>NC_050471.1:28597175-28952628 GCF_013373865.1 Monomorium pharaonis | reverse complement strand
CTAGAAAAGTGAACAATGTCTGCCAAGTAAAAAAAACATTTAAAAGTATATCGCTGACTTGAAAATTAACTGCTCAAAAACTAAATGTAAAATCGATCTTATTAGTCAAATATTTTACAGAGACAAATTGAAATCTTAAATAAAAATAACATTCTCAAGTATATTATGTATGTTTAATTAACAGAACTTTTATTTTGTAATTTAACACTTCTTTGTAATTTTATTACACTGAATATAATTACCGGTCTAATTTAAATAATTAGAAAAGTAAAATTACTTTTCGGTCACATCAACCAAATACTTAACTGGTATTTAATTTCACTCAACGCTTGTTATTACAGAAACCTCTTTTTTTTTCAGTGGATCGAAGAGCAGAAGCATTCCCGGTGAGATTGCAGGGAAAATTGCAATTACTTACTAAAATGATCCTCTCGGATGATTCTTATCATGGCGCACTGGGCCTCTGCCAGAAGGACCACCAGCAGGACGAGTAGATCACCGCGAAGACGACACATCACCAGCGAAATCAGGGATATCCGCGCTGGATCTCACCACGCCGATCACTATGATCTATGGATCCGCATAGCCTGACTGGCCTCGGCGACGCCGATCGATCCTCGAGTAGGATTAGCGCGTAGCGAAGAGCGGATCCTTCGGTACGAAGCGTCTCGAAGAAAGTGATCGTTGAATAGAACGCGGTAGAGGGGAAAAGCGAGTGATGCGGCCTAGCAGATGTTGAAGAACGACCACGAGGCGCATTTAAGATCGTAATCTATGGAGTGGAATCTCGACGCGAGATTTTAATGAGCGAAGATTCATCTTCTTTTTCCTCGTGGATCTTCTTGAAAACTTTAAGGATTTATATGTTTAAAGAAGATACTGCGACTGCTATCTTATTTTCAATATAACTCACAAATATTTATTTTTCTCTGAGTTTTGTATATGTATCTTTTTTTTCTATTTTATTCTATGTTGAGATTCTACTATGTCCCTTTTATATATAATAGAATGCAACATTTTAAAAATTATTATTAAGTTCGGTATCTAGAAGATTAGAGAGGAAGATAAAAATTCACTCTTCTTCAAAATTTTCACTCATTTAATTAAGAAAGACAAATTAAGTGGGCAAATACTTCTTGAACGGTTTTGAAACTTCAATTGGCATTGCGATGAAAATAAATAAATGAGATTTTCCTTTCATTTCGAGAGGCTCAAATGGAAATCGACTGAAAGAAATCCTTGTAATCCGTTGAGAGCTGCAGTAAAAAAAATTAGCGAAGCGAATCGATTAAAAAGGAAGAAGGTGAGAAACTTTCTCTCGTGGCAGACCAGAAGACAAAGCTTTCGCAGGATATTATTTGAATTCGGAGGACTTTCTTTCCTGCTAAAAAAAAAATTTGTGCATGGAGAATAGTTAAATTGCGTATTGTAATTAACGATCGGGTTGCCCGAGGAAAGAAACCGAGGGAACCGAGGCGCAATTCAAGTCTCTCTCTCTCTCTCTCTCTCTCTCTCTCTTTCTTCCTCTCCCTCCTTGAGTTCACACACTCAAACGAGGCGACAACTTTCGAGAGCGAATCACTGTACTCGTACGAGCTGAGAGAAACGCGGTCGATATAATGATATAATCGCCATACGACGATAATCCACTGTTCTGATTTACGTTGTTACTCGGTTGCAGGATATCGCGTTTACAGGGAAACATAATAAACATGCAACTGGAGATTTCTAATAATTAGAATTATATTCTAAAGATGTCTGACTTTGCACATTTTGGTGTGTGATGAGAGAACAGACGGATTAATCATAGATCAATCATATTATAATGAAATATTGAATTCATATTTCACATGTGTAAGGATGGCCTAATAATAAAAGTAATCCATTCAGTTTTCAAGATCTGTCACGAATAAACAATTATCTGAAGTTGATGGAGTTGTTTATAGATAGATACAGAAACCTTTCAACATACGTAAAAAGTTTCTATTTTGTGTATTATTAATATTTGTTTCATAAAAATTACAAGTATTATACTCACATATTTTGAAAATATTTTAATACACTATGTAAAAAAGAAAAAAAGTTTAAATAAATACTAATTGCTGAAAAAAATGTTAATGAAATTTCGATGACACTTTGTTGAATTTCATGTTTAGGAAAATTTTAATTAGTAATTTCATTAAAATTTCAACAAAATTTTATGAAAAAATTAACTTATAATAAAACGATATTAATGATATATGGATTTTTAAAATTTAAATGCCATTAATTCGTCAGTACAGGAGTATCTAGCTGTGATTTTTCATTGCAATTTTATCCAAAATTTATTACAATTTCGATAAAATTTTAAAATTAGATTGTATAATGTACATAAAACAATTATAATACGTCAAATAAATTTATTTGTAAATTAAGTTTAAGTAACAATTAAGAAATATTGTTTTTGTTGGACTGTGTTTTTTTAAATATAAATGTAAACTTTTTAATATTAATTTTTAACTCAGGAAAAAAGTTAATAAGTTCACATATTTAAAAAATAACTATAATAGTTGAAATTATAAATTAATTAAATTGTTCAAAATTAACTAAGTCAAGTTAAAAGTTCATTAATTTTTAACTTTATTATAAACTGTTAATTTTTTAACTTAATTGTTTATTACCTCATCCTTGAATGTCATTGATTAGATTTTAAATCCACAGATAATTAAAAAATAATTAATTCGTAGAAATCCGGTCGATCTATCATATTTATCGAAATCAGTGTACATTCTTTGTACTTAAAACGAAACAGATATATATGTTTTATACTTGACGGAAGCGAGAGGGAAAGTTTAGTGCAGCCCAGTGTAAAGCGGCAAGAGAGACCGGTCTCTGTCCCCACGTGTCCTGCCTGTTCGCCCGCATTGGTAAGGACGATGGCACTCACGGGTTTTAGGTTATCGAGATATCGTAGATCGTTATTTTTGACGTGTAAACATTTTTGTAAAAATGGAAATGTGTGTTACGTTAAGTTTAGCAGCGCAAGCGACAAGAGAGTCGGCAAGGAGACCGTCACGCTGTCCGACGGGTGAGAGAGAAAGAGAGAGTATCATTGTTCGCACATCTTAACCTCCAAAATCAGATATGTCACGTTAGTGTAATAATAAATTTGGAAAAGCCGCATGTATTTCGAATTACGAGATACTCACATGTTTCCGCGAAAAAAAAACCAAACACGAAATTTGTATAAAAGAGATAAATTTTTGATTAACTATACTTTTTTCCTCCAAAAATCACAAAGGACAAATATGTATATTGTAAGTTTTGAATAATTATTAATACAATTCCACGTTTCTTCGTAATTTTAAATTTAAATTAAAAAAAAAAACCTTATATATAGCTTTCGAAATTCACTATTTCTAGAGGAGCCTTTTGTTTTCAGTACGTTTTACGTGTTTGAAAATAAAGTGCTTGAAAATCGAATCAACTGAACGATTGATTTACCACAAATTGACTGATGACACGTTTTCAATTATCTTAGCAAGCACCTCCACTTTTCTACGGGTCAGTATGCGCGTTTCGCCGATGGCTGCGCGGTCGCGACCCTGGGCGACACCTCCGTCATGGTCACGGCGGTCTGCCAGCATCAGTCGTCCTCCACTTCCTTCCTGCCGCTCGTCGTGGACTACAGGCAGAAGGCGGCGGCAGCTGGCCGCATACCGACCAACTTCTTACGACGAGAGCTCGGGCCGAGCGAGCATGAGATCCTCACAAGCCGAGTGATCGATCGTTCCATAAGGCCACTGTTTCCAGAAGGGTTTCACTTCAACACCCAAATAATGTGCAACATGCTGGCCCTCGACGGCATGAACGACCCGGACATAGTCGCGATCAACGGCGCCTCCGCGGCACTCAGCGTCTCCGATATTCCGTGGAATGGCCCGGTAGGCGCCGTCCGGATTGGCATGATCGACAACGAGCTGATAGTCAACCCCACGAGGCGCCAGATTCAGGACAGCACGTTGAATCTCATCATCACTGCGGCCAAGCAGAACATGATTGTCATGCTGGAGGGCTCGGCTGATGAGATATTGGACCCGCAGCTGAAGAAGGCGATAAAGCTCGGCGTCAAGGAGTGCCAGAGCATCGTGGCGGCGATTACGAGTCTGCAAAAGAAGTGTGGCAAGGCGAAGAGGACGGTCGAAGTGGCTGACGAGCAGCAGCAGGATGTGGATTTGAAGAACTCCGTAAAGGAACTCTCGGAAGCAAAGTTGCAGGATATATTTACAAATTACACGCATGATAAAGTATCGAGGGATAACGCAGTCAAGGATCTTAGAAGTAGCGTCATCGAGACGCTGCAAAACTCAAACTTTGACGTTAAGTTAGTGGAAACGATGTTTGGAAAGATTTCTAAAGACGTGTTCAGGACATTGATTTTAGAGAAGGAAGCCAGGTATACACCTTTTCTTAGACTTGAATGATGACTTAAATTTTAAGGGTTGATGTTTTGCAGATGCGATGGTCGCCCGATGGATGCTTTACGCGATATATCATGTCAAGTAGACCTTTTTAACTCCCTTCATGGTTCGGCTGTATTTCAAAGAGGTCAGACTCAGGTCATGTGCACCGTGACTCTGGACTCTTTGGAGAGTGCGCTTAAAATGGACACCATGTCAATGCTAATTAGGTATATTAATAGTAAAACGTTGAGCTTTAATATTTATTTTGTTTTATGACATTGCAACTGGGCTATAATATAGTGCAAAGTTTTAATGTTCTAGAGAGATACATTTTTAAAGATATAAATGATATAAAATTGAAAACTGTCTGATCTAAGCAAATATATCGAAAAATCCAAATGTCTATACAGTATAATATTCATTATGTAGTTACAAATACAATATTCACATTTTATTTTTATCTTTTACTTCTGGATCTTTTTCCATTAAAATTGATATTTTATTAATTTGTCTTAGTTAATTTATTAATGTTTAGTAATAAATGTTTGAAATTTAATTTTTTGTATGGTAGTGGCGTGAAGGAGAAGAATTTCTTTCTTCACTATGAATTTCCACCTTACGCGACTAACGAAACTGGACACACAAGTCGTGCGGGTCGCCGAGAATTGGGACATGGCGCTTTAGCGGAGAAAGCCCTACGGCCAGTTCTTCCAAAGGATTATCCCTTCACTATAAGACTGACTAGCGAAGTTTTAGAATCAAATGGTGAGGCGAATAATCTTGATTTGATCAAAAACGCAAAAATCAAATTTTTTATGGTTGCGATATGGTGTATTAGAAATTTTATAAGTTTTAATTTATGCCTTGTATTTTATAAAAGGTTCCTCCTCGATGGCTACTGTCTGCGGTGGAAGTTTGGCACTGCTTGATGCGGGTATACCTATATCTTCGCCAGTGGCAGGCGTTGCTATAGGCCTTGTGACTAAACATAATGAAACCAAGACTAACATTGAGAATTATAAGATATTGATCGATATATTGGTACGTCGATATATTTGCACAATACAGATAATTAAATTAACTCGATTAAGACGTACATGGAGAGAATATATTTTTATGTTTTTGAATTTTAAACGTTTGCAACTTTTGAAAAAGAATGGTTAAAAATCAGATAATACTTTCTAATATTATAAAAGTGTAGTAATGATTGATTTTGCACATAATTTTCGACGTATATAAGTTTATTTAATTGTCTTAAACTATCTATTTGTATAGCTGAGATTGAGATACATTTAGAACACAGATTATTAATCGCTTTAACATTAATTTATTCTGAGTTACGAATTACTACAGCCGGGATTAGGCATTAATATTTAAATCAAATTTTGATTACAGGGAATTGAGGATTACCTTGGGGACATGGATTTCAAAATAGCAGGCACTAAGCGAGGATTCACCGCACTGCAAGCCGATGTAAAGATACCAGGCGTTCCTTTGAAAATCATAATGGAGTGTATAGAAAAAGGTACTAATCCTAAATTGCAAATAATTAAGACTATGAATACAGCGATACAAGAGCCGCGACAAGTTAGGAAGGACAAGATGCCAGTAGTCGATAATTTGGAAGTCCCTGTTCATCAAAGAGGAAAATTCCTCGGGATTGGTGGGATGAATCTAAAGAAAATATTTTTGGAAACCGGAGTGCATGTAAGATTTTTATTATGATCTAAAAAGGATACTCAATGTTTTCACGTCAACCTTATTTGCTGTATTCTAAAATTCACTGTCAGCACTGAAAATCTATAGCATATGTAACATGAACTACAGATTTTTAGTATTTGCAGTGAATTTTGGAACACAGTCATTGTTAAATTCAAAATGGAATGACTTATTACAGTTAATATTGTAATTTAAGGTATTTTAATTTTTTTTTACTCAGATATATGTGCGCGATGAAAACACATACTCAATATTTGCGCCCAACGAAGACGCTATGACTGAGGCTAAGGAAATGATACAGAACATTTTACAAAAGGATCGCGAACCGACCTTGGAATTTGGTGCCATTTATACTGCGAGAATAGTGGAGATTCGGGAAATCGGGGTCATGGTGACGCTATATAACAACATGGTGCCAACATTGCTACCTAACTCTCAATTAGATCAACGTAAGATCCATCATCCCAGCGCTCTGGCACTTGAAGTCGGTCAAGACATACAGGTCAAATATTTCGGACGAGATCCAGTATCCGGACAAATAAGGATATCACGAAAGGTGCTGCAGATACCGTCTTCGATTCCGAAAACTTTGCATCGCGATGACAAACGCGATGACAAACGCGATGACAAACGCGATGACAAACGCGATGACAAACGCGTTGAAAGAGAAGAAACGTGAAATCTGCGTTGCATAGAATTAAACTTTAAAGTTTTAAATCAACGCGTTTGACACACACATACACGCACAATGTGTTATGTATGTGGCAAGATGGCTCTGTATATTTTTCATCATTCTGTTAAAGAATGATCATTTTCACATGCAGCAGGTTCCAGCTGTATGTACCCGTCTTGTATTTTTGTATAATATCCTTGTTAAAGATAAAAATATAAAAGAAAAATAAAAAAATAGAAATTAAAATATATTTAATAATGTGATTTATTCGTCCTACTCTTATGTATATTATTATCGGTGCAATTTATCAGAAAATTTAAAGGATTTAAATATATTTTGCGAGATTTTTTTAAAAATTGGTAACAATACTGGCGCACAAATTTATGTTTAATCTTTGATTTTTTAGAGCTTTTGAAGAAGGATGAAATCTCAAAGAAAGAAGTTTTATTATTTAATATTATCTTTTTATCTACATTGATGGTTGTTTTATATTGCGAGTAAAAATCTAAATCAAATGCAAAAGTTGTGCCATTAATTAAAAATAGAACAAAACTCACAATCGCTTCCGCTATCTTTTTCTAGAAATAGATAAATAGAGATAAATTAAAATAACGTAATAGGATATTAGGTCATCATTAAACTGACAACATATACAAAATAAGAATTAGAAATAAATGATCAATTTATTTATCCATATATAGATTTATTTATACAATTCTATAAGTATCTAATTTATTCTTAAAAGATTAATTATAAAATTAAATTTTATTATATGTGAAATTTCCTTATTTTTGTATTTTATAAAAATTAATATTTTAAATAACATTTTTTAAAGAAAGAGATAAAGAGAATATAGATTACATTGAAGTAATTTAAAAACTGAGTAGAGTTAACACCAAAAATAATAAACAATATTGTTTTATTAGTACGAAATAAACTATATTTTTCAAAAATAATACTTTTTATCTATATATTTGATTTATTGTTTTTATTTTCAAGAATATTAAATATTAAATAAATAATTTTGGTTAACTACATGAATATGTTTTTTTCCTTTGACAATTGTGATAAATGAATAATGACTAATCTCTATTTCCATCTACATTGCACTTCATTGGAATATCATTGATTTTGTAATATATCTTCTGTTATTATTTCTGATCATGTTGAATAAGGTTGGACGTTTCCTTTATCATTATGTATTCAAGCGGAGCTCCACATTTACACTCGGTGTTGTAATTAGCACGATGTTCTTTGAGAGAGCTTTCGATCAAGCTTGTGATTATATACATGAAACTGTGAATAAAGGGGTATGATACCTATTATAAAAGTACATATACAATATTTTTATATCACATATTAAAAATACAAATAAAAATATTCTATATTTTTTACCATAAAGTCATTAATGTCATTTAAATTAATGAAATTATTTTACTCAATATTTACTACAGAGGCTTTGGAAGGACATAAAGCATCGATATGAAAATCCAATTATAGAAACTCGATATATACACAGTGATCAATTAAAGCCCTTCACTAATATAGAAAATCATTAAGAATACAGGTATAGGTAACGTATTTTACACATATTATTGAATGTATTTCAGATTTGTCGAGTTAATATTATAAGTTTATTTTAACAGTTTAGTAAATACAAACACTCAATGTGCACAAATCTTTCATGTTAGATTAAAGTATTCTACTTCAATTTTTACAAATATATTTTTTAATCACACACACACACACACACACACACACATGCATGCACGCACATTGATTCTGTAAGTGTGTAAGTAATAATGTGATAAATTAAAAATACCTTAAATGGAATAAACAAAGAACATTTTAATCTAAAAAATCATTAATAATTATAAATTATTTAATTATTTTAACATATATTAAAATGCAATAATAACAGTTAAATATAGTTAATAATAATTGGACTTAATGGCAAATAAAAAATAAAAGCGCAATTTCGTTTATTTTAAAGTCATATTAGCAGGCGGAGAATTTTCCATATCTTAAAATTTCTCCTTAATCTCAACTCCTATTATATATACATACATAAAGCGGAAATGCGTTGTGACTTCTGTCTCTCCCATTCGCTTTTTCACTTTATATGCTCATGTGATCGTGTGGCAAATGTGAGAGCAGCGTAACGGGAGAAGAGATGATAGTGGAAAATGAAACTTTTGGTTTGCAAAATAAGAATTAAGAGTAAAAAAAAAATAAAACAAAACAAGAGAATTTTTAACTCAAAAATTAATTATATATATTATTTCTAGATATTTTTTATCAACTTTGAAGATTCTAATTTTTAAGTTAAATCTGTTGAACAAACATTTATAAACTAATAATTCTTCCTAGTTGCAATGCTTTGTAAGTATTGTAATATATAATTTCCTTGATTTTGTCAAACATAATTTTTATAGATTTATGCTTGTGCATATATAGAGAAATAAATTTCTATTTGATAAATTAAACAAATTTGTTGGATATCTAAATATATTTATCTATATAGCTTTCGTTGAATTTTGCGTCTGTGTTTCTCGGTCATCCGGGTGATAAAAACAGGAAATGATTTTTAATAATAACGTGATGGTATAATGGTATAAATACAAGCTGCACTTTTAAAGCGCAGTCTTTGCGAGAGAGACATCCGTGAGAAACTAAGCGAAAATAATTTAAAAAATTACTCTTTAAAGAGTTTTAAAAATTTCAACAGTTACATTAAAGGTATGCACATTTCTGTAATTTTTTAAAATTCTACATGTAAATTTTATACATTTGTAGAAAAATTGTTTAAAGAGAAATTATGTAATATTCTTTTATATATTTTGTTATTATACATGTACATAATTTTGATAATTTTAAATAAGATTGATTATAAATGTAAATACATAAAGAAAAACATCTGACATTTTCTTATACTAATTTATAATGTTAGAGGAAATACGGAATTAACTAATTTAAGGGGTAAAACTACTGTAGAGAGAAACCAAAGAAAAACCTGATATTTAACAATTTTTTTATAATAAAAAATAAAAAATCTCTAAGGTTTTTATTCTACATATATTAAAGTATGTAAAGCAATTTAAAAAAAAATTTTTTTTAAATGGCCGTTGTACGGTTCCTTATGCATAGCCACATTTTTTATGCCTCTTCGCTGATAACAGCACATCTATTGAATAGTTACACTTAGAACAAAAAAACCCAAAATTTTCAGAAACTAGATAAATTCTTTAGCAAAGTACGTAGGAAAATAAAAGAAATATAATAATTTGTAAAATTATGATAGAAAATGTTCATTCTTTGGCTAACAATTTTGCACAAATTTGTTTATAACAAAAGAAGTTTTGAGGTAATCGTAAAATCCCTACGTACTTCACTGGAAGATCTATTTAAAAACATGTCTTTAAATTTTCAAGTCAATTGGATAAAAATTGTATGAGCTGCTAGACAATTTGAAAAATATGAATTCGAGAAAAACGCATTAAAACTTTCTGGTAACTTTTATTTCTATTTAACACGAAAAATTTGCATACCTTCAATCTGTGATGGCTGCTCCATACAACTGCCCTTCCAAATCCAAATTAGCCCGCTGTTTTTCTTTCTTTAATAATGTTATAGATAGATAAAATTTCTATAGTGGTTTTATCCCTTAAAAATTTATGAAATACAAAACTTTCAAAATTATAAATCAAATTATTAGAGAACTAATTTTTATAGGCAAGAACTCGAAAGAAATTCTTACTTTTTGTTTAACTTTAAATATATTTTTTAAAAATTGAATTTTGATGTAACATATAATTTTCAAGTTAAAATAATATTTAATATTAAAATAGAAGAAATATATAAAAAATATTGAACCTTTTTTTATGTAAGAAGTATTGAATTAATAAAAGTTTTTAATTTATAAAGTTCTGTATAGTTTTCTTAATTACAAGATATAGCACAGTTTTTCAAACTACTGCACTGTGTATTAACTTCGTATAATGTTATCCTTTTATTATTTTTACAGATGTATTCGATTCTATTACTTGTCTTAATTCTTTCGTTTGTTGGATTTTGCACTACGAACGAACCACATGACAAAAGCGTATCCATTAATTCGAAAGAATACGAAAAGAAATATAACATAAAAATCATAAGTAAAGAAGAAACTACATGTGAAAAATCAGAATTTCTCAATTTGGCTCACATGTCCTTAAAAACAACTAACAACGACATTATTCAAAGCAATGTTATACGACATGTATCGTTGTACAACAATTTTTTGAAAAAAGTGCCCCACAACATCTTGGACCTCGTGCCACAATTGTCTTGCTTAAATCTATCATGTAATAGTATAAACATCTACGAAAGTAATTTTATTCGGCATGCTAACCTTCGGGTGTTAGATTTAAGTTATCAGAAAAAATCAATTGTTAATAATATACCAGAAATGGAATTTGTTGGAGAAACCGAAGGTATAAATGGACAAAATATATATAATATAATTGAATATAACAAATATAAGTATATGATTTTCAATAGCACCAATATGAAATGTCCAAATTTGGAATATCTTGTTTTAAATGGAAACGACATATCGGACTTTCAATGGGATTTTAATCTGTCATTTCCAAAATTAATACGTTTAGATTTAGTTAACGTTTACGCTGATACAATCAAACAGGACTTTTTTAACAAGATACCAACGTCTTTGAAAATTCTCCATTTAGAAAATAATAATCTTCGTAACTTAACGTTGCCTAAATTAGGGGAAATTATGGCTTTATATTTAGATGGAAATCCCTTAGAGAGACTCGATATAATTTCTATGTCATTAAGAACTTTATCATTAACTAATTGTACGAATAAATTTGAGGGATATTTCGGCACGCCGCATTTACAGGAGCTAGATTTATCTAGAAATAATTTTGATGATGCTTTTGCATCTGCTCGATTTAATTTCACATTTCCTGTATTACATATGCTTATATTAGATTATAACAAATTGTCGAATATTCCTAATCTAAATATTAATAGTCAACAATTTAATGAACTTTCATTAAATTATAACACGATTAAATATATTCGACCCTACAGTTTCAAAAATTTGAAAGACTTAATAAAATTATCATTAAAAGGAAACAAGTTGTATCGACTTGAGAAGGAAACCTTTTTAGGTTTGGAAAAATTGGAGTATTTAGATTTATCCGAAAATCAGTTGAACTTTTTGTCTCCTGATTGGGCTTGGCCTTTGCAAAAGTTAACATTTTTAAATGTAAATTCAAATCAATTTGCAAGTATCTCCGAAATAGGTGTATTTTCAATAAGATCACTGCAATATCTATTTGTAACAAACAATTCTTTTACTAAAATATCGACGCTAGAACTTGATCCGTTACCAAATTTTGTTACGGTGTATTTAGCTTAAGATTATTCAGTTTATAATTATCATTATTTTGCCACTTGATTTTGAGTATTAAGCGTATTAGCATTTATTATTGTATACACATAACAGTATTTGTAATTTTTATATATGTCATCTAAGGTGTAAAAGTAATTTATCATGTCATAATTCTGTAATTCCGATTTTCCTTCAAATATATTGTAAACTTATTTCAATAATCATTGTAACGTTTTTTTAACTAAAAATAAAAATAATTTTGTATATATAATTCTCCGATCTTGGTTTATTTAAAATAATAATTTATATTACAATATGTTTGTATATATATTAATTATCTCAATAGATAATATTGTATAACAATAACATTTGTTAAAACTTAAGAAGACAAATTCGAGATATAAATATTTTACAATTATTTAAAAAATTATTTGAACTTTTATTAAAAATTTTGGTAAATATACAACATTTTATGTTGCAATAATTCTACATTATAATTTAAAAATAACTGTTTATTTTTGTAAGCATGTATGTGTTTATACTTTCTAAATATTTAATACAAATAAAAAATTATTGAACAGTTTCTTTCTAAATTTAATTTTGCCATTAAAATGATTTGCGATATCGTTATTTGCCAAAATGTTTTAAAATTAATTGTACAAACAATTATTAAAATTTTATAAAATATCCATGTTTATTTTATATATCTATTTTTGTAAATACTTACATAATTACATATTATAATTTTTACGCAAAATTTTGTCTTATACTGTAATAAATATTATTCTATCAGAGTATGCAATAAAAAAGCTTCTGTTAGATGATACTTACTGCGCTAACTGCTGAGTATGCAGCTGAATTTCTAACTAAAAAAAGAACGACTTGTAGACTTTGACTTGTAGAAGATCCTGACTGCTAATAAAACGCACAGGAATGTTTGTAGAATAATTTTATTCATTAAAGAATAAAACAAGAATTATGGCAATTTCAAAGCAAATCAGTGACATTTTTTATTATAAGAGAATATCTTTTAATTGACTTTACAAAATTCAAAATTTTTTTATCAATCAAAATTCATACAAAAATAAAGAGAATTAAGAATAACTTAAAAAATTTTAACAACTTAAAGATTAAAAAAAATAAAAAGGATTTTTGTTAATAACATAAAATTGCTCTTTGCTCCTTTTATTTTTACTTACTTTGATTGTGTAAAAAAAAATTGGAATTTTGTAAAGCGAATTCAAAAATATTTTCATATTTAGATTATTTATAAATAAAAAAATGTTCAGAACGCAACGCAGAGAACAATATAAATTAGTTACTGTTAGATGCGTCTTATTCTTTGAACATCTTTAGTTTTACCTTATTATTGCAAAGTTAAAAGCTGTACTTATAAAGGATTATATTTTTTTATGCCAAGTTCTAGATTCTGATTATTTATCATTGGGTGTTGATGATAATAGTATAGATAATTGTGTAAGACTAGACTGTAAGAATGCATGAAGTTCACAAGAAGTCATCCCCGTGACATAAGATACGTTTTAATCACACACACGTGTTCAGGAAAGTACCATAGTAAACTCTGACCCCGCAAAAAAATATAGACATTACATGTATAAATGTTATAATTTTTAACATTTTACATGTATTCTTTTATATATTTTTATATGCTCACACCTTTAATTATCAGTATATAGATTTTAATAATATAAATAAAATTTTTATACACTTTTATTGTATAATTTTCGACTGGTGTATGATATAGACGGCACTGTTATTCGTGTGAAGATAGACCCCATGAAGACCAGTCATCCTTAGTATATAAGCAGATAAGTTTGCCTGCTTGCGACAAAAGGTGTTAGACCGCTTGAGCGAATTAATCTGCGAGTGAAAAGTATTTAAGAAGCGCTTAACAACTTTAAAAAGAAAATCGTAATATCAATGGTAAGTATATAAGAATTTAACTAAAAGTTTTTTATTATTATTATTATTTTATTTTTACATATTAAAATCTACTTAAAAGCATATATATATATATATATATATATATATATATAATCTTTTTATAATATTTTATAATATTTTTATATCTTATTTGTATATTGTATATATTAATTATTTAATATAAATATATTTATATAATTATTTTAAAAATAAATATCTTACAATATTTAAATCAAAACTTGTGCTTGAAATTTATTAAAATAATATTGTTTTAATTATTTTGAAAAAACAATAACATTGTACAATTATTCTGTAAAATTATTATAAATACGAAAAAATTATTCTGATACATGGTACAATTTTTCATATTTATGTTATAAGTGATGAATGTAAGTGGGTAACATACATTATTAAAATCGTAGAAAATAATTGTTTAGTCTCTGATAAAATTTTTTGTAATTTTTTTGACAATTTATGAATTGTATACATTTTTATTACTTATATATATTTTTTTAATTTAATGAAAATAATAAATCTAGAAAGTTTTTTAGAAATACATTCATCTTTTGACTTGCACGACTTTTTTTACACGTAACAAATAATTTTTTCGTTTACTTTTTATATGTAGTATTAATTTTAAGCCATTTTATTTTACACGGTCAAAAAATATATCTGTGATATTTATCAAAATTATTCTGTGAGCCAAACGTTCTTATTTGATTGTACGTATTAAATATATTGATTGCGTTGAAGTACACTAGTGACAACGATTATTATTATTATTACTGTTTAGTATTTGATAAATATTTAACATATTAATTAGTTTTTTTTACTATTACTATTATATATTAATTTGTTTATATGCTTTTTCTTTTTTTTTTTAGATGGTTTTAGATCACAAATTCACGATTTTCTTCCTTTTTATTATTATATACTTAGCAAAAACTGAAGATATCGGATATGTTGGTCCTAATTATGTTTTAAAGACTACTCCGAGAGGACTAGAGGATCCGGAGACTGGAAGACCATATGTTAATAACCCACCAAATCATCCAAATTATCCAGTAGAGCATCGAAACATCCAATACATTCCTCCTACAAATCCTCCAATAGATCCACCAACCCGTCCAAATCCTCCAGTAGATCCACCAACCCGTCCAAATCCTCCAGTAGATCCACCATCTTTCCCACCTGTCCCTAAAACACCAGCATTTCCCTGCGCTCAGCACAGTCATGTCTTCAGTTTCTCTAACGTTGGTCTTCAAAAGATCGGCCCGGACTTTATCAAGAGCAGTGACATTATTAGCCTCTATATAGACAACAATAACATAAATAATGTTTCACCGTATGCCTTTCGCAATACGCAGAACCTGAAGTATTTGGATCTCTCCGGAAATAGAATTCCGAAAGAAAAGTTATTACAGCTGGCTAGAATCAACAATCTGCAAACATTGATTATTAACAACAATCAAGATTCCCACAGTCCCGATACAGATACCATGAAGGAATATGGAACTTTCCCGAATTTGAAAACTCTGCATCTGTCCAATAGTCAATTACGGAATTTTCAAGTGCATTTTCATCTGGCAATGCCCAACTTGATATACTTATATCTAAATAACAACAGCATTAGTTCCGACGATGCGATTTTCGAAAATATTCCGATAACGTTAACTCATCTTCATCTAAACAACAATTCTATCACTCAAGTTAAACAGGGCAAACTCAGGTACTAAAGTTTATTAATTTTTTAAAAATTTAATTCATGTATTTCTTACTTAATTTATAATTACTATAATTATACCTTAATTCTACTATATTTAAGATTACTATAATTACTATTAAATTATATTACAGATACTATATTTAAGATAAGAATTAATATTAACTTCTACTATATTTAATTTATGTATAAAGAAATTTAAAAAATTAAATATTTAAAAAGGAATTGACATTTCCGTTATTTTTATTATTGCTATGATAGTAATTTCCGTTTCTCTTATTATTATTGTTGTTGTTACTGCTCTTTTTTTTAAATATTGCCATTTTTAATATAGATATTTACGGGAATTCAGTATGGACGACAACGTCATTACTCAAATATGCTATGAGAATTGCGAAGACACATCCATATCGTTGAAGGGCGCCTTCGAAATGCAGAATCTGTCTTTATCCGGGAACCAGATCTCCGAGATAACGATCGATGCCTTCACCGACGCGAGAGGTTTGTCGTTGTTAGATCTGTCGGGCAACAAGATCGCTGATGTGGCCAAAGGGACATTTAACAATACCAACTACATAAACACCCTTTCCCTGGCTAATAATGTACTTGGCGTCGTACCGGATGTCTGCCCGGTGTACTACCTGGTGAATCTGGATCTGTCTGGAAATCGCATCGGCGCAATTCACTCCAACGCATTCTGCGCCCACCTGCGGAACACGCTGGAGTATTTATATTTATCGGACAACATCATAACTATCATTGAACCCCGGGCCTTCCAGAGTCTCGACAAACTCAAGTATTTGGACCTCTCCGGGAATCGCCTCAGGCAACTACCGACGCACTGGCTGTCGTGGTACGTCGAGGAACTGCATCTCGAGCGAAACAACTTCACCGACCTGGACCATATACCGCTGAGCAACGTTAAAATGCTGGGCAATGTTTATCTTGATGGGAACCCCATGCCGACGCTGAAGGCGAACTCCTTCAATGTACTTCCAGGACATTTAAGAGTACACTTGAAAAATGTACGTGTTGAAGAGTGCGCCCCGTGCCAGTGTGACAATGATAATGATAATGATTATGATATTAATGACGATAATTACGGTAATTTCGGTAGTCCGGATTAAGTCTTTGGAAAAATTACGTCGAATTTTTTTAATTATATCATTGTTTTTAAGTTTTATTCTTAAATTTTGTAGACATTACGCTAATTAGAAATAGATTATCTGAATTAAACTGTAACCATTGTAATTTCTTGCAGTATCTCACCCTTTAACATGTTTTAAAAAATATCGTGCAAATACAATAAATAAGAACAAATAGTAGTTAAAATTTAAATATCTCAATGTTTACATTCAATTAACAAATATTAATAAACAAAAAGTAATTTGCAATGTATTTTTTAATTATTTAAAAAAAATAACTTTCTTTATAACATCTTCATTTAGATTTTTCTTCTATTTATATTAAAAAATATTATTTTTAATATTGAAAAATCTTTCACACAAAACATGTTAAATTGTGAAATAAGAATTATTTTTAATTTTTAATGCATATTTTTGAAGTCTTTTTTGTAATATATTTTTAGCGAGTATAATTTTACAAACAATTTTGATTTTTATCATATAATTAGACGACAATTTACTTGAAATTAAAAATGCTTTGTAGTGTTCGTAACGTTAAGTGGTCTGTAGTCACATATAAATAATTAATTTTCAGTGTTACGATTATTTAATTCTACAAATAAAGATTAAATAATCGTTGTCGCTTTGTGTAACGTTTATAACACGTTTAACTATATCAATTTGAAAGCAATTTGGTTCTTTTAACTTACAGATAAATAATTAAATTCCAATATTACGATGTGTACTTATTTAGTTTTATAAATGAAGATCAAATAATCATTATTGTCACTTTGCAGTGCACATGCTTAATGAATTACTAAAGTAAAGTACATTATGCAAATTTATTATTGTACAAACTGTACTTTGCTACTGCTTTGTTATATTGCTTTGTTATATCGCTTGATTATTTACGCATTATTATCTAGCGCTATAAGACAACACAATTATGTAACATTCGTACATAATTACATGTATTTTGTCTAAGGTTTTTAAATAAATGCATTTTATAAGAAATTTGCTTATATTAACATATAAAATTATATACATGAATTCTTATATATTTTATATCATTATTAATGCACAAATTTATTTAATTGTCTTTTAATTAGTTTTGTGTTTATTTTTATTAATTAATTTTTAAATATTTGCACATACTTATAAAACATGTTTTTAACATTCTTTCACAGATTATTAAAATGTTACTATTTAAAAACTAATATTTTATTTATAATCTAATTTAACAGCATGTCTTTATCGATGTTTTCAAAATTTTAAATCTGATGCGTTTGCAAGTTTTTGATTATAATTATTTTACAGTGCGAGCTAAAGATAACGACATCACAAAATTAATGCAAACAGTGTAAGAAACGGGTACAATATTTAAGCTTATGCATATTAAATTCTAGAGGTTACTGCGATTTCATGAAGTCACGGTATACTATTCTACTCTACTATTCTACTTTTTTCTATATTTGGCATTGCAAAGTAATCATAAAAGATTAAACGTGATTTTTGTCACATAAAAGTGGTTAGGAAAATGTTTCTCTCATGTTGAATTTAAATTACATTATATTATATTTAGATTGTATATGGTATGTTTATTTATAATATAATAATATTGATATGCAATAAATATTAAAAATATTAGAATATCAGATGTAAAACTACAATCATTAATAAAATCGTTAACCATTAAAGTGATTACATTATAAATTCCATAAATGTAATTTGATTACATACATTATTATTAATTAGTCAATCAAAAAGATATTGAAAATGAGATTTGATTACAATTAGTAATAAATATAAAATATAAATGTAATTGTCTTAAGTCGACTGATGTTAAATTTATTTTAACACAATGTAATATTTCGTTAATAATTTAAGTAATTCTATTAAATACTTTACATAATTCTAAGAGAAATTCGTTTATAAAAAATTGATGATGACAACGAGATTAAATAAATAAAAAATATTTATTATTATAAAATATCAATTAAAATTATGCAATTAATATATGTATGTTGATAAGAAAGATAATAATTTCTTATTTTATGATTATTGAATAAAAATTAGAAACGTAATTATGACTAATAATAAATTTTAATAATAAGTATTTAATAATTGTTGTATTAATTGCAATTGTTAAGAAAATTACAAAAATAATCAATTACTCTCTATGTTCGTGTAAACTCGCTATTACACTTGATCTAGAATTAATCGTGCTAGCTAGATGCAAGCAAGCTTCTACCCCCTTTCAGGGGTGTTACTTGTGCACTGGATGGCGCACATGCGCAAATGTACAGCGTAAATCGAGGTATGAGAAGAGGGCGCGGTGCAATGAGAACGAGAAGAGGATGGGCACTCTAGAGTGACAAGGATCGAGTTCAAAGCACAATAGCGCATGTAGGAACTTTATAAGAGGAAGAGATTTAATCGGAAGATTCATCAGAAATTCTAATTCTAATTGCCTGATTTTAACGCAAATTCTCACAATTTTTGTATCAAAATTTATTTGTTTGGTTTAAAATAAGTTTATGTCGTTTTAAGAAATATTATTGATTTTTTAGTGCTAATTAATTGCATTGCAGAGATTTGATTTTAGATACGTTAAATTGTCGTTCTGCGTACGTCCCTGGCTCGGATGTAGAGAGGATGCAAGCCGTAACGAGAATGAAGAACGTGGATAGGATGAGCAAAAGTACGGAATAGTTTGGGAAAAGAATGGGAAAGCTCTAAGAAATGATAAAGATAATGACTTTAGAAAAGGAAAGGCAATTTGAATGGATTCATTTAGAACAATAGTAATTAGAATTAAATTATTTGTAGAACTTACTCTCCCATATCAAAGATGTCGGGAAAATTATTTAAATTAAACTTATATAAGAAGAAGAAGAAGAGAATATAGATTAAAAAAATTATTTCCAGAAAAAGATATAGAAATCGCCAATCAAAAATATTTATTAACCATAAATAAATTAAAGATATATAAATTTTTTAGTTATACCAAGTAAAAAAAAAAACAATATTTTATTAATACAGAATATATATATATCTTTTTAAATAAAAAACTTCTTTATTATATGTGTACAAAAATTGATATTTATATATACAAAATTCTTATATACGTTTAAAAAACAGAAAATGTATGTCCATCCTTCAGTATCCACTTTCTTTTTTTTTACCCATCGCTTTTTCACTTGTGTTTATGTCATTGTACTTGTCGAACTCTAATACTCCAATGCTCTACCTTTATCTTCTCTTTTTTCCCTCGTTTCGTTTTCCGTGTACATGTACATTTCTCTATAAAAAAAAAAGAAGTAATTTTGATTGTCACTTTTGAATTTTTAAAATGCAGATTATATTAAAAAAGCGTCATGCATGTGTGTGACACATTTGTGCGTTCCGCATTTGTCAAACACAAAATTAAATTATTTTATTACGTCATGAAAATGGCACGAGAAATTTGCTGTCGCTGTAACAGCCACCCCTGATGTAGAATGAGATAGGGGGAACGAATGGAGGGAAAAGAAAATAGAGTGTTAGGGCTCGACGAGGACAGTGGTATAAATACGGGGTGTAGAAAAAGCGAGGGATGAAAATATCGAAGAGTGGGGAGTCGCATTAGAGGGAGACAGATGTATTCTTGTCACTCCCCGCCGTGCGAATGAATGCGAGATACTACTGCGCCACGTAAACCGTAACTGAAGAGGGAGATATATGCGTGCAGATATACGCGAGAGAGAGGCGATGGCATTTCTTCGCGAGCGATGCGAGCGGAGATATCCGCCTCCGCAAGTTCGGTGGTATTGTGTTCGGTGCAACGAGAGGTCGACGAAGAGAGACAAAGAGAGAGAGAGAAAGAGAGGGAGAGAGAGAGTGACAACGGCGAGGGCGGCGGGTAGTCTACACCTAGTGGAGTAGACGAGGACGGTGGTGTACTGGATCGGGTGACGGTGGGGGTGAAGGAAGACCGTCACGTTGCGTAGTAGTAGAGTCGACGCCGTGGGGCGGACGAGGACGGAGGCACTGCCAGGAGAGACAAAGTCGGCGATACCGTCGGTGAACGGAGGGAGAACCGGGACGGGAGTATCGCCGGCGCACTGCGGTCGACAAGGACGCCTAAACGGGCGGAAGGGGAGGGGGGGTGGAGGAGAGGAGAAGGGGGAGGACGAGGGAAGAGATGGGGTGGCTCTACGTCTGGCTAGCTCGGGACACCACTCCCCACTCGGTCTGGCCGCCTCTCTCCTCTAGCCTCCTCTCTTTCTCGCCCGCCTCTTTCAGTGTTCGTTCGAGCGCGGCCCGGTGCGGTTCTGCTTACCCCGGTGATGTCAGAGGGTCCGCTTCGTGATGGGAGCTCGCTGCCGCGGTAATATCGGTGGCTTCCATCGGTAGCCGATTCCCCGACGCCGATACCGCCACCCTAAAGTGTTGTCGTCCGCACACGGCTCGTCAGCTCCTCGTCTTCCTCCTCCGGGGGGAGGTGAAAGTTAGTGGGCGTGCTAGAGGAGGAGAGGAGGAGGAGGAGGAAGGGGGTGCCAAGCAAGGGCGGGAGTGCGTGAGTGCAGGGGAGGCCAGGGCAGTGACACGCAGATACGAAAATACTCCAAGGCCAATCTCACGGGGAAAACGATGTCGGAGACTTGAACGGGGAAAACGGAGCCGGTCAGTGTGAGGTGGAGAGGTCTAGAAAAACGAGATCGCGCGCGGCGCGCTTGATCGCGGTAGACAGGTCGCTGTTGTTCCCCCCGGGGGGGAGAGAGAGAGAGGAGGGGGTTGAGGAGAGAAGTTCCGAAACGTCATCGCCCTATCTGTCGGCGAAAACAAACGCGGCTGTACCGCGCGCCCGGAAAAGATCACAGGAATATCGGATTTCTTCTCGGTCAGAAAGGGGGGTGAATGAGAGAGAAAATAGTCTTCGTGCTCTCCGATTCCTCTCCTTCTCTTCGGCGGGAGAAGGACCTTTACGAGTTTTTCATCCCTTCCGGAAGCGAGTTGACGTAACGCCGTCGGGGAGGATCGCGCGCCTGTCGGTCTGGATGAGGAACGGGGCTTTACTCTGAACCCCCTCTGAGAGACCGCGTCGCAAGGTTCAACAGCCGCAATTTCCTTTCGAACACCCTTGACAACCATGACTGGGAACTACTCGGTGCGCTGCGAGCCGGGCCTAGTGATACCGCTCTGGCGTCCGGACACAAACCTGCACCTCACCGACATCATCTTCCGGGGTCTGGTGTACTTCTTCCTGCTGCTGTACCTGTTCATCGGGGTGTCGATCATCAGCGATCGGTTCATGGCTGCCATCGAGGTGATCACGTCCAAGGAGAAGGAGCTGGTGGTGCGCCGTCACGGTCGGGAGCCGCAGATCATCATCGTGCGTGTGTGGAACGAGACGGTGGCCAATCTGACCCTGATGGCGCTCGGTAGTAGCGCGCCCGAGATCCTGCTGTCCATCATCGAGATCTGGGCGAAGAACTTTCAGGCGGGCGAGCTGGGCCCGGGCACGATCGTCGGCTCCGCCGCCTACAATCTCTTCGTCATCATATCCCTGTGCGTGTTCGTGATACCCAACGGCGAGACCCGGAAGATAAAGCATCTGCGCGTCTTCTTCGTCACCGCCACCTGGAGCATCTTCGCCTACGTGTGGCTCTACGTTATCCTGGCGGTTTCCAGCCCCGGCGTCCTCGAGGTCTGGGAGGGCATCCTGACCTTCTCCTTCTTCCCGGCGACGGTACTGACGGCTTACGTCGCCGATCGGCGGCTGCTGATCTACAAGTATCTGCACAAGGGCTACCGGATGAACAAGCGGGGTGTAATCGTGCAGGCGGAGGCCGGGGATTCCGACTTGGGGGTGGAGCTGGAGATCAAACCGCAGCAGGACGGTCTTGGTTGCATGGTGGACCGCCTGGCCGACGCCGACTCCCCCGAGGCGCGGGAATTCGAACAGACTCGCCGGGATTACATCAATACGTTGAAGGAATTGCGTAAAAAGTACCCGACTCTGCCCCTGGAGCAACTGGAGGTGATGGCCCACGAGGAGGTGCTGGGCAAGGGCCCGAAGAGCCGGGCCTTCTACAGGGTGCAGGCTACGAGGAAGATGGTAGGCGCGGGCAACCTCAGCAGGAAGATCAGCGAAAGGGCGCAGAGCGACCTCAGCGAGGTCAAGGCCGAGCTGCAGAAAGCCGAGGCGGAGAGCATTGATATCGAGCAAGTCAACGCGATGAGAGTATTTTTCGATCCCGGTCATTACACCGTGATGGAGAACGTTGGTACCTTCGAGGTGGGCGTATCCAGGGCTGGAGGTGATCTCAACAGACCCTGCACCGTGGATTACTGCACGGAAGATGGTTCCGCTGAGGCGGGATCTGATTACGTGAGTGCCAAGGGCACCCTGGTTTTTGAGCCTGGCGAGACCATGAAGACGATCAAGCTCTCAGTTATCGATGATGAATTGTTCGAGGAGGACGAACACTTTTATGTCAGGTTGGTGAACTTTTGATGGCCATTTTTTTCGCAATGACTTTGTCACGGAAAAGTATACAGAATGTTAAGGAAGTATTTTAGATAATTTTAGCGATAAGATTTGAAGGCGCGGTTATGGACGGGATTTCAAACGCTGAAATGGAAATGGTAAAAATAGAATGCCGTTGCGGTTAAATTGTTGTTTCTTATTATTAATAATGCAGAGAATTGATTATTGAAATAGAAATGGTTTATTATTATATTTTATTGATTTTATGTATTATATATATTTACAATTAGTCAAAATGATATGCAAATGATTGCATCAGATAAAATTTAAATTTCAATGTAACTACTTACTTACAAAATAACTTTAATAAAAAGACATATTTCTATATAAAAATGTAAAATTTTTTTTTGTAAATTCAGTATTCACAATTTTAAAATTAAACCACATTGTGTTTCGAGGTTTTTTTTACCTAAAAGGTATAACTTTAAACAAAAAATTGTTAAAATTGCATTGTTAAAGTTATCGAAACTATGTCAAGATATTCGATATCACATATTTTTGATGTGAATAGGATGATATCTTTCTTGTTAATCTATTTTTTATTCGTTTTACCGATATTATAGAAGTTTAATTGTTCTACACGGTGTCACATTTCTGCGGCATATTGGAAATTTTAACATTAAATATTTCCACACTTAAATTAAAGTTAAAATTTTTAATAATACAGTTTATCTAAAATTGAAGAAAAAAGTAAGTGTTTAAATTTTGTATATTAGTATATCTAACATTTTGCAATTTAGTTTGCGGCACATTCGATATTTCTAGTTATTTTCTCCATCTCTTTTTTACAATTTGTAAGATATTTAAAACTTTAATATTGAGATTTTTATCTACAATTTATTTCAAGGGTCTATTATCAACGCGATGAGACATCCAGTATAATTATCGTGCTAGTTAAGAGCTGAAATTACTTTAATTTCCTTTTCAATGAAGCCTGATTCTTTAAGTGTATCTATAGTATATTGTGATCACAGATCATTGGTCACTGGTGAAAACGCAATTATCCAATTGATTTCAAACAAGTAGTAGTTGCAATTTAATCAGTAGATAAGCTGCTATTGATTGATTTAATGAAAGACATTAAAAGCTATTAACGTTTTTTGATACAGTTAAAGTTGTTAATTTTATACAATTTACAAGCCTGAAAAATATCAGACGTCAAACACATTCAAAGATTCAAAACAATTAATTATTATGATTTGATTAATTAATGTTTAATTAATTTATATATTAAGAAATTTAATTATTTATTAATTAACATCTATGTTTAATATTAGATATTTATTTGTTAAATTAACAATTCCACGTAGTTCTATAATATGTTTTTATTGCGTTTAAGAAAAATGTTTCCTAAGATAACATTCTGGAACATATGTTATACATTTGGTCTCTATAAAAAAAACATGGGAAAATCTTTAACTGCGTACCGTGCAATCCGTAAACATTCAATATGTGAACGTCGTGTCCTTTAAACTTGTAGTTTCCTTTTACCTAGCGTTGTCAAGCTCGTAAATTCTTAAGGATCTAAAAGGCTTGAAATTTTCATCGTACGTATCACAGATTTGCGCGCGTCTGTAATCCTCGGATTAAAGCGGCGTGCTGGAAAAGGGATCGCAGAACAGAATGGTCTTGTGTCACAAAAGTACATATTTAAGTGAGGAATGCGAAATTAGTATCGACGCGCGTCTATTCTAGTTCTGTTTGAGTTTCTTTATATTTCATCACTTTCTCTTCTTTGTGTTTTTTTTCTTGCTTCTCACGGGATGCACGTCTCTTTTTAAATGCGATAATGCATCTGGAACAAAATGGATTTTCTTTTTATTTCGCGCGAGACGATTGAGAATCGCAGCTTCGTGTTGATTTGGCCAGGTGACCCCGATTATTTCTGTTATTACTTGAAACTTTACCTCGCATGAGACAGATTGCATCGCGAGGTCGCGCGGAAACCACACATGCATGTGCAATTAAATCTATAAGTAAAACGTACCTCTGATAAACGTACTTGATAATTCAGCGAAGGAAAATCGGAGGAAATAACGTACGGTGAGGTAACATTGTACTTCTGCATCAATTATCGTAATAAAGACTGCAATAGAGACTTGCACCGATTGTTAGCGATATAGGTCGAGGAGAAAAATTATTGTTATCCGATAATCTTTGTGTCAGAATTTTGAAAGAAATGTAAAAATTACTGCTCATATCACTTGTATTGCATGCACGTAAATTATAATAATAATGATATATATCATAAAAAATAAGAATTAATACATATTACACATTAGGTACAATAAAAAATTATATATATTACGTATTACACATATATAAAAAGTTAAATAATATCAAAAGTAAGTGACGCAAAAGGTATCTCGGAAAGGAAATCAAAGGAGACCAGCGGATAAAAATAAAATCGCAGATGAATGCTCTTTTTGAATGGCAAATATTCAACGTCGAAATTATAGGTCGGCTTATCTGCGAACTTGATTAAAGTATTCTACATGAATGACATTTTTAGATGGGAAAATTAGAGATTTGTCGATCTGAAGAAAATTAATATATCAAAAGTCAGAAATCGACGCGAAAGGCCAGGGAATATTCGCGAAAGCTATTTTATGCTACTGCAAAAAATAATTAATGAACAATATTTGAACAAATTGACGTGTTTATTTTTGCTCTAAATGTATAAAAGTAGATTTCACAATTTACGTCGCGATTTTCGCCGTTTCAAAAATTTTCCATACATTATTACTATACGCGGTACACTGTAAAAAATTTTCGTAAAACTACAACTATAATAGTGGGTAATTTTGAGACCAACTATAATAGTTGTAAATTTTCTTGTGTATGTAATTTTGTATAATAAATTTTGCAATAATTTCTTAATTTGTTTTTTACACTGTGAAAAGTGTATACACTGTAAACAAATTTATGGCAAATTAAATTTTTTTTTACTTGTACACCGCAAAATTATAGACAAAAGTAAATTTACAACTAATATAGTTGGTCTCAAAATTACCCACTATTATAGTTGTAATTTTACAAAAGTTTTTTACAGTGTATATATCATTGCATGTGGAACTTATAAAAGCAATTTCTGTTAAAAAGTTATTCCGGATAATTTTTTTTATGAATGAATAACGCAATTTTTTATTTCCAGGCTCAGTAACGTGTCGCAGCCAGCAATGCTCGTCTCGCCGAGCCTGGCGACGGTAATGATCCTGGATGACGATCACAGCGGTATTTTTGGGTTCCCCGAGAGAGATGTAGAGCTGGTGGAGAGCGTGGGTCAGTATCCTCTGCGAGTTGTACGCTACAGTGGGGCTCGGGGTCGCGTCGTTATACCTTACCGTACTGTGGAGGGCACTGCGAAACCCGGCAAGCAATACACGCACAGCGAGGGCAGCCTGACTTTCGAGGATAATCAGACAGAGTGAGTGACATGCTTTTCTCTCTCTCTTTTTTTTTTTCTTTTAAATCATCGGGAGACTAACTGACAATGAGAGAAAAAAATTGAGCGTTACAAAGAGAACGGATTACTTCGATGCATTATGCGATTCTGCTATTCTCCACATTGCTTTTGGACTTATTTAATAGATGGACTTATCAGCAATCTCATTTCTTTAATGGAAGAAAAGTCCGCGACTTTGAGGGAAATAGAAATTAAGTATCGCAAGGTTGTGATATAATTATAAGATTTCAAGAAGTAAAGTGTTGTATCAATTATTTATGAATTATCGTTTAATGTGGCCGAAGAAAAAAAATCTACGTCTTCGAGGGCGATAAAAATTAAGTGTCGCATGTTTAAGAGGCCTTTAAAACAATCTTTCAACTAATGTTTATATTGAATTCATAAACTAAATTAAATTTTGTGTTAAAATGAAAACAAAGAGAGCATACTAGACATTTAAAAAGAAACTATTTCAGTGTTCTGGAGAATTAAGATTGACGTGTATTACGGGGAAGATTATGAAATCTAATAACTTACACATTAAATAATGTACTTCCTACGTTCGATAAATGGGAAAGAATTTTTAGTTCAACTACGACTACTAAAACACGCGCGAGATCATCGCGTAACTAAGAAAGATTAGAAAGTTCCTCCTCTTTTAGTAAAACAATGAAAATGTGATTAAATAAAAACGAAATATACATTTTTAGATTTCAACTTTACATTTTATTAAAATATTTATACATGCGTAAAATTCGTTCTGCTACGTTTTTATAAGTAAAAATGAGATATAACAAAATGTAAATAAAACTGAGGAAATGTTTAGAATATTTGAGTGTAATGTAAAGACTTTATATGTGCTTTTAAGATTGAAATTTGAGAAACGATAATTTGTTACTGTTATATATAACTTCAAATTATGGAACAGTTCTAGGGGAACAGTATTACTTATCATATCGGTTACCGAGGGCATGTGTTATAACCGCAATGGTTAAACGCCATGTAAAGATCGATTGCCATCGCGATACGATCGGTAATTAGACTCGCGCCATATAATTAGATTGTCAGCTTACTGTGCACATTAGCAGCATAAATTTATCTACAAAGAAATTACAATAATACATGATGACGTTTTTAAAAACTATGTAACAGATAATTGTCAAATTAAATGTAAAGATACTAATTTGCTTTATTTATTCAACTCGTTTGAAAATATAAACAGATCATATTTTATTATTTTAAAAGGTCGTTGGGCGTTGAACGCGCGAAAAGGAAATGAGAACAAAAATTTAAAATGGCGGAGCGAAAGAATAAAACATTTGCAATGCATAGAATTACATTTTGCTGGATTTTCGGATTGCTTAATATAAAAATGATGCCAAAAGTTCAAAATGATGAACTTATATAAAATATTTTTAAGTCAATAAAAATTTTATACAAAGATCCTTGCCGTGAAGATATTCGTATATTAATTGATGTAGGTTTTTATTCGTATATGATTGGTGACTCAAATTTGCGCCAATTCTGAAACACTGTTATACACCAATAGATATAAATGTATCGAAATTTCCAACACTAACGTTCGATAGAGTGCAGATAGCTTGTCTGCTGCAATTAACTGTACAACATGGGATACTATGCGATGTTGTAGCCTGCACAATGCATTTCTATCGCAGCTTTATCAGTAATTAGCGACTCGTGCGAGATAATTAGAATACTAGCCTAACGCTCGCGTATCAGAATCTCGTTTCACAAAATATTTGGTAACGATATTAAATCTCTTAATTTAAGAAATATTTCAATTTTATATATTCTTTTTTACGATGTAATTCGCTTATTAGTAGATACTTTTATCCAAGACCAACAATTAAATTTTTTTGACTTGTATTTAAGTCTATTTTTTATCCTTTAAAAATTGTTAAACTTTATTAATTTATTTTTATAGCGTAAATTTTATATTTGTTTACATTTCATATTGTTGCGTTTAAAAAATTATTTTGCATCTGAAACATCGCTCTATACCGCTCTATTTGTATTATTTTTATTTATTTATTATGGTTTAAAATATGTTTTTCATAATTTTATTACAATAATATATATTACATCTACTATATAAACATGTGCATGTTTATATGTGTATTAAGTTTATTAAAAATTTTTTTATTAGTGCGTGATGTTTATGTATATTATATAATTGTTATATGCATCTATTTTTGCTGTTTTTTATATTTTTAAGATAAATATTATTTAAATTTTTATTATACCTTGATTTGCAAGTGTAGAATTCCCACAAACTCTTTACTCTTAATCTGACTCCGAATTGCGCCGTAATACTCGCTTCCGATGTGTACAACTCTCTAATTTCTCGCAATTGTTCTCAGTCCCGCATTGCTTCGCAAATAATGTTACACGGAGATCGTTTTGGAGATTTCTGTATGTGTCTAAATTGAGGATTTATCCGGATTTCAGTCATAAAATAGAGAATTTCAAGAAAATATTGCATTTAATATTTTAGAAACTGTAGAAAATATGATATGGATAAAGCTTAAAAATATGACGTAGTAATTTTTTAAAATACATTAAGGTAAGATTTTTCTTTAGACAGGTAATATATTTTGAAGGAAATAATGACAAAAATTGTATAATAGACAAGCCCTTTCTCACTGTCATTAAAAATAAGTTTTTTATTAATTGGCAGTATATAAAGTTAGTATATTATTATTCTACATTAAATTTATTTTTTGAGGTACAAACGAGAAGGGAAGGAGAAGGCGAGGGAAAAATTACTGTATATATGTATATATATAGATATATATGAATATAAAAAGATTTCTTTCCAATAACTTGAAAATAAATCTTTCATAAACTTTTTACTTCAACGATCTAGTTAAGGAATGTTCAGAATTTGTGAGATTACATTGTCTTTCGAAGTGACCTACAAACGAGATAGTAATATTCTGTCATCATAAAACTTACTACGGTATTCATCTATTGCCATGAAAAGTAATTTTAAACCGGGTCATAGAAATTATAAAAATTAGAATGTAACTATTATACTAAAATTTAACAGTTTATTTATCAAAGTATTTATAAAAATAAAAATTTTTTTTAAAACAACGTTGAATAAAATTTTCGCTGAAAAATTAATGAAAGAAATTACATTTCTGGAGTGACGCGTCAAAAAAAATTGTACTACAGTGCTATGTTACACACCGTAATTATATTATTACATTTTTATTTTTAATGACACGTGGCATTTGAAATTTAATTACATTAATTGGAAAAGATAAACGTTTAGTTGCTTAAACTAAAAAAAAAATAATACGCATGAGCAAGATTATTCATTAAAAAAAACCTTTGAATTTGAGTTATTGCTATAAGAAAATTAGCATAAACCAAATTGTTATGTGTTATAAAATTATTTATATCTAAATTTTGTGCTTCTTACAATCTATCTTAGGAATCTTAATCTTCTAATCTTAAATCTTTTAGGGATGACAAATTCTCCGGCTATATTTATCGTTGTTCGATTCAAGAATGAGATTATATTAAATTCGAATTCGACGAAGAAAAAGTACGACTCACGTGGCAGAGAAAGTTAAGTTTATTGATTTAGAAGGGGAGGGCACTCGTCTAAAATTAAATTGTTAAATATAAAAGTGCTTGCTGAGGGTGGGACTTTTTCTCGAAAGGGCACTTGAGAATTTCCAGTGAGACTTGACTCAAGTGCCGCTACACTACATCGAGTTTCATCAAAATATATATTATTCTTTTGACAATATATTAAAGGAAGGTCACTAATATTGTTCCTTTATGTCAGTATTGGTGATCTTCTTCTGGACGGACAATATTCCGTCTCTCACCACCATTTTTAATAACTGCCTAAGAAATAATTTTGATCCACTTTTAATTTAGAGCAGTGCCCTTACGTAACAGCCCCTTCATGTAAACTGAAAATGGCTTCGTACTATAAAAGTTAACGGGAAACACCGGTGCCTGACTGATATTACCTGCGAAAAGTCCGCTGCATCGGGGTCACTGGGTAATTCGCGTTCGCACGAAACGTGCGATTTTACCTTTACGACCTTATTAGACACGTTTTTCCTATGTCTTTACCTTGTTTCGCCTGCCCCGCGCGAGAGAGTTAAAGCGATAAAGATATCGTCGGTAGCGGTTCGCGATGAAATTTATCCGATCCCGACGCTGGAAAATATGTGAGCGAACAGTGTACACCAGAAACTGCATGCGCCAGCATTAATCGGAAAATAGTACGGAGACGTAAGAGTTATTTACTCACCGTCCACACAAAAAAAAATATATCGAAGTTAAAGGGGCATTATTTCGACAATTTATTAAAGTGAATTTTTCTTCCCCTCTTTCCATCCGCCGTTATTTACCTACTCCCACGTGTCCCCGATCTGAACTTTTGCTTGATATTACGTAAAGGTCATATTTTCACTGTTAGGTCACTGGATTAACGTCTTGACCTTAGTTGTAATAACATGACAATAAATGACTCCATTTGCCAGAAATATTGGCAACTTGGGGAAATATCGAGCTCGGGCAAAATTACCTCTTTCCTCTGAAATCTAAAAAAATACCAAAGAACCTCAGTTCGTTTGTACTTTCTGTAACTGCTTCGAATTGTGCAAGATGATTTATGCGAAATTCATATACGAGTTAGCCTGCGTTTAATTGTTACGTATGTGTAAAAATAGGTGTAGCACATCTCTAAGACGTCGAGATTAGACGGAACGAATTTGTGTATGCAAATATATATATATATATATATATCTTTAATTGTTTTTATTATATTAAGACGATAATATTTACTTGCACGTAGAACAGAAAGGCATCCATTACCGGGACTGCGTGGTGGGTATCTGACGGGTATGAAAACCTCCATCGCGTGAATGTGATTTTAACTTCGTCATTCCATTAGCTACTGTTTTGCCAAGTCCGCCACTATTTCTGCCACTCTTGTTTTGCCTGATACAAATGATCGTATTGTCTAACGCGTACATATCTGGTATTAATTTTGGCAATAGATTATTCGCTGATTCTTGCACGTGTGGATTCTGAAAACGATCTGTCCGTCAGACTATCCATCGTGATGGACTTGCGGCTCTTGAATTCATGCTATAGTTTAAAGAAATTTTATCTGTTATGCAACCTTTAGTGAACCAGATCTTTTTAATGTGTCTTCGATGATCTTCGTACTTTTGTGTGCAGAACAATGAAAAGTATTCTCCTCCTTCTAATGTGATGTAATAATCAGCGTTGAGTGCATAATTAATAAAGTAATTTTTATCATGTAGCCAATACCATCTGTTCTCTCGGTTGTTGAATCCCTTTTCTAATCTTTCGCATAATTTTTTCGGGTGAAAGGAAGTACGATAAGCCTTTAATTTAATTTAATTGTTAAAACGCGTAAACTTACCTGGTATGTAGTGCAGTTTGATCGGTGAAGAATGCAGAGCTGCAATATAGTGCATTCCCGGGGCTTCCTATCCCGGCATATTGGCTCATTTATGGGTTCACGTCGAATTTCATGCACTGTCCTCAGTCCAGCGACGGAACAAAGCCCGAGGCAAATTATTCTCAAAATAATTAGATCCCAGATTTTATCTTAAAAAAAAAAAACTTCGCAGAATACACTTTCTCCCCGTAGAGCGTAAAATGTGTTTCCGGACGGTGGCTAATTGGCAAATTTAAGGATTGTAGTATCTGATTAAACCGGTAAGCACTCGCGTGGGAACCAAACTGATTTAAGCGCAAAAGCTGCAAGTTTACTACGTAAAAAGGTATTTTTTAAAAGTACAATCTTTCTTTAATGTTAAAAGATGATTATTTTACCTTCATAACGAGTATCGGTCACGCAGATTAAATTGAACGCTTTCCGTTAACGAATTAAGTAGTTTGGCGTTTGGTGACGTCTTTTCAAGGTGATACGCGTCGATTTCCATTGAACATTGTTGATGGTTGCGCAATCTCTATCCTTGACACAAGATCGTGCAATGTAGACTCACAATCAGTCATTGTTTACCGTATCATCGTACGCGCGATTTCTCTATATACCCGTAATATCTCGATTTTCTCGCAACCGATCGTATTTCACGTTGCGCCATTGCGTTTCTTAAAAATTAATTCATTAGTCGAATCACTACGCGCGTTATGAACGTGCAAAACAACACGAGTGCACGAGTATGAGTGAAGATGGTGGAAATGAATGTTTGCAATGCATTATGTGCCGACGGCTGCTGAGCACGAACAAATACGGGAGGCGTATTCCCCGCTTTGGAGGATGGACTTGATTGCCAAAGCAATACGCAACGTTCGGATAAACATTGCGCCGCTTTGCATTGAACGTCCTGGAATAATTTAATAGTACTCGAAACGTGCAGCTGATGCGCAGCCTCGGAAGACAATTTTATCGCCAAGAAGAGAATTTGCAATTTGAAAACAGCAAATTTTTTAAATACAATAATAATTTTTGTAAAAATTATAATATCTTCCATTAAAAACATAATTCATTTTAAACCTGAAGATTCTCGATTATTTCCGAATAGCTTAAAAACAATTTGTAAGATACTTGCCCTCTTTAGCTTGTTTCTGACTATAGATTTTCTTTGTACATTAAAAAAAAAAAAAAATAATAATTTTGTGATTTGACATCTTTATCGTTTATCTTTTTTAAAACTTCAGATAACTTGAGAATTTCGATAAAAATCGTAAACATTTGTATGAAAGATATAAATAAGAAATCTGCTTTAATAATAACGTCGATTTAGCACGATGTGTTAACAATGTGAGTCTGAACTGAGTTCTTTGGATTCTCCTCGCGATCCCGTAAATCACGAGATACGTTTATTTATCCTTGAAATTTAGGTTTTACGTAACGCACACACGTACGCTCGCGGATTTATGTTGCGATTTTACACGTGGCCCTACGCTCTGTGTACATATTGATAGATATAGTATAATGAAGACACATTATGCGGTGTGCGTACTGCCGCAAGAGATGGTTACAATGCAGCTAAATGCGACCGAACCTAACTTCGGCTGCAATTTACAGCTTGCTACTTTTGTGACAAATTTACGATAAAATTACGATAGAATTATTCGCAATTCGCGGGCCAAATTTACCGTTCCAATTTCGCCGTTTGTTCAACGAAATTAATTTCAAAAGTACATAAAAATTTGTATGGCGTAAAGAAAAACAAATAACAATTCAATTCTACGCCATATATTATCTATAATATTAATCAATAAATCACATGTGTTTAACATTTTTTAGTACAAAAAGTATAATGTACTATGCGTTATAAGATTTTGTTTGAAAAAGTAAAATTCGTGAATAACAATTAATAACTTATATCTTAATTTTTAATAATTTTTATTTATTTATGTGAAGTTTAAGAAGTTATGATACGATGACTCTCTTTATAAAAATAAAAATAATAATCCATAAAAAAGCAATACATAAAGTAAATAATGTTACATTCTCAATTCATTTGTAATTCAAAAACTGTTCTTTTTTTTCCTTACGTATGAAGGGAATTATTGTAAATAATTTATCGAAAGAGCTGTGTCTTTTCTTTAAATAAGCCCCGTATTTATTGCGACATCACATATCTTGCGTAAACACAGTTATTTACTTTGTTCTCGCTGCTCTTTTCCCTCTTTTCTTTTTTTTTACAAAGAGGAAATTTTTCGCTTCGCAAAATAGTCACGAATGCTCAGGCACTCAGCGACATACAATTTCCTGCAAATCCTCTTACTACCAGGAATTTTGCAGAGAAATATAACCGGATATCAAACCGTTCGATACCAGCGAGATTCGGATGGCATTCGAGGGTGAGAAATAAGGCGAATAGGAGATGAGACGCGCGCGGCTGCTGCCCCGAAATCTCCTTCCGAAACTCGCCCGTATTACCTGTGTATCCGAGAACTCCGGCGTGTGGAAAATAGACCGATCGATTTCCCCAACCGAAATAAAGGTATTACAACCGAGGTACGTGTGTCTCAATGTTGCTCGAAAGTACACAAATGTATGGAGTTTAAGTAAATACAGAGGAATGAAAAGGCTCTCTCGGCGATGACGTCGATTTATCGCGTGGTTTTCGTCGTTAGTCGCGTCATCGACGAACATTAACGTCACCGTAAAGGTAACATCGAAATGTCAAGCGTCTACGACGTTCATTTAAGCTTGTTTAAGAGACATTACTTTCGGCCCAATGGATATGTTGAAAGTGAAATGAATTTTATTGTGTGATTTTGTCGCATTCCAAATACACATTATAAAAATTATAAGCAAAAAAGTAGTTGGGAGGAAAAAGGAATATAAAATTATATTAAAATTACATAAAAGAGAGACGTATGTTGTGGGTCACTCGATGTCAAACAATTACGTACTCTTGACATCATTAATATGTCATCGTGTTTGACGGGATGGTGTAATCAATACTGATATACGAGTCACATAATAATAATAATAATAATAAATCTCTGGTAAATAAAGATGTTTAAAACACAAATATTTTCAGAAACATTTCCTATCCGAGAAATTTTGTTTTAATAAATTTCGAAATAAGCAATTTATTCATGTAAAAAAAAAAAGACATTAAAAGTCTGTTACTGCACTGCTAACTTTGACCAAATAATTTTTTTCAACTTACATCAGTTTGTGCTATCTTTTACTTAAAAATTCTGTATACTTTTGTTAAAATTTTTTCTTTTACTTTTATCTCCGTAAAGTAAGGAATCAATTTACGTCCCTTTTCCTAAAAATAAAAAAAAAATCGAGAAAGAGAATTTGATGTTTCAAAACACGATTCTTTTATCTACGTTAGTTTCCGTATCGTTTTGTTAAGTACATTTGTTTCTGGTAGTAGGAGCGGCATAAATATTACGCGCGGTATGCACTTTGTGCATCGAGCGCAGCGGTAATCTTATCAGTTGGGGATGGCACACCACCCGAGCCCGACCACCACGCAGCCCCTTAAATTCCGTGCGGCGCGTTCATCTACCGGGGCGCGATTGAAGAAGCTATAAATAAGTCGAATTTCCTCTCCTCGGAGGAGGAAAGAGATCGGTGTTTATCAGGCAGTAACGTAAGGCCTCATTGTAGCGGGTAGAGGTCGATCGATTTAACGTGCGTACGGGCTTAAATGGATATTCTAACGCTATTTATAGTTAGACCTTCTCCTGCCGGCGCTCATCCGTTGCCGCAACTATGTGGAGACTGCTTATCCGCCCTCGATAAGGCGCCGCGCCGCGCGCGTTATCACCCCGCGTTATCGTCGCGCGGCTTCGGCGCTTTGTGTCATTTTTGAAACTCGAGAGTTAATTTAATCCGGCCTGTTCATTAGAGAAAGAGAGGGGGGTCGCCAATTAATTAAACTTACATCGGAAGTGTCAGTTCCTACGGCCGCCAGGAATAGCTGTCGGTTATTTAACCTGGTGATGTTATTTAAATTCATGCAAATCAGCTTTAATGATCTCCATCTCTCGTACATTATGCGATACATTATGCATACACGTGATGCCAACGAAAGTCATCGCTGCGCTTTAGCGATACGTATAGGCCCGCGTGGAGCACGAATTTCTGTGGAGCTTCGAAGGTACCCGAGTACACGTCGGATACATTTAAATCGATGAGAAATCTCTTTTATAGAAATACGATTCGCAGTAACGTTGTTAAGTTTATGGATAATAAAGAAAGCTGATTTAAAAAAGGGTTATATCATATAAATTTACACTGAGAGAAAAAAAATAGTTGCATTTACCATAATTTATAGTTATTTTTGGCCCTAACAATGTTTTTATAGTTAAATTAACAATATAAATTATAGTTAACACTATATTATTGTTACAAGAGCTATAGCATTCGTTCATACAACCATATGTATGGTTAAACGTGCCATAATTGTGATTTATATATGGTAGAAATCGTTATAATTTATAGTAAACTTTTCAGTTGATAGTAAAATTTTTGCCCTGTTTGGCACAACTATACATGTATGGTTATTTACACTAACATTATAGCAATAATAACTCTAAAAATGATATTTGCAACTATAATTATTTTACTATGCAATTATAGTTGCAAATACCAGGCACTTTTCTCTCGGTGTATGTAGCAAGACCCAAAACAGTTTCGAACCTGACTGTCCTTAAGCAGTAAACGACGAGTTTTTTCTTCCTGATTATTTTTAAGTTTAAATAAAAAAAAAATTCCGTTCGGCTTTCAACGCGCTTAGTCGGAGCAAAAATGTGGGGTATGTTTAAAGTCAAATATCGAGCGATAAAAATTCTATAGAGCGAGGGAAAAGTCTATTGGAGATTAAAGAGCGCCTGATCGCTATTTGTGGAACCTTTCTCCCTGGTATCTCATCGTAAAAAAGGGAGGGAGGGGGGAGGGGCAGGACAATTCCGTTTGAGTGGGGAAGCCTATTGAAGACGAGCCGCACGCCGACGGGAATAGTTATCGAGGGAGGAATGAAAATTGCGAGGGAAGAAGTATTGGAAGGTGGCTTGCAAGAACCAAGACCGGAATTAACGCGGCGGGACTGCGGGGTTGCAAGAAACCGCAGCTCTATACGGATCCTGTCCGAATGAAAATCTAACATAAATAAGATCAGCTCGGGATGAGTGTCGAAACTTCTTTCAGCGCTTCGCAAAGAAGTAGTGAGACGCTGGGCGGGAGAGCTCTTATCCCTCTGGGAAGACTGAAAGACGGAAGTTATTGAATCCTCACCTTTTTCTCTCACCCCGCGGCGAAACTATGGCATTTACCATAATCCCCTGTCAAAAAGAGAAATCGAGGAATAGCGTCGTCCTGGCCCTCGCCGAATGGTTCGTGAGAGCGAGCGTGACATAGTTTCGCAAAGAGAAGAAGATCGTAGCTACGTTTTTTGTAAATTAAAAAAAGAGCACAGTTGGATGTTATCCTCGTAGGCCCCTCTCTTTCATACTTCGACGTGAAAAAGTGAAGCAAAACAATTCCGTTTGGAAGAAGAGTTCGACGACAAATCACGAGCCGAGGCAAGCTTACGTAGTTGGCGGGAAAAAAAAGAAGATATGAAGGTATGAATACTGTGACGAAAGAGGTGCTGACTGACAAGTGACTAAGGCTAAGGAACTGTGAACGAGAAATGTTATCATAAAAAAACGAACTCGCGCGGCGGCAAGTTTACATAAACGGTTAACAAAAAAAGTAGAAAGATATGAAGATATAAATACATAAACAACGAGAGATTATTATTGAAAGAAATCACGTTGCGGAGTCCCACGGGACTCCTCTTTCCTCGGGTAGTTTAAGAGAAACAGGCGAGGTGTTGCAGAGAGAGCCTTTTCTTTATCCCTTTGGAAGCTGGAGAGAAAGAAGTTATTGAATCCGGGCGTGAAACGATGTGGCACTTACGATGATCCTCTGTCAAAAAGAGAATTCACGGAACAGCGTCGTTCCGGTTTTCATCGGAAAGGTGGTTCGCAGAGGTGGCCGCAAAAAGGTGGCACAGTTCCGAGAGTAGGTGATAGCCACGATCTCTGGGATTCCGAGAGAATCCTCTCCGGCTGATTCAACCGGAGCACGCAATGCCACATGTCGCATGAGAATGTGTCGTTTTCTTCATCAGCATCAATCAGGGGGAGGGGGAAACGCCGTTAAAGGGAAACGACACGGCGAGCCAGTACGCTGTTGTTGCGCGACACGTGTCCGTGCGTTCATCGATTCTGAGCAATGTTACCATTCAGGAATGTGGCCTCAAGGTATCAGCCGCAGTTCCAATTTGGTACTCCGAGCTATTACCATTCGCTCGCAAAATTAGATTTACAATAGAGAGAGAGAGAGAGACAAAGCAGTGAGAAAAAAGGTTTACCAAACTGACATATCACTTCTTTTTCGAATAGTAAAGTACCTGTACCCAATATGGTTCTCTTACGCTTCGGGGATTTTTCTAATTTTTTGATGAATATAAAATTGAAAAATAAGAATAAGATTTGAAATAGGAAGCATTTCTGCAGCCAGAAAGAATAAGAAATATTTTCAATTATTTATATAAGTAGAGTAAAGATTTTAAGAACTCGAGTCATATTGATTATATATATTCAATATGGCCTAGTTATATTTTTTCCTCTTTTTCATAAATATTTTTAAAAAATTGCAAAATTAAAATTCCACATGTTTAATTAAGCGTTTATTAACGTACTTATGGAAAAAACAAAAAAAAAACGTATAATATTTCTTAATGTTCAGTTTTTGAGAAATCTAAGGAGATGCCGCTTTAGGAAGCTTATGCAGGTATTTGCGACCTTTCTCTAAATTATGTATATACACAAAAAGAATTTTCTCTTAAAATTTATTCTTAAAATTTAATAATTATAAGATAATGTATGACCTCGAGGAATTTTACTACACTTTTTAGTAAAATTTACTAAAGGTATAATAAAATTCACTATGCTTTTAGTAAAATTTACTAAAAGTATAGTAAATTTTACTAAAAAGTACAATAAAATCCTCGAGGTAACTTACATTATTTCACTATTCCAGATTTTGAGGGTAAATTTTAAGAGAAAATTCTCCCCGTGTATATTCCGAAGGGAAGGAACTAGACTATTTCTACAAAAAGTGTTAAAGAAGAACTGCAGTGAAGACGTTGAAATACAATGTATAAATAAAAAAATAAAACTAAAGAAGAATCCTTAATTCTTCTCTAGTAAATCAGACCGAACAAGCTTTTTTCTTTGATGGGAAATATGAAGATCTTGTTGGCGAACAAACAAACTACCTATTCGATTGCGTCACTCTCCGGTGGTCGGATTTGAATAAGCTTTTTTTTTTTTTTTTTTGAAAATAAAATAGAAAATTGCCAGCGGGTCCGCGTGTGTGCGTGCAAATTCATTTTTCTTTCCTTTGGACACCGCTGCGCGTTGGCAACGCTTCGGGCGTATGAATTCCGAGATTGCTCTGGCCGTTATGCTTGTTACGTTACCCCGGCTTACGCGGGGTGATCGGATCAATCCCGACGACATGGGCGTCGGCGTTGGCATTGCCGAAGGAAGAGCGTCGCCTACCGCCGCTTATTTCCCCTCGAATGCCGCCACGAGGACGTCGCATTTGATTGCGTCTGATCTTCAACACGCGCCGCACGCGCGTGAGTAAGTGGTTATTTTTAAAAGGAGCGAAAGTGAATTTTATAATAATTTTTATAAATGGTACGAGGTGAAGCGTCGAAACCCGCCACCGACGTCACATTTAATCTCTCTTCCTTTCGCCAAGGGTGAAGCCAACTCTTCCCCTTATTTCCCTTCTGCTCGCGTGAGCGGCTCGATTTGCACGCAAGAACGGCTCGAATAAACGACATTTTATTTCGTACGCTCCGATGATGGCGCCGAAATATTTGCCCCCTTCGCTAAAGTGCACTCAGGATGGGAAATGTTTTTAGGGATGACAGATGTGAATTATCTCAGACAGAAAGAAATCGAAATGGGCATTCTTCTTCAGCGTACGGTCTCTCCCCGTATATAACGGTCTATTAGTCTTGTAAATATATTTATTTTAGGGAAGGGTGTATCTTTGACATCTCTTTCATTGCGCGAATCTTCAGTGTCTAAAAATACAAGGACAATTTTGAAATGTTCCTTCAAATACTGACATTGATAGAGGAGACGGTGGTAATATGGCCACCCATTTATATTTTATTTATTACCTTTGTTAATAATTCAATGTTTTGAGTTGAAATTTTATGATTATATTCATCAAAGTGTGTTGCTCATTAAATTTTCAATTCAAAGTTATAAAGTATTTATTATGTTATATATTATTTATAAAAATGTAACGATGCTGCATAATGGGCCGAAGAGAAATAGGGGGAGGGGGTAATATGGCCACCACAAAGATAAATGTAAAAGAATTGGTTTTGTTTAAAAAGGTCACAGTATTTTGTTAGAAACATATATATGTATATAAAATAAGTTGCTATATCGAAACAGATGATTTTTATTCACATTTAATAAAAGTTATATAAAAAGAACCTTATTTCATATAAAGGATTTAAAAAAATTAACAGCCTTAAATTAAGCCTTTAATCGATTTATCGAGGAATTTTGTCGATCTCGAAAGTGACCACATTACTAGCACACTTAGATGGCCATATTGACATCCTATATCATCATTTAATTTTGTATAACTCGAAATATATACCGCCAAATAAAGAGTTAAATAATAAGAAAGTACTCAAGTGTACATACATTTGGGTGATAATGCGGTTAAGTTTAAAAAAAAAGGAAGTATGTGTAATTAAATGTTAAAATGTATCTCAAAAAATTTTCGAAATTTTGAAAAGTAAAAATACCTTATAACAAATGTTAACTGTTGTGTTTTGTCATATTAGCATCATTATATAACAGTAGGCTACTAAACAAATGATATCATAAATAATTATTAAAATTCGTCACCTAATAACGGAGATAATGTGGGTGGCCATATTATCCGCACTGGCCATATTACCACCTTTTCCTCTATATATTTTTCATAGATTTAAATTGCTTATTTTCTTATATATATTTTTAATAATACGAGAAAAAAATTAAATTCTGTTCAAAGCAAACTCTGCAAAACCACGACGTACCTTTGATCAACGTACATAGAAAAAGAAGGTAAACATATTTCGAAAAAAAAAAATTTAATTTGTGTTATTTATTATTCGTAATTTTACAGTCTAAATATGGTACATTAATTAATCCGTATTGAGGTATTTTTTAAAATTATAATTTATAAAGTACGGAGATATATTAAAAGAAGCGAAATCTCATTTATTTGTGTACGATATTTTGTAATTATTCGAGCGCAGTGTTGCTTTCCGCGAAATTCTATTTAAAATTTTTGCAGAATTTCTCTAGAAGAGGTTCTTCAGCGACTTTAAAATTGTAAAAGAGTTCGCTGATTAAGGAAAAAAAAAGGAAATTTGAAAGTAGACTACTTTCAATTTTTTGCCCAGACAGGCTTGTTAAAGAACTCACTTCAGTAAGACGCGGCCAAGTTATATGATGTAATACAATTTGCCTCGAGACCCTAGGACCTTCAACATAAAGGGTCGGTTAATCGCGTTAGACGATATCTCGGACTATTAAAAGCATTACGCTGCTTTCCGCAGCCATTTGTAGTCCGTTAACTCGCAATTAAGTGCGAACTCGGCGTACCTCCGGATTCGTGGATTAATAAATCACATCCGCCATTTCTCTCACCCTCAAGATTAATCGACATGATTTGTTTACGTCGAGTTACAATAATGCAATCTCACATGACATAGTTGGTTTCGCCTCGTTAATACGATGTTAAAAAAAAAAAAGAAAAGAAAAATCTCCGCGGAAGAATTGTCGTTGAATATTAATGGCGACATGTCAGAGAGGAATTCCAGCGTGGATTAAAACTCAGGGGATCGGCGAGACATTTACAACATTTCTAATCTTACCTCTTTCAATTAAGGGCCAGAGGTCGGGAGTTGCGAGCGTAATCCCATCTCCCGTTTCGCCGTTTAACGTTTCACGCCGGGGCGTATCTGCGATCTTCCGAAAAAGTCGACACGCAAGGCGTGTGCAATTTACATGCCCCACCCGGTTGTCAACGTTGAGGAGCATTACATCGCAATACAGATTCGCAATAAAGCGGAAATAGGGATAGTCGCGCGCGCGCGCGCATGCACAACATGTATAAATGAACGCGGATTAAGTCTCACGTGCAACGGTGCTTCACTGTCAAGATAACAAGCATTAGTTGGTTTAATTATAACGCCGGTAAATGAAGTTCTCCGCCTTAACGAGCTTTCGTTCCGTTGCACTTGTATAGTTTCACATTACTGCCCCGGCTGTGAGTATTATGAAAGCACGACACATGCTACAACACATAACTGATATACCTCAGCTAATTTCTCACGTGTGGAATTCAGTTCCAGAGGGAGGGGGAATTGTTTGGCCTCCAATACTCGAGAAATTTATTTCGTGGAATTCTTCAGGAATTTTTCGATAAACTTCCCCTCGTCCCTCGTACGATGTTATCATTTTATTGCGCAATCGCTTGGATCTAAACGTCCTAAATTTATTAAACATGAATTCCTTTCTCGCCTAAATAGTACTCACTGTTTACATCTAATATAATATATATTTATATTTAATGTAACTTTTATACACTGAGAGAACAAAATACTATATATAGAATAGAAATACTAAATTCAAATAAATATTTCTTTGAATAGTGCTAATAACATATTTTATAGAAAATCAATAATATTTATTTAAAACAAGTAATAGTTTTCTATAATTTAAAAAATATTAGTTGTTTGAAATAAATATTATTAATTTTATATAAAATATGTTATTAGCACTATTCAAAGAAATATTTATTTGAATCTAGCATTTTTTTTCTCAGTGTAGAAAAACGCTACGTTTTATTTTTGATACATACATTTGAATATGTTTATTACTTTAAATTTATTAAGAGTATCATGAATTATTTCTTCTTTTAAAACTTTATTTTTTTAAATACAATATTAGAATTTCTATATTAGGTGGTATTTTAGGTGATATGCAATTTATATTATAATTCTTATGTTATAATTTATATTTTATATTATTTCTATTAATTTATATATAGAGATTATATATAGAGAGAAGGTGGTAATAGGGCCACCCATTTATATTTTATTTGATAACTTTGTGAATAATCAATGTTTTGAGTTGAAATTTTACGATTATATTCATCAAAGTGTTGTTCATTAGATTTTCAATTCAAAAATATAAAATATTTATTATATTATATATTATTTATAAAAATGTAACGATACTGCATATATAATGAGCCGAAGAGAAGTAGAGAGGGTAATATGGCCACAAAAATAAATTTAAAAATGTCACAGTATTTTGTTAGAAACATATATATTTATATAAAATAAATTGTTATATTGAAACAGATGATTTTTATTCACATTTAATGAAAGTGAAATAAAAATGACCTTAAATCTAAAGAACCTTATTCATATAAAAGATTTAAAAAAATTAACAGCCTTAAATTAAGCCTTTAATCGATTTATCGAGGAATTTTGTCGATCTCGAAAGTGACCACATTACTAGCACACTTAGATGGCCATATTGACATCCTATATCATCGTTTAATTTTGTATAACTCGAAATATATACCATCAAATAAAGAGTTAAATAATAAGAAAGTACTCAAGTGTACATACATTTGGGTGATAATGCGGTTAAGTTTAAAAAGAAAGAGGAAGTATACGTAATTAAATGTCAAAATGTACCTTAAAAAATTTTCGAAATCCCTTAAAGCAAAAATGCCTTATAACAAATATTGACTGTTGCGTTTTGTCACATTAGCGTCATTATATAACAGTAGGCTACTAAACAAATGATATCGTAAATAATTACTAGAATTTGTCAGTTAATAACGGAGATAATATGGGTGGCCATATTATCCGCACTGGCCAAATTAACACCTTCTCCTCTAATAAATGCATTTTATTTTAAGATTCGCAGCAGAACGTGAGGATCGATATTGACATTTCTTGTACACATTTATGTTCTACATTTTATTATTGAATTAAACACGCCTGTCGATTTCTCTCCTACATTGTCACAGTCGATAGCGATACCAAGCTGTTGCGTGCTCGTATCTTATTAACTGTACGCTACCTAGAAGTTTATTAGCAGAATTCACAGCAAGACTGTTTACGCTTTGCATAAAGAGACATGCGACATATCGATCTATGCGCGTGTGTCTGACGGCACACTCTGCATTTGACATTTTCATGTTATTTCACACATGTACGAGGTACACGCCTGCGATTCTTTACAGTTCCTTTGTACATTTGTCGCAGAAAGTGAACAGGAATCGTAGCAACAAAGTTGCAATAGAAATAATAATAAATAGCTGTAATAAATTGATTAATTTATCGCTTCCCATCCTTATGCTTACATAATATCGGAGATAGAAGGAATATTCATGATTAATGATTCATCGTAACGAAGAAGATAATAAAATCGATTTATTGGGCGATTCGGTTCTGTATTGCAAAACAAATAATATTAATGTTACATCGGAGGAGCGGTATAAACGTATATACTGGAGTAATAACAAATTTATTAACATTCCACGTTGTTTGTCTTTTGCACGGGTTGCAAATTTTGGCCGGATCTATCCAACCGGGAGTATTTTGCATACGAAAAGCTCCGGTTTCCGCTCTCAATGAAAATTGATGATTATATCCCGCCGAGACTTGTGTGTACTGGCAACAATGTGGAAAATAGTGCGCATCCCAGACGAAGAAGTCTTCAATTATGCCTCTTGACGCTAATGCGCGCCGCAAGTTGTACAGTTATCCGATACTTAATTATCCAAAGTAATAAATCGATTTCCGCCGGCGTTGTCCAGGCCGTCGCGTCGTTCGCACAGCAGTTCGAGACAGTTCGCGTTTTAACCGACATCTCCCTTTTAACGTCCCCAATGAATTACATAATTACGCATAACGAGGATTGAATCTGATATAACGAAGTTTAATTTCCTGTGCTAGAAACTTTGACGGGCAAATCTAAAAATAAGTGTAAGGACACTCGTCTATAAAAAAGACACTTTATTCAAAGATACTCGGACCAGTTTTTCATTCTTGTACAATTATTTACGAATTTATACACAGAAAAAAAATATAGCCAATAATATATGTGACTGCCAACTACATAAAATACTCAATAGAATAATATTTGCTATTAATGCAAGTGCAATGTTGATACTGCAATAGCATATATTATTGTATTGAGTATATCTGTAATTGGCAGCCCGCAATAACATATTGAATATAACATTTTTTTTCAGTGTATAATATGGCACTTAAATTAACGAAACATAGAAAAATAGAAATTGCTTACAAATTTAATTTTAAAGATTCTTATGACTTTAATTAATGGCAGAACTGTTAATAAATTGTTTATTTATCAAAAAAGAAATAAGGAGCAGTCACGTGATTAACAGCAAAGTTCCTTATTCTCTATTCTTTTGTTAATTTAAGTGATGTAACGTAACAATCTAAAGAAATATATATCGAGATTAAATTTCACGTGTTATTCCTCATTGACAATTTTTTAAAACTATTATGTAATCGTTTCAGAAAAATTCTCTCCCTGGAAATAATCGAGGAGGATTCCTACGAGAAGGACGCCCTTTTCTACGTCGAATTGGGCGAACCATTGCTGCAAGGAGGTGAGGTTGAACTTTTTCGATTTTCCCATGTATTTTACGAAACTGTTATGACAATACTTTCTTTCGCCGTCTCTCTCTGCATACAGAATTAATTATTTAAATCAATATGCACGAAACAAAAAAGTTCCTGAGAAAAATTTAAAAAATTGCAGTACACAAAATAAACGTGACAAGAGTAATAAAATTGCTGAACGTACAGACAAAATATTTTTAATATACTACTACGGATATCTGTCAATTGTTTTTTTTGTTTTTTTTTAAATAAATTTCATAATGTGAGGGAAATACATCGGACAATTATTTGTTGGCTCTGTTTCTTTTCCGAGGAGCTTTTTTGCGTGCTTTTGTTCGCAAGGAAAAGCCGGTACCCGGACTTAAATGCCTTATTTCACGCATATCGTATGTACATACCTGAGCGAAGTAAGGAGGAAAAGATCACGACTCGAACTTTCGGCATTTGGATTTCGATAGCGCCGTCACTTGCTTACGTTGTTCTTTTCATTCGATCCAATGCAATTTTTGCTGATACTGAACTTCGACGGAGGTCCTTTCAGGCCACCTGACGAGGATAAATGTGATGGGAAAACTTCGAGCTTCTAACGGAAACGCCGTGCGAAAACTCGTCTATTTCACGGCAATCATATTTGATAGCGATAAAAGAAACGCAAGTTTCAACGTTTTGTTGTGCGCGCGGACATGTCGATATTGAAACCGTCTCGATAACTCGACATCTGCCAGAAGAACAATTAATATTTGCGGGGATAGAGAGTAAAAGAAAAAAAAAAAAAAATTACGTCGCGTAAATATCTGCGATTTGGATTCTTATTTGCCTACAAGTACCTCGGTGAAGTTTTAATAGTTGAAGGCAACTTTTCAATATCCTTTTAGAACATTCGGTATAACGTTTATAAGGATAGGGAAAAAAGAGAAGTTAAACGTCGGGATCGATGAAAGCACGAGCGTGACGATTGGCGACGCTATTAAGATTGATCGCGATGAATTACGTGAATTAAAGCGCTATCCGTTTTCGCGCGATAAGAACGCCGGCAACTTGTTCCCTTGATGAAAATTGATTTCCACGTGTCTCTTCATGCATGTATCACGCGCTGCGGTTCTCTCCGCCTGGATCTGTCGTGTCAATTGAACGTAAGTCTTGAATAAACGGACACTTTTGCGCTTGTCCAAATTTCTTCCCTGCGCTGATCAGTTAGTTCCGCGCTGATTAATTAATTAATTGTCACAGTAGTACGTTACACATTTTTATACAGATACGGATTCTTTATATGGAATTATTATTTTACGGTCATCACTTTCAGGAATTTCACAATTAAATCAGAAATAAATGTTTTTTTTTTTAATAACTGTTATTATGTATGTTATGTGTATTAATATTATGTTATAAATTTTTTTTAACGTTACGAACACTAGTGTCTTAATTTTGTCAATGTTATTTTTTTATACTTAAAATTTTTTTTTGCTTCTTACGTCTCTTAACATATAAAACAAGTTTGTTGGTAAATGTTTTGTGTTTAATTATTTCGTTGGACGTTCATGCACATTTAATAGAAAGATGTTCTCTTTTTTTTTTTTAATGACACAGATATAATAATTTTCTTAATTTGGGCAAGAAAATCAAGCTTTATTCATTTAGTTTTTGTTATATTCTTACATGAAACTTGAAACACACAGGCTTAAGACAGTCGGGTGACAGTCCGCTGTAGTGCTTCCCCATAATTATTAATGGCTTTGCCATATAACACAAGGCTTCGTTCATAACAATTAGTAGAATAGAACGTTCTTGAAATAGATCGCTTTGTTTCGCGCGAACTAATGAAAATGTCAAGATAGTGACAACTGCCGGTTGTAGGCTTATAATTTGAGAGTGTTAAGAGGACGGTTATACGCATATCTCCATCTTTGCAATATTAATGGCATTAACACTTCTGCACTGGCCTCCATGATTATTTACGATTAAAAAACGAACTAAAATCGAATTATATATGTTCAATTAACGCTTTTCACCTCTGTTTATAAATGTGCGACGTGTTTCTCCGTTCCTAACGTCGTCATCCATTTTGGTTTTCTAAATATTTTGTAAATGTCATTAAATTGGTTATAGCATTTGGTTATAGCTACTGAATATTCAGAAAAATAAAATTATTTTTAGTTGTATTAGTCAAGTATTTAAAATATTGCTATTAATTTACTCAACATTTCGTAGCAATCCTTTTTTTCAATATACCAAAGGAAAAAATAAAAAAATATTTGCATCTTTAAAAGTAATAGAAACATCAATGTACATATTTTTCTCAATATTTTAGAAAAAAAATCTCGATACTAAATACGAAAGGGGGAGGGAAGTATAAAATAAATGATATTCAAACTGTAAATAATAAATAAATAAATAGCTGGACGTCAAGATTTTTTTATATCGAATAAAACATCCAATGTAATAATCTCGGAAATGTGTGCAAAGCCTTTTTATCGTAAAGTTTTGACAACGCCATGCAAAACGTTCCGCTATTTTTATGAGCGTTTTTGTTATATCCCGATTGACTTTTTAATTTTAACTTGATATATCGACAGAGATGGCGCAAACACAAAGCTTTCGGCCCTGTCGTCTTTTTCTCGCCGCTGAATAAAAGCCGCTGTTCCGAGTTTGTTTCGCGCTCACGTCCACGTGCAAGTTACGATTTGCATACTACAAGACCGCGGGAACACGTGCAACGAGCGATGCGATGATGCGCTCATGCATATGCATATAATAGGAAGCACCGAAACCATGGAGATCTCTTAACTGCATGCTTCTTTGGACAATTCGAAAACAGCTCTTCTTTGAGAGGGACGCGTCACGGGAAATTGTAATTCACATTCGCACTCTTCAAATTTTCCAAATTCGTATTCCCATGCTAGCGACAAGAGAAGATTTCCAACTCGGAATTTAACAAGTTATATAACTTTCGCAATGCATACAAAATGTCTTGGTATGTAATCGACTACTTTCTTTGCTGCTCAAATGGACTCTGAAGGGGTAACGTCAATCCTGAAAAATTGATCATTCTTGTTTCAGTATTAAATAATACGAGTTTTGATAAATTTCCTAATCAATTAAAAAAGACGAATTTTCTGTCTAAAATTTTTAAGAACTGATTTTGCTCCTTCAAAGTAATTTCGGATACCAAAAAACAAATTTATTACCAAAATATTTTTTATTTATATTTCCGTTTCCGAAGTTTTACAATCTTTTAGATTTCCGTCAGAAAGCATTCATAAATAATGAAATAAAAAATACAAATCTACCTTTTTTTAAGTTTATCCATGAGTTTCATATTATTAATCGTTAATTATTATAAAGATCAGTAGCGATTTTTTTTACCTCAGTTTTCGTTATCGAGAAAATATCGAGCGATACGGTAATATCTCGCGCTAAGTGCACATGCAAGCAATGCATAAGATAGACCACGTATACTTCCGCTATCCATCTCGTTGAGGCTCCAATATCGAGATACCTTGAGTAACGTTAATACCGGTGATACTTAAACTTTAAAGACTCATAACTCAGGAAGTTCTTAACGAAAAGGCCTGCAGCCACGATGCTGAAAATGCTTCAACATTTATGTTCTAATATTTTTTCCCTCTTAACTCACGAATGAGAATATATTTTCTCTCTATGAAACTAAACAATATTTCTTCATGTAAACACAAATTATGTATGTGTATTTAGCCGATGATTATTTTAATATATTTAATATTTCGAAAATAGAGACATTCTCAAGGAACATTTTTCCGTGTACTACCCTAAAATATAAGTCGAAGGTGTGAAATAAAATATTCTCACGTGCTGCGTTTTCTTTTACAGAAATGTTTTAAATCTCTTCGTTGATTAAAAAAGAAAGAAAATTAAGAAAATATTCAGACCTTAATGGGATGCGGTGTGTTTGTTGACAAAACGATGGCGCCATTTGCCTACAATCGCGCTGCCCGCAATCTCAATTGCATAGCAGACAGCCCCTAATTGCATACCGAGAGATAGACTACGAGCGTTATTGTGTATAAGTAATAATTTGGGATGCGGACAAATATGCCGCGCGGGCTGGCGGCGCGCGCACAGCTTAGCGTGTGCGCAGCCGCGCGTAAAATAATAAAATCACGTTAACGGTTTATATATGCCGCTAATAATTTACACGCGGATAGTTGTGTGTTTTGGCGTAAATTACCTCAAACATTTCGTGCCGCAAATTACGGTGTTTCGACTCCGGTTTCGCGGGCGTAGTTGCAAATCTATCCGGAATCGTATGTAAATGGTATGCTTAATCAATTATACAGGTCCAGATAGCTTTGCAATTTTCCATGCAAAGTGAGGGTTCACCCCCCAGAGAGGGAGAGAGAGAGAGAGAGGGTTTGCACAGTGCCCGGTCGCCCGTTGTCTTAAATGCGAAACGAGGTCTATGATTGTACGGTTCCACAGGGATTTTCAACTTTTCCGGCGGGTCGGGATGTCAGGTCCACCCGCTTTCTATGCATAAGATCTAGGCTGCACTTGAACAACTTCTGGTATAACATGTCTATAAACTTGACTACCTGTGCGCTGAAAGCAACCGAGCGCGCACAGAAAATTGTTTATTCCACTACCAAGAAAAGCGATTACTCAATTTACCTTTTTTGAAAATAATAAGCAACGGTTATTTTTAATAAAGAATATTTTCTTTAATAGTCTCAAAATATACTTATCACAAATTTTGGAAAAAATTATTTATATACCCGAGGAAGGAATCTATACTTCTTCTCGAAGAATATTATAAAGTTAAATTTACAAAAGTCAAAGTAATAAATCGAATTTTTATTTCAATTTTATTTTAACTGAGGCATTAAACTCTCATGAATTTTTATTTTTATTTATTCTTAAGTGGGGTATTAAATTACTACGAGTGAGAATATATTTTGAGTTATGACGAATTTACGATAGATTTGCGGATATGTAAACTTCTGAATTATTAAAAATAATTAAGTTATACTTGTTTGATTCAAGTACACATTTCTCTGTATGCACGTACACGGAAGTTTATTTTAAGTTAATTCGCAGATTTTTCTAATCTTAAGAAACGTAATTTTCTTATGAACAAAGGATTATCGACATAGGAGTTAATCGAAAATTCAAAAACATCGGGAAACTAATCAATTCCCTGACAAAGAAGTACGTGACATTGATTAATCGATCGACTTTTGTCCACCTCCACCTACCTTTGTCCAGTGCTTGTAGGCTATCGCTCGGTGGACAATTGAGAGCGCCGACAATTGAGCTCGTATGCAATTGCGATAGACAAATTGTAGGCGCTATTCGTGCAATCGTTTTGCAGGCAAACCGAATTCCTCTTTTAAGGAATCTCGCGTCAAGCTTTGTTCAAGTTGTCCTAACAACGGCTATTAATCCAATTAACAAAAGTATACTGCAGTTGTTGAATAAATAGCGTGTAAGAGAAACCAAGAAAACAATTTTTTACATTATGCATTTCTTTATACGAAATTTAACAGTTGTAGATGTTGTAATTTATGTCACGAAGGCAAAGTTCTCTTTTGTTATACATTCAATTTACTTTTTTAAAATAAATTTTATTATTTTATATAATATATATATATATAATATAATAATATAAAATATGAAGTATTAAAAAAAATTTTTAATTATCTTACTTTAATAATTTTATATGAAGAGTAATGAGAAAAGAGACTTGTACACGCAAAAAGATACAGTTTTATAGTAAAAATATAAACAAATTAATTATATTACTAAAACCGAACGTCTTTTCTATTTTTGACAGGATATTTTTTTATATAATAACGATTAAACGTTATTTATTGAATAAATATTATTTGCCTACTGAGTGTTAAACTTCTCTTTTAAATATTCTATTTAATTGCAGCAATTAAAAAAAAAGGAAAAATATGATTTTATCAGTTTTAATGTTATAAATTCGCTATAAAGTGCGTGTTAAACAAACGCATCTTTAAAGCAATATCACATCCCTTTAAATGAGCGTTCAGTCTACATGCTTCTCTCGCTCGGGGATACTAAATTTTCGCGTAACTATCTATAAATATCAGCGAAGCTTGCCAAAATCGTGTCGGTGTCTCCCGGATCGATGCATATCTAGAGATGTTCGCGATACTTGAGTAGTAGCAAAGTGCCACAACTCTTCCATTCTTCAGTATTATCTCGACATTGATATCGATTATCCCTCCCAGCGGTAAAACAGCCGTTATTATCGAGTGCATCGAGGGTACTTAAAGTATCGAATTTAAAATCGTATTAATTCGATTGCCCCTGCAAACCGCAAAAAAATAAACTGTATTTTTTTTGTAATATTTGCCTCAAATGGGATCCGCATCTTTAAGTTGAAAAAACTGTCACTTTTGTAATATCCGTGGCTTTGTGCTTTCATAACGTTTGCGTTTCAAAGCTATTCATGTCTGGCCGGATCAGAAGGAACAAATGCATTTCGTTAAATCCTCCGAGAATCCTTCATTCTCCCCTTTTTCCTCTTTTCTTCCTTTCACGAGCGAGCTAATTATTGAACTAATAATTCAAGAGTTCAATGAAGGGAAAGTCGATTTTCTAGAAGTGATCGGGGATGGAGGGTGCTCGAGATGAATCTTGAATAGGACGTTAATAGTTTTGCGTCCCAGATTATGAAATCCCGCTAAATACGAATGCGAATAATTTCTGGTTTCTTCGTCTCCGCGTTCGTGACATTCTGTTTACCGCTCGCGACGAAAGATCATCCGAAAAACTTTTAGGAACGCGGCAAAATTTGGAGAAAGTTTGTTTTTCGAAGTCCCGTTTTTCGAAGGCTGTCTAAACAAAGAATTCATTCCAACGCTCTTTTATTAGCTGCGTCGAGAGCAAGCCATATTTAATGAAACGCATAATAATGTAAAAGTATCGAGTTTCACAGACAAAGTCCCTTCAAACTTTGTGATGTTTCTGAAACTGCCTGGACAATCTTTCTAAACAAGTAAAATTATTCAACTAAATTTCAAATTTCTTTTCTCTTTAGAAACTTTCGCTCTTTTTATTTTTTATTTTTTTTTTTTGAAACCTGCATGCTTTAGATTTAATTCATACACTAATATAAAAAATATAAAACAACTATAAATTATAATAGTATTTCAATAAAAACATAATAAATAATATAATAATTTAAGGGAATCTGCTTTAATTTTTAATTTTTTGTTATAAATAAATGTTTCTATGTTTTGTCTTGTTCAACTACTCGCGCACGAAGTTTCGCGTCAAATATTTCTGTTTAAACTCACTTAGTTGTTACTAAAATAAACCATTTGATAAGCTGGTAGATATTACATGACAGAATCAATAAATGAAGCGGGAAAGTCGCAAAAATATTACCGGATGATCTGCATTACCATCGCGTACTTAGCTTGTACTATTATTAGGCACGTGCCTACACGTTTGCACTTATTTCTGCGCACCGGTTCAAGGATCGTGATCAGACGGCTAGAGCACGTGTCTGTCACAATTCTGCGATCTAATTACAAAATTTATCTATTTGATATAAAAATAGTTTTCACTCGATATATATAACAATTTTAATTTCGAGACTTAATATTAACACCAATCTTTAAATATTTTATAAATACACACCTGCACGCCCGGGGAAAAAATGTTTCATATAAAAACATATATAAATATATATAAAATATGTCTATATATGTTTACACTAGTTTCCTTTCTTTTGTGAAATTTCTGTTTGATATAAAAAAAATAATAGTTATTGTGAAAAGAAACTAATTAAAAAAATAATTTTTGCATTGCTTTTTTTAAAAAAGCTAAGTGTGAAAAATTGTACATATATATTTCGGAATGTATATGTGGACAATTTTTTACACTTTGTTTTTTTTTTAAAGAAACAATGCGAAAATTATTTTTTAAATTAGTTTCTGACTTTTCAGTATGACTATTATTTTTTTGTATCAAACAGAAATTTTACAAAAGAAAGGAAACTATTATAAACATATTTTGTATATATTTATACATGTTTTTATATGAAACATTTTTTCCCGGGCGAACAAGTTAGAGTTTAAACATTTTTTAAATAATTTAATACGTCCCGTCCCTATGATTAAAATACAATTTTCAAATTTACGTTTCAATGTAAAACTCAAAGTAGAGTTTTATAATGTAATTCAAGAACTTTCAAATTAAATTCACTCGACAGAATTATGTAATTCGATTTGATTTTGAATTTTGAGATCTTATCTAATATTTTAAAATATTCCAAATGTTAATAAACACGCCGCTATTAATACAAAACCGCGTTATACGCCTTTTGTCAACTGGGGAACAAAAGGGAAATTCAGCAGTATTATTAATATTTGCGTAAACACACGCCAATATTAATATTAATATCGGGCACAAATGCTGCACGTTAACCTAGCGGGCGAATACAATATTACACGGCGGATGCCGTGTACTATATTGTAACCCTGGTTTACAGGGCGTTTCTGAAATTTCCGTGCCGCAAACCGTGAAATAATGCAAATGCGCTTGGCACGTGCACGCGCCCACCGCGCGCCGCGCGCACCGGCGCAGTAAGCTGCAGCGCGTTCGAAAATTTAAAATTATCCCGTAGCGTCGTCGTCGCCGGCGCGAGTAATCCCCGCGAGTATAAGACGGTAAATACAACGTCTGACACCAATTATAAACCCAGACTGACGAAGTTCACCAACCACCGGCTCCGTGTCTGCGTCCCACATCGTCGCCGGGTGAAACGCGCGCGCAGCAGCCACCGGGGGGGAGGGGGGGAGAGCGCCCGTACCCCGTCGTCGTCAGGCCGTGTCTCGACGGACGGAGTTCTGTCGTAATGAAAAAGGGCAGCCGCGGGAGAAGTGAAAACCTTTCGTGCAGCTCGTTTCTGCCAGCCGGCGGAGAATATACGGGGCATCCGTCACATCGTAAATATTTATCCGTGGAAAATAAAGGAGGGGAGACCGCGCCGACGTACTTCTACACTTTGCACGCGACTTTGTTAATAATCTTGATAATTTCTGATTGGGAAAATTTACGACCACGTCCGGCAAATGTGCGTATCGCTCATCGATTCCGGACTCCGGAGTTATGAAATGGTTGTTATTTAATTAATCCAAAACGGTAAACCGTGCGCTCGTACGCGCGGAGAGCAATTAATTTCATGGAGGTGGCTATATCGACATTTTTAATAGAGAACTTACAAGGTTAAGCTTTTATTTTATTCCTCACGATAATAAATTACCGCGCGCGTTATTGGCAGTACGCGTTTCGTACTTGTTATTTAGAGTGTTACTTAAAAAAATGCGATGACATCGCGCATTGGGTCGAAGAAGAGAAAAGCACAGAGGGTAAATAACAGATTAAAAAATTGCTTAAAAAAAAAAACACACACACACACACGCTGTGCTTTGTTATAAAATTATTCGATAATTACGATTAGCTCAAAATGAAATTAATTAACTGTAAATTAAAAGTCTATTCGATAATAATAACGAACGTTGAGGGAAAAACTTCGAGGGAAGGGATGTTTTCAGCCTTCGCCGGATAAAAAGGACTAAACTGCCTGTTTGCGAAACAGTAACTGCACAGCGTGACATTGACAAAACTCAGTTTCGGATTAATGAAATCTGTGTGCGCCATTCAGCTCTCGGTGTGCGCATACCGAGATGATACGGATGGAATTTCCGACGGAGTGAAGGAGCGCGCGCCGCTCCCGACCTAATACCGTATTCACGTGCAATTTAATACGAGCTGAAACGAGGACTTTGAACCGCAGAGTGGCGGAGGAATAGGTTTTTATACCCGTCGTTAGTCGCCCGCTCTTTCGGCGACTTCTCTTTTACGAACAGCTGAGCTTTTCCCGGTTTCTTTTAATTTATCGCGCGCACTTAAAAACGCTTGTACGGCGGAGATACCGCTCGGCATTTTCAAGCTTTACCTCCCATTAAATTTTAATGGGTTTACGTTCCATAAGAAAAATTTGGGTAATATAAATATTTTGAAAAATATATGTTTGTATAAAAAAAAAAAAGGAAAATGTAAATCGTACGAAAACCGACACTTTGGCTCACGTAAATTTATTATAAAAATAAAAAATGTATATACAGTGAATTATAAAAAAATTGCAAAACGAGCTGTAACAAATTGCTGCAAACTGAGACGCATTACAAATTATAATTTTTATTATCAATTAGACGCATGGCACGTATCCTTTCATATTTCACGACGGACGGGTAAAATTATTCATAACGTATCAGGCCAGAAATTAGAAATTCCGTTTAGTAATGTTGAGTAATGACGGAAAATAAATAAACGAAGTTGAACGGGAGCAGAAGAAGAGCGAGTGGAAACTTAGACATTGTAATGGGATCCCCTGCTGCCCGTATGAGTCAGGAAAATCCACGACGAATATCGCGTGACTGATGTAGCTCTATGCCGACTATATAGAACTTTAAATACAGTCTGACGTCAATCACTAGGCTAGACGACGTCCAGAATTGTGTAACTAGTTGTGCATTCGGAACAAAAAGACGTATGTGAAACGGTCGGTACAAGGCTTGGTCAATCTGGCACTTTTTATAATTGTTATTAGGATTTATATTAACCAACAAATCGTAGATAGGGTTGGGTCAATTTTTGTTAGTTAACTTTTTTAGAATTATTCAAACATATTTAGAAACATTCAAAGCAAAGATAAATCCTTTTTTCTATTTCACGAATAGCTTAAAAAAGTAACAATTATAAACAAATACGAAAAGAAAAGAAGAGAGAATAATAACGACAAAAAATAATATTATTAAAAATAATAATGCTGTTGATAGAAATATAACTGATAAATATATTATTAAGAATAGATACATGTTTAATTATTTATGACATAATTATTAACACAATTAATTTTAAGCACATAGGAAACATATTAATTATTAATACCAAAAAATATTTTTATTATAAAAAAATCTTTCACTATCCTTTTTTAATTATATCACTATAGCACCACATATGTACTACATGGTACATTGTGTTCTTCTTAATAAGACCAGAGAAGCATCGAACTTACGGACAAGCCATTATTACATTTCCAATAATATACGGCCGGAGAGCTACGTCTCGTTCGGTCGGTGTTGCAATTTCATTTATTTTCTGAACTCCGTCCATTGTGTAACTGTGAGCTGCGTTTTACGATCGGAGGATACTCCCCGTATTAAGCCCAGGTGACTCCGTCCTCCTTCCTTCCATGCAGATCGTTCGAATTGAAAAACTTGTTTATAACAGCAATATTTTCCGTTTTTAATTACTCGCGGCGTAATCTACGCCACGTACGGCTGTGCAAAAATATGTATCCGCATGTAACGCTTACATCGCACGCTCTGACGCGTGATTGAGGAATGCAAATGGGATATTGCGTTTTTATCGAGGTTATTTCGCAACTTCGAGACGCCCGTCTTGATATGTTTTCCGTAAACGTGGCGATAATTCAAGGCGACCGTTAAATTATGAATGCAAAGGAGGCGTTTTGCTGCAGCTGACTGAAAGTCGTGCGTGCTGGTATTTGTCGCTTGAGATATATAAAAGTTTACTTTCCGCGAAACGATTGTACAATACGCTCATTGTCAGAGGGAAGAATCGCACCATCATCAGCTATAAATTCGTGAAAGAGCAGCGCCTCAATTATTAAGAATTTGGAATCTCGCTAAAAGATATTTCATACAAAAACATGCCTACATATATGTTTACGTATATGTTAGCTTCTTTTTAGATTTTAAAATTTTTGTTTGATATAAAAAAATATTAAAAAATTAAAAAATTAAATAATCATATATATTCTTTAAATCATAAATATATAGGATTATACCATTTTTTTCTCATTTCTTTATATTTAACTTCTTGTAAAAGAAACAATGCAAAAATTATCTTTCTAATTAGTTTTTGTCTTTTCAGTATAACTATTATTTTTTATACCAAACAAATTATACCAAAGAATTTTATTTAAAAAAAGGAATTAGTATAAACACAAATGGACACCCGGGAAAAAAATGTTTCATATAAAAACACATATAAGTATATATGTTCATACTGAAAAGATAGAAACTAAATTAAAAAATAATTTTTTATTGCTTTTTTTTTAAAAGCTAAGTATGAAAAATTGTCCATATATAATTATGTATATTCCGGAATATATATGGACAATTTTTCACACTTAGCTTTTTTAAAAAAAGCAATGCAAAATTATTTTTTAATTTAGTTTCTATCTTTTCAGTATGACTATTAATTTTTTATATTAAACAGAAATTTTATAAAAAAAGGAAACTAATAGAAACATATATATAGACATTTTTTATATATTTATATATGTTTTTATACAAAATATTTTTTCCCGGGCATATTTTGTATATAATTATATATCTTTTTACAAGCAAAAAATTTTTTATCGAGATTCTTCGTGTTATTGAAACTTTTATCGCAATAATTAGAAATCAATTTATCGAACTGTGTTTAATAAGCTGCGAACATTAATTCTACACCTGTAAAACTTGTATAGGTGTCGTTATGAATTTTTTCTAAAATTTCTTTTATTTTGTAGTTATATCATAAGATGTGTTTGCGAGTGCCATCGAGACGCAATCGGGAATGGGGTATTGCTTATAAAACGCGCATTTACGCGCGTTAGGGGAACGTTAATGTTTATTTAATGGCCGCGTATCAGATTGTCGTATCGTATGTACATACATACATACATGCATACATACGAACGATCACCTTGGTATCATGAAATGCCTCGAAATTCTGCGAGCGTGGATTTCACGGTTTTACATCTATCATCAAAATGTTGTAATAGTTGATAATCTGAAAAGCCCAAGTCTTTAGAAAATCTGATGTTAATATTTAATATAAAGATAAGAAGATTATTTAAACGGGAGCACGGGAGAAGCGTATAAAAATACACAAAAAGTACAAATATAAAAGTAAAGTAAAAAGGAGGTGTAGATGAAAATCAATATATTATTATTAATTGAAGGATATCTATTTAAAACCATAACAAATTTATCTGTAAACACATCTGATAGCAAATATAATAGCAAATAACATAATTTACGTGAAAAGATAACGTCTAGTTTTGAGGGATTCTTGTATTTATTCATGACGGTTTAAATCATCGATAAGACGACGATGTTCGTCCATTGTGATTAATCATACCCAGCCTCGATGATAACGCGCCGTGAATGAACGTAAAAGATAACGTGCCGATTACACAGTTTTACGTCCGCACGTGCACGCGATTCTGTTTCATCGCTATTTTCTACGGCTAAATAAATTACTGTGGGTACTACGTTACGTATATATTTGGCGATAATGTATGCATTTCCCTGTAATATATGCATTTAGAACAGAGGAGGTGGGGAAGATAAGTAGTTTTCTAATTCATATAATTAACTGTGGATTTAATCGCTCGCATAATAAGGAAAAAAATGATAAATTGCTTATCACGGAGAGGCCTTGTAAATTTAAACGCACACACAGTTATAATTTATCATTTAAGTGATTGATAAATAATGAGAATATAATAATTAATTATTAATCATTAAGTTATAAGATAAATGAGTAATGTGCATTTATTTATTTATATGAATTACAAGTTGATACTCTTATTAAATAACATATTAATTTATCATGTTTATCTAATTATATGTTATATGTATGAATTATGCAATCAATTAATCATCACGTGAAAATATTTAGTCTATGAAAATAAAGCTTTATAATTTTTATTCGTATTTTTTGTCATAAAATTTTATAACGGTAATAATTTTTTATATTTTATGATTTTTGTTTTTATTAAATTTGTTAAATTTCACTCATATATTTTACGATAAACCTGCTATTTTGGCATTTATGATTTATAAGATAAAATTTCGTAATCTTTATTTATGATTTTTATGAAAATGTTTATACATTTTATTTGCAATTTTTATTATCTTGCATTTTTATTTATAAATTTCTGATGCATCTATTCATGATTTGTACATTTTATGTACGGGCATGTCAGACAACCAATATAAAGCTATTTAATGCACGGTTGGAACAATTAATATCATAAAAAACACGTCGAAAGTAACAAGTATGGGTTGAGACAAATATCACTCGAGCAATGTATTACTGATAAATAATTGTTTTAAAGTTAAAAAATATACAGTTTATTATGTGAAAATTTAATAAAAAATTAATTTAGCAGCAAAAATTGCGAGATAATAAATATATATATATTTATATAATTAAAATTTTTCGAGCCATAAAAATGATGTTTTTAAGACAATGATAAGATAATAATTACTCACACGTTTGACTTGCTTATAATTTTAATTTATAATGTGATATTAAAGATAAATAATAAAGTCATGTAAACACGAGCGCTGAAAAACCGGGTAAATTTACGTGTGAAGAATAGTCAGTTTTTTGTTCCGACTTGCGGCAGACTTGTGGTTGATAAGTGACGAAAATAGCCTGTGCCATAATGAAATATTCTCTCATCCTCGACCATGTTATTCCTGCTAACGAACTTGGATAAGCGCGGGAGACTGATCATCTTTACGCGTCGAATGAAAATATAACTTCCATCAAGATTTAGTTTCAAATCTACCATCTTTGAAAATGCGGAATAAATAAAAATAAATCTTTGTCTCATTTTTTTAGCTTATCTATTAACAACATAAAAATAGTTATTATTATCTTAATTAATTATAATCTATTTATTACCAATGCCAATTGTATTTTTTGTAGTTATATTTAATTATATTATTAAATATAATTATATAATTATTTATTTTTGGAGAGAAAAAGATGGTATTATATACAGTTTTCATTTATATTTGTTATAGTATATTTGTAATAAAATTTTTTTATTGTTGTTATATATAAGGTTATTGTTACTAATAGTCTAGCAATAATATAGAAATAGAGTTTCTAATTATAATTTTATTACGCAATTTTAGTCGCAAATGTCAGACACTTTTTTCAATGCTTATGTGTATTTACAATAAAAAATAATAAGAATAAAATAAATAATTAAAATTATGCATATCATCTTTATGATTAATCTTACTCAGTTTGTATGAGAAAAAACATAAAAAAAAAATTTTTAAGTCTAATACAGCTGCAGTTTTAATATCACAAAAAATTCATTATTTCTAAAATTTTATAGAGAGAATTATTTTATTTAATTAATACAAATCCGTGTAACCGGGGAAGAGAGCGTACATATAATGTAGAACGACAGCGTGCAGAATGGCACCGAATTATTTTATCAGTATTGATTATTTTCATTTCTTTTTCAACTGTTCGTTCATTCTCTTTTCGGATTAATTAATAAAAATTACATTTTGTTATGTAATTGCATTTTTGTCCATTTGAAAGAAGCAGAAACAAGAGAGTATAAAATTGCAGTGACTTTATATTACGTTTTCACGTGGCAACTAATTAGCCTGACTGTTTGCTTTTAATTAAGAAATTAATCAATCTCCTCAGGTCACAAAAGTTTCGGTTCTTACGTTTATGTTCGTGTCCTTTTTTTTTAATCCGTTTATATCAACCCGCGGCTGTTACTCTAACAAGGAATAGCTTCTGTTTGGGTAACTTGCAAATTTTTTGGAGAAAAAAATTCTTTTATTTTTTTTTTAACACTTTAGAAAACAATTATATCGTTTCCATTGCTGTTTTCGCGCGGGTTGGAAAATGTTATTCATTTTTGAAGAGTCCTGGCAGTAACGCAGTGATAGTAACAAAGTAACAAAGGAACGGCCAAGCTTACCTACTTGTTTTAATAAGTTGTTCGATTTAATCACTCGTGATCGGCCTCGAAATAACACGCGTCTAATTTACTACTTAAAAGTAACCTTACCGCGGCGTAAGTTACGTTGGCCGCGCAAAGGCGCCATACGTTGCTTCTAAAAATGGATTCCCGGGCCAAAGCCGAGCGAACTTTTGAAGGCGAACAGGTCGACAAAGTATTGGCGAATAAGTAGCGCATTTATGCAACAATGCGTGTCTAAAAAAAGATTTAATTAAACTAGATGCAACAACGGAAATAAAACGGGAATAATAGTGACAGAAAACGGGAGGAGGCAATCAGGTAAAGCTAAAACAAATACTACGCTTTCCACTCCAAATTGAGTACAAAACAGTTCTTTCAGTAATTAAAAACTTTACTCTGTATATTTAATTACGCACAATGTAATTATAGAAAATATTCTAAAGTACAAGGTACAATTAAGGGTAACTCGGGAATGGAAGGAGCAACGGGGAGTAATTAATTAAAATTATACACATAATTTAAACGATCCTAATTTGTCCTCCCGGAAATAGTTTTAAACGTTGTAACGAGTTGCTAGGTAACTTTATGCCGCAGAGAAAGTGCGCTCGAAGATATCATAGTTCTAAAATATCATGGATATATTTATACGACCTTTAATAATTGAGAAAGTTCTCATGGTTTTACTCGGGAATTTCCGGAGCGCGGCGTCCTGCAACTTTTCAACTGGGTATACGTACGCGTTAAAAAATTACATTAGCGAGGGAATAATTACGATCATTTTAAAACCGATCGCGCAAAAGTGCGATTTTTTAACCCGAAAAGAAGAGATACCTAAAAATTTATCCGCGGTGTAACCATAAATTGACTATCGTTGGCAAATAAACCGATTGATAAGAAAAATGTATTTACGAAAAAAATATACATTCCGTCATAAAAAAAAAATCACAATTTTTTAAGTAATCAACGAAATATTAAAGAAAACACCGCAGCAACATTTGCTTCTGAATCCGACTTTCTTTCTCTCAGTGTAGATCTTTTATTAATTCTGTTGACAGCTCGTCATTGATAGATTGACAGAAGTAATGCGTCGTCTATTAACTTCTTTTCTGAGAATTCTTTTAACTTGTATCCTGGACCATCCCTCAGTTACAGCAGCCGGTTCGGGTGATCCGTAATAAGTCCACTCTCGCGCATTAGGCACCCCCCGTTCCTAACCCCATCCATCTCCAGATCGATCTATTTTGCTCTTGCAGTACCAAGAGTAATTTCAGCTGCTACATCAACCTATATACGTGCCCGACTACTCCGGCAAAAATCGCGGTGTACAATTTCTCCGAGTTTCACTTCGGATCTTGTTACGGTGATACGTGGCATTTTTAATTAAAAAATTTTTCTTCATAATAAAATTAAAAAGTTCGCAAAAATAGCAGTATTTTTATTATTTTAGTTATTTTAAAAACATACACTGAGGAAAAAAATGTTGTTAATTTGACTAAATTTTTCAACTCAATTAAATTCCTTTAGTTCAAGTATTATTCATTAACTTAAATACATAAAACATTTGAATTATAAATCAAATCTTCATATATTTTGACTGAAGTTCATAAATATTTGAATTAAATAAGCTTAATCAAGTTGAAAAATTTAATTAAATCAACAACTTTTCTCAGTGTACACCCGTGAAATATATATTGAGTAAATAAAGGAAAAAATTATAAAGAGATTAAAAGTGCAAGAAACTTGTGGGTGTGTAAAGAGAAGAAGAATTGGCAGCTATCGCATTTAATTTTATTCATTGGCAATGCGCATGTCTTATGAAAGTAAAGACAATGTTAGTTTTTGTCTTTTATTATATTTATTAAAATGATCGGCGACACTGTAGAAAAGGATGGAATCTAGCTTTGATTAAAATGACTTTTATTTCGATATGTCATGACCCTCGCGCACGGTCATGGCCCTGAGTAAGCTCGCGTGTCTACATTAACTTATACCCTTTTCAACTTCACTAAACGACTCTGGGACTTGTTATTTTTCCTAATCAATTAATTATGCAAACTAGTAGGTACAGTACGGAAAATTAAAAAAAGACAGTCGGCGAAGATTTATCCCAATTTCGAATAATTATGTTACTTTTGCAACAGCAATTAGGGTGGCATTTAAACGTTCGCGTTTATAATTAATAATAACGTTTATAATTGATAAGATACAATTGTTGCGCATTTATACTCTCGCACGTTAACAATCATTATTCCGACGGTTATTTTGCTTATCGGCTCTCTCTCTCTCTTTCTCTTTGTTTCCCTCTCTTTATGTTACATATGTTGTAATATCAATATTAACTTTAATTACTGCTGGTTTAATTTTATATTAGAAATTAAACAGAAACATTTTGTCCACGATAATTGTTATAACAATAAGCGTAATGAATTTAAACATATTAATGAGTTATAAATCGCCTAACGGTCTGCATCGGATCTTAGTGATGGATATAATTCTTTTATTAAATTTAATTTTCTTAACTTTATTTTAGAAGAAAATTAAATTTAATAAAAGAATTATATCCATCACTAAGATTCGATGCAGACCGTTAGACGATTTACAATTCATTGATATGTTTAACATATTACGGTCGATTAGAATTAATGTACTAATATAAATTTAAATTTATTATCGTATCGGGTTTTGCAGTGCAACATCTCCACTCATGGAACACAAAGTAATATCGAAGGCACGTTTGTTATATAATTGAAAACCGCAACTATCGATTAAACCTATTTGGAACTCAATTGGCGTTACTGAGATACGCTAATCTAAAGTACTTTCAACTTGACAGCTCGCATACATAAATATCGATTCGCCTCGCTGCTTGTGCAGTTGAGATACCATCGTGTTTAGTGATATTTTAATCTAATATTTTTAATCTTGCATATCTTATTTGTTGTTTGTATATTAAGATATTTTTAAATATTAAAATATTTTGAATATTAAAATATTTTTAAATATTAAATAATTAAAAAGTTTTAAATATTAAAATATTACTTATTAAACAGTTTCTACAATTACAAAACTATAATATGTTATTATAATTTAAAATTATGTTTTTATTTTTTTCCAAAAAAATATTTAAAATCTTTTAAATTTGAATAATATATTCATTTCTGGCGAATATAGATTTCTGAAATTTTCCATATACTCTCAGTTTGCTTTCGCGGCTGCCATTTCTTATGTTTTCCGATAATTTCGACGTTTTGATCGAGAAGCGCTCGTAAAAATTCCACTACCGTTCGTAAGTTGAAAAAAAAAAACCCTTGCGAAATGAGACGAGGTTTTCCATCGCCATTTATTTCTGACCCGCCGTCACCAATCAAGTTTAAAATATTCCGATGAAAAAGCTAGAACCGTATTTAGTCATCAACGCTTGTATTCAATCACCGTGTCCCAAATTCTGCTGCGACCAGATTTTTTTTTTCGATCGCAAAGTTTATCCAATAAAAAAATAAAGCAATTTTCTGTGGCTATAAACGTCCTGTGCTTTCCCTTTACTTTAAGATTACTTAAGCTAAAGATTTAATAAGCATTCGGAGTTTCTAAATAAAAAGCAACTTACTTTTTATACGTAAAAAATTTAACGAGAGAAAAAGTTTTTATTTTTTTTTTTTTTTTGATAAATCAAGAAAACATGTCATTCGTGGTTATATTATTCATACGGCCAAACATTTTGTTTAATTAATGCACGTCTTGCATAGGTGCGACTGCAGATTGTCGGAAACGCTGTAGCCTCGAAAGAGACTTTTGAATTTATTCGATAATAACAAATAGACAAAATTAGAAAATTAATCAAACAAGCAATCAAGTGAAAATGAATAAATCTTAGAACCGAAACGGAATTGACTTATTCATATAAATTTTATCCGAGGAATATGGAAGAAATACACAATCTTAGGCTTCCTGCAAAATTAACGGTATATTTGCAATTTATTCTCAAGCGTATGGAATATTTATTTCTGCACTGAGTCGAATTCATGCTGTGGGCTGAACGCGCACTCGCTTAAAATGCACCGCAGTGCGCTGCATTCTGGCGGGGGGGAGAGGGGGGGGAAGCGATATCCGGGAAGTTCGCAAAATGGAGAACAATTCCCGAGGCGAGTCACATTTCCTTCATCTCAAATTTTACGCACCGGCTTTTTCCGAGACGGGCGGGGGTTTTCGCGAGAGCAATAAATCGCACCCCGCGCTGCATCTGGCGTTCATCGGCCGATCGTTCATTGATTTTATCCATGTCCGGGACAGGAATGAACTACCATTGCTAATCTCTCTCTTTCTCTTTCCATCTCCGCTGATAAATTGTATTCTTGCTTCTTTTTGTTCGAATGCGTCCGTTCGATGAGCTTCAAGTTCGACGACGTTTTACGTGGCATTGAAAAGCAAATTGAGTTCAACTTTGATTAACTCGTATTCTTCGTGTAGCCAGACGCATAAAAATCCATGAATTTTCAGAACAGAGTCAAGAAACGCCACAGAATCGTTGCGCCAGTAGTTGAATGTAATAATTAGTAAATAATTGCTGAAGAAAATTAAACCAATGAAACGAATAGTAATAAATTGCAAATCAACCGATATTTTTAGACTTAATGTTTATACAAGTTTGATTGAAACATTATTTTTGTTTGAAAATCTAATTTTATATTTAACGTTTTTTTTTATTTGTTTATTATTTATTTATATACATTTATTTGAATAACTTTTTATGTTACAAAATATTTTTCCGATGATTTTATTTGCGCACGTGTAACTGGTCACGTATATAGTTTTTGAGATTTGAGGTTACATAAAGTTTTAAAAAGTTTTCCCTCTGCGACTTTTGTAAAATGTATTCGAAGCGTCTGAAATATCCTTAAATCGAGATATCTGGAGGTTCTTTTTGCATAAATAAAATGTGGGTTAGAAAAAGAAAGAGCACGACTGGCAAACAGCAAATTTATTTTGCGTTTGAAACTACGATATAGTAATGGGACCGAATCCAAACGAGGGACTATTATTGTATTCTGAGAGCGTCAACAATACACAAACGTGATAATTGCGATTTTGAATATAATATAACATCGATATGTTACAACTGCGTGTGCCATTATTAAAACAATGTTTATTATTTTATTTCAATCTCATTGTGAGGGATTAATTTTCGCTTATTAGCCAAATTGCCGGTAGGCTTTTATAATTACTAAAATACTGAATTTTTATTTATTTATTGTTACATTTAATTTTTTAATTGTGCTGCGACGAGACGTAATAGCAGTCCAGCGAAATTTTTCGCAAGGTTCGTCACGGAAATAATGAAGGATACATCGATTCTGAATCAAGGAAAAGTCAAGTGAAATTGAATTTGCCAATGCGGAAAGCTAACTCACCGAGCTTAAGTCGAGATATGAGCTGGGAAGCTCGAAATACGATGCTTTCGTTGGGTAATACTAGAACACCAAGTGAAACCTAAAGCAAATTTATATCTGCTTAAGAGATAGGACATTTCCTGAATAAAAATTTAACATGAAGGAAAATTGAAAAGTGACATCTTTCTAACAAAGACTTTTTAAATTGATCTGTTTGGGACTTAATTTACCCATTAATCGTTTTTTACGTTGTAAAGTATAAAAAGTATAAACTGATCTACGGATTGCTTTTATTAAAAGCGGTTTTTAAAACAGAGAGAAACATATATTTGTAAATGTAATATAAAATACTAAATTTTTAAATATAAAGTTTGGTTTTTTTTTTATAAAAATTATGTACTGATGCATCACAATTTTTTTTTATTTTATTGGAAACTCTTAACAGCTATATATAATTAAGTTCTGTAACGATAACAATGACAATACTTTTTTTCCTGCCTTTTGTTCTTCTTTTTGCTTTTCCCTTTATTTTTTTTAGCTTTCTCTGATTTTGACATATACCTTGGATTTATTCGTATTTCCTTTTATTTTTGCGATGAAATACGATCATACGCTATCACGGCTGTGGACAGGAGATACCAACAATAAATGCGTCATTCATCATCGATCGAAACACTCCGTGCAAAGTATCGATCATCCCCCGATGACGGAGATAAATGTGGTCATTGAGTGTTATTCACATGCATTGATAGCGCAACAGACATACTTTGTGTGGAATCTTACAATATATGTTGCATCGCCGAGATTTTCATTGTTGCACAGATAACATTTGGATACTTAACAACTCCTCACGTGTTAATTCCTCTTCAGATAATGGCTTAAAATATTTTTGTCAAAACTAATTGCTGTGTACTAATTATGTAACAATGATAAAATCAAAGGGTTATAGGACTCTAGCAAATTGAAAAATACAAATAATTTTCAGCATTACGTAAAACTTTTACTTAAAAAATAAATCGACAATAACAAGTATGAAGAAAGAAAATTGCTTATTTTTTAATGTTAGATAATTTATTGAGGCTGAATTGTCGCTGCCATCTAGCTGCAAATTACGATTATCATTTAAACCGCTGTTATCATTTGTCTATTTTTATATTTAATCTAATTTTGCGTGTTACTTCGTTTCAACGAGAGTACATATTTTCAAAACAGAAACGTATCACTTATTTGTCTTTCTAAAAAAAAAAAAAAAAGTTACAGTGTTGAAAAATACCTGCTCTTCGATTCACTAGGGTTCTGTAATCTTAATGCAACGTCGCATTAATATTTGTGTTTCCATATCTATATGCCACATAGGACAGTCTTTTTCTTCTAGGCAAAGTTAGTTTCACACTACGCGCTACCAGTAGACAAGTGTTAATGCAAGTGATGTGAGCCGATGTGTGGTCAGACACGGAATACGAGGCACGGAATTACCTTAAGGGAGGTGTGCGATATACTATAATTCATGAGTGCAATCGATAGTAAAGCCGTGACCACGCGAGGAAGCGACTGTTTGTCGCGTTTGTAGTCTGTGTTTAAGGTCTGTTTAAATGGACTTCCATAGTACGGAAGTTATCGATCAATCAGCCTCTGTCTAATGTTGTTTCCGTACGATCAATCTCTACTGGAGTGTCATGAACTTATCTTTAACCAAAGCTAGCGCAAGTTTTATTAAGCCCTTGACGCAACGAAATTCTATATATATATATGTATGTTTATTGTGTAAAATTTGTGATATTTTAAAGGCCAGATAGAATTTTATAAGCGTTGAAAGGGTTATATAGAATTATGATTAATATATAAATTAGTTTTACACGTAGTACACGCAGTGTACGTATAATAAATCAAATTAATATCTATATTGCACATAATTACATCACTGTGTCAGAAATATTAATATGTGAGAAAGTAATTTTAGCAGAAAATAAAAATGAAATGTACATTTTAAAGAATAATTAATGACAACTTTTAAATATTATAAAATGCTTTCTCTACACAATGTATTTTGCAACTTTTTACAATTTCTTACATACATACGTATATTCTTTTAATTTGTGTTTAAAACTGTCAGTATTTCTACGTCTCGATATAAAAACTCTGCTTTCGAAGCTACTTGAAGGATTCAAGCATTTCATGAATGTGAAAATAGGTCGGTCAATATCTGAAAATATTCGATGAAGAAAAGCTCCCAACGTTACGTCTCGCATATTTATCGTGCCAAACTGGAATTAATTAAAACTGTTAATTAACAGAAATTGCTCCGCCGTTCCTATCTGACCATGAATCGGCTCTCCATTCGTTCCCGCTACAGGACACGTCGCGACATTATTAAAGCAGCGAGGGGCTGCGATTTTCTGGTTTCAGCGGAAGCAGGAATCGCAGCCGCGGCCGAGATGAAGCAGCCGGAGGAGAGAACGGAGGAGGAGAAAATGGCACTGCTGGGCAGACCGCGCCTGGGCGAGGTGTCCCGAGCGCAGATTAGGATTAAAGAATCCAAGGAGTTCAAGAACACCGTGGATAAGCTAGTCCAGCGAGCAAACGCCTCCATAATACTCGGTAAGCCACTAATATAATCTCTTCTAGGTACATCTGCTGTAAGATATAAGGATTACGTTCTCACACTTGCGCGCGCGCCATGTGCACGCTTAAGTCCCTCTCGAACTCTCTCTGGTGCCGTTGAGAAGTGAAAAATCAAAGTACATATATCTCGCCTCTCAAAAAATTGTTTTTTTTTTTTTTTTAATAAAACAAATGTGTGTGTGAAAAGTTTTAGCTCGTACTTCTGAATGTTTTACGAAAAGTCAACCCTTTTTAATCAAATACATATGTGTACATCAGTTCAAAGACAACTCCTGTACACATATGTATATTATTTATTTAAATTTATATATGTATATATATATATACATGAAAGAAAGAGAGGTAGATTTTTTGTATGTAAAGAGAATTAAGAAAAAAGTTTACACAACTTAAAAGAGTTAGTTTTGTAAATATAAATACAAATATATAAATTACAATTATATAGTATAATTATAATTTTATAATTATGTAATTACAATTATAATTTACATTGATATACACGCCGAAATTTGCAATTAGGTCCTTCAACGGTTTTGTAATTACATATAGTTTGAAAAAATTTCATATACGCGTGATTTTTTTCCTCATCGCAGGAAGTCCCCTTCGTCAACGGCCATGAATTTATTATTGAACGGTTCCGCGTCTGAAACTCAAACTAACTTGACCTAATCCTTCCCAATGGAGGATAAAATGCGCATCGTGGGACGCGCGGGCATCTAGATTGGGTCTCTTCAAAAATGCAACCCGGTGGAATGCGGCGCGTTATGTAGGAGCTCGTGAAATTCAAGACTCCCCCGGCGCCATATGCATGATTCTCACGTTTCTGCGTTTCCTGCGCATCCCGCCGTTACCTTAAATTTTCACCGCGTTCGCTATGCAGCCGTTTCAGAGCCGTACTTCTTACCTCTCCTTTAGATCTCACGTAACGAGTTTCTGCCTTCCGCCATTAAACCAGATACGTACAGCATTGCAAATAAAAATGTTGAATTGCAATGAACATTTGCCGTTTAATATACTAATATTAATCAAAAGTAACGTTTGAATATAATTATTTTTACATCATTGGCACATGTCAGAACACTTTAACGTTTTATTTTGCAGAAAAAAATTTTACAAAGACTTTCTTAAAATAAAAATTTGCGAATTTGCAAAAAAAGAAACACTTATATGATTTGCACAAGTTTTACGTGCGACAGATATTTTATTTTTAAGAGAAAAAACAAAGATTTCTAAATCTGTAAATAAACTTACGAAATAGCAAAATCCCTCGGACGTGGCGCCATTGCGATCTCCGACTATGAATACCGTAAATTTCTGAGGGAAGTCTTGAAAATGATCGTATTGAGTTTCGGTATTGACTTCACTGAGAACTAGTAGTAGAAGACATGAAGATGTCAGACGAGGTGTTTTCATTTTTGTTCGTTTTCGAAAGGAAAGTCTCTTTACACTCAAAAGGCTTTTTCCTTTTCTTCACAGCGGAATCATTCCATGTATTTTATGTGTCTCTAAAAAATATTTCTCAGAAGCTTCGATGAGAAAGCTTTGCTCGAGAGATCGAATTCACAAAGAACAATGAAATTCTACGTGTGATAATCTTTCTACAATAATATTCTTTTTTTATTTAATAAATAGTTATTATTAGTGATAACACATATAATTTGTTAACATTTAATAAACCAAATACTTGGTGTATGTGTGAAAAATATTGCATACATTATAAATATTTAATAAGCAAATATGTTAAAAAATATTTATCTAAATGGCCCATCCGATAAATATTTTTTGTACAAATTGAACGAAATAAAAAAAATTTGATTCTCTCTCTCTCTCTCTCTCTCTCTCTCTCGTGTGTGTGTATGTGTATGGAATTGATTACAACTAGCAAAGAGTATCGCATAGCTCTATTATAGTGCGCTTTTCTTTGTTCGGTTTTCCTTTCTGCATTTTCTCCTTTCACTCGATCCGTGAAGCGAAATCGCTCAAAGCCATTTTCGACTTTTATCCACGATAAAGCGCTTCATTCGCTTGTTCGTCACGTTCGTAGATATAAATGTGTTACAAGAAAGTTATTTTATAACACCTTTTTTTCTACATTCAGTATTATCTTTATTAAAGGAAGTAAGCTGAACCTTTTATTTGTTGGTATATATATATAATAAACAGAAACTTTCGCAATAAACAACTTCTGCAACATTATTAATCATTGTTTTAAGACTTAAAAAGTCAGAAATTATTATTGTATAATTTTTTAAATTATTAATACCTTAAAAATTTTTTTATAAAAGTTTTAAAAAATATGCTGCATTGCAGAATATAACAAATGGCAACAATTTTTTAAAATTGTAAACGCTGTATTTTTCTTTCTTCTCTTTGTGTAAATTCTTAAATATAATTTGTCTTTAGGTACAAGTTCTTGGAAAGAACAATTCACGGAAGCGCTGACTGTCAGTGGGGGTGATGAGGACGACGGAGAGGGTGGAAGCGGTCAACCTTCCAGACCATCCGCGATGGATTATCTTATGCATTCGGTTACCATCTTTTGGAAGATTCTCTTTGCATTCGTTCCGCCTACAGGTGAGTGACATTTTTTTTTTTTTTACATTAATACCATCGCATTGTATGTACGGAATAAGTTATTTTTAATATACATTCTAATTTTTTTATTGCTATTTTTATAATTTGCTTTAAAACTTTCTATGAAAAAGAAATTTAATAAAATTTTTATTATTGCTCCTTTGCAGATTTTATATAAGAGTGTGTTAAATAAAATTTTACACGAAAGTTTTAAATGAAATTTTTTAAAGATATATAATATTTTGTTTTAAATACTTTGACTTTTTTACTGTTTTATAGAAATCATATAATAAGTAATTAATTCTTTACAAGACATTTTATATATCGTAATCTGATAATTTTCAACATATGTAAAATCTACAACCTGACAACAATATTTACTACTTTTGTATTTTCTGTACGTTCCTCAGAAATTGCTTATATTAATATTATTTTATATATATATATATATGTGCGAGAACTGCACAAGAGAATTCTCGATGGTTTTTATGGCAAAATTTTGGCCAAAATACGTGAGTTGATTTCATCAATTCGTTTAGTTTTATCGGCACGCGAAAAGATGTTTTCAGCACGTTCTCGAAATAACAATTTGCTCGTGAATGCGAAATGGCGGTTTCAATCTTACATGAAAACAACGTTGATAGATACGAAATTGCCATCGGCTTTAACGCGATGAGAGGCGAAGTGAATTTTGATTGAAATGTGTTTATGATGGCGCAATCTGCAATACGGAAAACGGTACACCTGAACTCTCTCACGACAAAATAACATTTTTTTAATGGTCACGTTTGTGAAAGAGATTAATTGCAAATTCTTTTATATACCGCGATACCTTTTTCGAAAAACTGCGAAATGTTTAAATCTCTCACAAGTTTTAATCTGTCTTATCAATTAAAAAAAATAAGTACAGTGTTTTAAGTGATCATAGGATTTGATATAAATACTTATTACCTTTGAGTGAACCAACTGAAGAAAATTGTACTCTCTCTGCTCTCTTTTCGTAATTTGCAAAAAATAAAAAAAAACCCAATTCTTATTACTTGTTTAATAATATTTGTTGAACATTCGTACAGATTTTCTCCATGCCTTTTCTCATTTCTTGAGACTTTTTTTATTATTTCGAGATCCCTTCCCTTTAATTTTACTTTAACTTTTTCACATACCTTTTTTACGGGAAAGCTCTTTAGTCATGGCTCCGCTTCCATCCAGGTGGAAGAAAACGAGGAAAGACGGCGAGAGAGGTGGATAAAGGGCGAGGGAGGAGACGTGCTTTATTTCAGCAAGCACAATCGCAAAGGCCTGCTGAACTGGCAAAAGCTCTGGGAAACTACTGTATCGGGCAACGTAATTTTACCTTGTTTATCTTTCTCCTCTCTTTCCCCCCTCTCCCTCGTCGCCCTTATAGATCAACGCTTCCATGCAGAAGCACAGAAGATGCAGAATTGTATTTACTCCCTTTCTTCTCTCGCTTCATCCTCCGCAAGGGCGGAGAGCTTAATCTCCGGACTGCCGGAAATTACCGAGGTGATCGAGGAATTTCTTTGATACCTAAAACAAATCCCAGGGTGGAATATAATAATAAGTAAGCTAGACGTTTTAACTTCTTTATAAAAAAAAGAGAGGGGGGGGAGGGAGCTAACTGAATCGCCGAGAAAACCATGAACAATTGAAACAGCGAGATGAAATATAAAACAAATTAGAAAAGTAAGAAACCGTGACGAAGGTATACATCCTCGTGCAATTTCCCTGGAATTGCTGATAACAACGCGGAATATTCCGCCTGCGTTCACAATACCTTCGAGATAACCCCCGAAATTTAGTGTCACGCGTATCACACGCAAGCCTTGACGTGCGGTCGCGGTACGGCGCAGGGGCCGCAAAAGATTTATGAACACGTCATTCCGCTAAATGCAATTTTCAGCGAGACATCACGCCGTGCATCCCCGGAAAAGCCCGGGGAATCCCGAAGATGACGGTTGAATGCTCCAGGAGCTTAATTTGCATGTTGCGCGCTGCGCGAACCGCGGACAGGCGTGCGCGCAATATCGTCAGTTTTCACGGCGCTGGTTTTGAGGACATTCGAAAATCCCAAGCGGACGTGCACGTGCACAGGGCAAATATATATATATACCGCGGGGCGCACGTATACACGGGGCGGACGGACAGATAGGTAAAAGGAGCAACGCACACGTACGGCGTGTTCTCTCGCGAAATTTCACGGAAATTTCGCGCGTGATTTATGGCGACCTGGCGCTTCTGCACTCTTTTCCAAAGTAAATTTCGCGTGCAAAATTTACGGCAACGTTCGCCCGCGCGAGGTAGCGAGGGTACTTACCGAACGTTTTCTTAATAAAAAATTAAGAATAGATTCTTCGCGAGAAACAATAAATCCCCGCGGGGACAAATAAACCCGACGGGGGTTTCTCTTTATTCGAGAATTCGCAAAATTCTTTTTAAAGACAATACAATCCCTTCCCGTTTAAAACGGCGGAGTAAAATGAGAAATATACAGCGTAAACTGGATTACTAAAAAAACAAATAGAAACCCTGTGTTTGTGTAGAATTTTCCTTCGCGTTTCTAACTAACGTAGAAATAACAGTGTTTGTTGTAAGAATTTCATTGTAACGTATTCTCGATATCCTCGGATCCTTTTTATTTGACGTTGTTACCCCCGAGTTATTGGCCGATCTCGCGGGAATTTTCCGCGGTAGCACGATTTTCCGATAATTGCGTAACGCAATCGATAAATAAGAGCGAGAGTTGCGCATATGAAAAAGAACGACGCGCGCGCGGGGAACACTTTAATAAATCAGTCGCGTTTAAGCAGGGAGAGTGCGTGGCGGACCGTGTTGCAATAATAATACACACCGGCCACGTGCTAACAGTAAAACTAACCGCGTGTTTACGGACTCGTTAGCTACATTAACGCCCACGTTCCACCAACGTCAACGTATCTTCGTATACGGATTTCTAATAATAATTTCCTTTTGTTGTCACGTATACCCGCAGGGAAAGAGAGAGGGAGGTAGAGAGAGAGAGAGAGAGAGAGAAAGATGGAGAGAAAAAGCACTTCACTTGCGACAGGAACCGAAGGATTTGAAGTGTCTTTGATTGTGCAGAAAGCGCCACGCGAGTTTCACATCAATTGCAGATATCTCGGGCAACCGTTTGGAGAACGTTAGGAGCCGCCTCGGGGCGCCTTTGTCATCTGATCTTCAGACGCGATTACTATTCTACAGGCGGCACTTACACGTAACGTGCGAGAAGACGTTCTACTCTCCTCAAGAATAAAGCTATATACGTTTGCGAAGGGAGGTCGCTTCAATTTTTCGCAACAGTGTGCTCGCAATGTTCCTTCACTCTTTCCACCCTTCACGGAAATACATTAAATAATTTGCCAAATTTTTATCAAGGCACCCCATCGCTATTCTCTATTATAATGTAGCTTCGTTAGAGGGGTGATAAAGTTTTATTTTTATAGAAATCACTTATGGCAGTCTTGAACTAATTTCCACATACAAGTGATATTTTTTTTTTTTTTTTTTTTAATCAGAAATAATTGACTGGGGCAAAGTAGCGTGTACTCAACATCGCGTTTCTTTTTCTTTACGATCTGCGAAAGCCAAGTCTGCGGAATCGAGCCGACGTGGCGTAATTACGCCCGAGAGAGTGAACGTAAACGGGGGAAAAACTGTGTGGACTTTTAACTGGGCTAATTAAGCTTTCAAACGCACGTGGTTACGTAGTGGCGCAAACGAAGAGCGTCGCTTTATAATTTGCATTTAGTCCGTCGTGTAAAAAAAAAATGACCAAAACTTACTCTTTATCGCCGTTAGAAAGAGAGAGAGAGAGAGAGAGAGAGAGAAGAGGATGGCATTATGATCCTCGTGTTGGCACTATGGCAATCCGTTTTTAGGCGGTAGAAGTCCTTATGGAATCACTATGTTTAGCAGTAATTTTAAAATTACCTTAATTTAACTCTTTTTATAGCCATCCGTTGCGACATGCATGTACATATGTTAACCAACACAAATTAAGAAAAGAAGAAATAATGAAGAAATTTCGTGGTTATTTCTTCTATTTTATGATATAAAGCAGAGGTTCCCAACCAGTGGTCGGCGAGAAACAAAATTAAGGTCCGCAAAATAAAGTCACATTGATTTTCAATTAAAAGTTCTCTATTATAAAAATACGTTCGAATATTATTTTAAGTTTAATGTTGACTAAAAGTTGCGATTAAAATTTATTTTCAAATTCTTGGAATGTTTATTTTGAACCTTGGGGATCCCTGCACCAAACAAAAAAGTTCTAGTGGTCCCTGGTCAAAGAAAGGTTGGGAACCACTGATATAAATGAACGCGCGTCTGTTCATTATTATCTGACGATCCAGTTTTGAGAATCACTTTCATTGAGAATCACTTTCGCAAAACATAATGGGAGATATTCTTCAAAATTTCAGATATCGCCGGTGGTTACTTGTGCTTCATCGTCAGCATTTTGGGGATCGGCGTTGTCACGGCGGTGATCGGCGACGTCGCCTCGTATTTCGGTTGCACTTTGGGTATCAAGGATTCTGTCACCGCGATCGTTTTCGTCGCCCTCGGCACCAGCATTCCCGGTAAGTAAAACGGGGATAACGTGTTAGCAGAAGAGGAGGAGGAGGAGGAGGAGGGTGCGATTGGGAGGGAGCGTTGTATTAGAAAAGCGGCTAACATGTACCCCGCATTAGTTTACCTTCGAATTTTCGCATTGATCGCATTCCACTTATGACGCCGTATTACGGCGGACTTTTAGGATTAAGCGAGGAGAGCAATGAGATAATTTATTGCACTTGGTCTTTGTGCCCCGGAAATAATGGCCGTCGGCGGCCTAAGTTTTGCTCTATACCGGGTGGAACGTTTAACGCCCGTGATCATAAACTCGATGAATTAAATGTATGTACATACACTGGGAGAAGGAGAAGTGGTTGATATATTTGTGACTACAATTGTATGGTAAATGGTTGCGGTAAATAATTAAAAGCTCCATTTTTATAGTTATTACTATCATAACGTTAGTCGTAATAGCTTTATATGTATAATTTAACGATGAAAATTTTTATTTTAAATCTTGATCATTTCAGAAATTAATTTAAAAAAATATATCAGGACAGTAAAAATAAAATAAGCATTTTTATGTAGTAAATTCAAGCGCAATTACGGTGAACATAACTGTTCTTTTTTTTGTACCATTCGCGCATTATTTAGTAATAATAATTTAATAATAATAATTAGAGTAATGACTGTAATTTGCTTAGTTAAGCTGTAAATACCATAGTTAAGTTGTAGTCATCTTTCCTTCTCTCAACCTCCTTCTCTTATAACAGCACTAGAAGGTTACAGAACTACTATTACAGAATTTCATTGTAAAGCTGCAATATTGTAAATAGGTCGCACAACATTTCCGCAAAACCGTCGTGACACTGTAGTAACGTTAAAAAAAGTTCTCTCTTACAGAAGACACGCTACAGCAACGCAATATATTTATGTTAAGGGATTACATGTGTTCGGGAGGCCAAAAAAGTATATCAATCTTCTCTCCATCCTCCTCTCTGAGATACGGGGAATTAATTAAACTCGATACACGCGAGATAAAGTAATTACGGAATCTCATTTCGCTTTTTTTTTCCTGCAGGCTATCGATATCACTATGTCCGCGTTAGAAATTTTGATTTCTTTGTTTCAACAAAATTTCTTTGCATTAACGTTACATCGTGATTTACGAGGTTGCATCACGTAAAGCATGATGCAGCATTCAAGTTGATACGATTTATATTAGACCTCTCCAAACGTTTCAAACTCCCAGATTTTTTATGCTCTTTTTTGACATTAAAAAATTCGGACAGGTAAAAGAGAGGGAGAGCGCGATAACTCTATTACACGGAGAGAATTTTCTACCGAAAAAATTGGTATGGTTACATACTAGCGAGGTAACAGACCGTCATTGTTGCAAAAATCAATATGTTTATAACAAAAACTGGCTGTGTATATATTATATTATGTACTTGATGAAACTGTACCAACTTTTAATAACTAATATTCCAATTTTGTCGCGTTTTAGAAAATAGATTTGACAAAAATATTAAATAGTAGATTTCTTTTTAATTTCAAATTAATTCTATACCAAAAATTTCAATTGACAATTGAAATATGAAAAAACAATACCAAAAACTTTAAAACAGTCAGTTACCATGCCAATTAATGTAAACAATCGTTATTTTATTAAAAAAACATGGATATAAAAAGTATACGTTTAAAAATGTTTTTAAAAATAAATGTTTTAAATATAGTTTTTTAAAAATCATAGTTGTTTTATTATTTTATGATTTTTGAGTAATACTATTTAGATTTGAAGAGAGAGAAAAGAGGAATAAGCAAAATGACAATGCGACGGGAGAAAGAGACATTACTGAAAGAGACATTGCTGATTTTTGGTATGGTGATTTCTAGAAATCGGTTGAATGTATAATTGTTCCCTAAGTGGTATTTACCATACTAAAAAATTATTAAAATTCTCTTCTAAAAAGCAGTAGAATATTCTCTCCGTGTAGAAGATGCAATTTTTAATAAACCAATCACTTGAAAGCTCATTATGTTTTATTGCACCAGTGGTTTCATGAAAAATCTGACTACTACACCGCACGTATTTACAGAAATTAATTACATTAGAAATTAATTACATTAGGAAGTCTTCAGAGGCAATTATGACCTGACCTTTGTCTTCGGTTATTTTTATATGAAAATCACAACGAGGGCATTTAATAAATCACCTGAGTGGGCGTTATCAAAAGCTATTAAAAGCGAAACGACAGCCGCGTCGTTTTGAGTTTCTGGGTCAATAGGTTACGTCCAAAATTTACATCTGAAACAGCGGCTCAAAATTGATTATCTTAAATATGTCCATAAATTCTTAATGTTCAGTGAGGGCAGCTCATCCCGAAAAAAAGATTCCTGTAACTATGATAATTTTTTAATTGTTACTTTAGGTCACAAAGCAAGTACATTTCAGTCTGGTTTTTCGTTACGTATCAACGTTTCACAAATTAAAGATACGCTGTAGGTTTTGGCCAAAGCGGCCAAAGGAGCGTTTTCAAGCGTAACTTTATTTTCGTTGTAACACACGGAGCATGAAACATGCCGAAACATACTTTTTGTCGGAAACATCCGAGCGTACACAAAAGTTTAACAAACATTTATACCATAGATATTATTTTGTACTCAACACTGTGGCTTTAGAAACTCTTTTCGTTTTAAAACTATTTTTTTTTTTTTATGTTTTTTACCGATGGGCAAATTTCTCAAAAATCGACGCCCTCTCTCTCTCTACACACTTTACACTACTTCCCCTCTTTAAAGGTATCGTACAAATAATATCTTACAGCCTCCTTCTTAACCGCATAAGAGAATATGCATTTCAGAATTGTATCTGTCCTAAAGATGCCAGCCAAATTGCCACGACAATCGATGAGTATGATGACGCACGATTTCTTGGCTGGATTACTTAGGCCACTGTGTGCTCTCCTTTTGTATACTTGTATTTCTTTCCCCTTGGAAACTTTCTTCCCCCAGGACCTCATCAATATTTATACCGGAGAGTAAACCCCCGATCTCCCAGAGTGCCGCTCATCGCCGAAATCGGTTTGGCGATCTTCTTTTCCGTACCAAAGTTTCCGTACTTCCAAAGAAAAAAAAAATGAAAATGGATTTATTTAGAATTTACATACCAAGATTGCAGGACACAGTAAGACGCGCGCATTCCGAGAGAGATCTTCGTCAGAAATTAATGAGAGAACTTGTTTAGCTTTGCTTCAAAAATTTCCAGTGAAAAAACGTCTTTGATTTCCCTTCAAATGTCGTTCGGATGAGAAATTTGTCAGCCAATTCGTGGAATTGAATCGAAAGGTACCGCGCGAAAAATCGATTGTTACGATTGTTACGCGAACTCCATCGCGTTTTAATCACCAATTGATTGTTAACGGATAAAGTCACAATTATTGATTAATAATTATAATCATTAGTGATAATTAATTATTGAAACGGTCGTTAGGGGATAATTAATTACTGCCTCATGGTAATGCGAGACAGGGTTGACTATCATTCACGGTGGATGAATTACCGAGCATTACTGCTGCAGCGAGTAGTAACGTAATACCAAAGGCACACACTGTCGACGCACGTAAGCGCATCATAAACAATCGTCTCCCGCTAATTCGACTAATTAATTATACTCCCGGTACACGCAACGGAATTGCGGATGTGGAATTGCGGCGGCGGCGCAAGGGTGGGGGCAAACGGAAGACGAAAAATTTTATACTCAGAAGCAACAAATTCCAGATCATTAAATGATAATGTGTTGCCTTGCGCAAAATTTCACTTGTTTCTCCCGTAATTTTTAACAAAATTATTCTCTCAAACGCACGTTCTTTCCACAAAAAAATAGACACAATTTTCACTTGTGTCCCCCCCTCCCCTCCCTCTCTCTTTCTCTCTTTCTTTGCACCAGGGTATTACGTAATTTTGGAAACCGCGTCTCACTTACTGGCGCGCGGAATTTGGAGCGCACGTTTTGCCCGCACGCTATATCGTCGAGCGCTCCGCAGCGCTGCAAGGAGAGGAGCTTTCCTGCCCTTACGACAATCTGTGCAACAACAACGACACGGCAGTATAGTCCACCCCTCCACCGCAGCGCGGGGGCGGCGAACTTACAGCCCGTCATAAACTGCAAACTGCGTACAAGCGGCGTATTCCGCAAGCCGTTACTACCGCAAATCGCGTCCTGCGGCAGCTTATAGCACGACGGCTCTAAGTGCAGTTGACGATCTCTCTCTCTCTGATTCCCGGCAGAATGCGTACTAAAAACCACCGACCCTTTTCTCCCGGTTGGGGGGAGACACGCGAGACACGGTTTTATCCGCGCGTTGCGAGAGGGCGAGGCGTTTAAAACTTGCGGATGAAATAAAAAGCGATATCGGTTAAATTGCTGCAAACCTCTCGCCGGCCTTCGGTGTGGAAAAACGTATTTATGTGCGCACTGTAGAAAAAGCACGTGGAATTACGTAAATAATATGCGTAAATTTAAAGTTAATGTGCGTAAATTTAAATTGCACGATTTATAGAATATATAAATTTTTTGGGTATTTTTTTTTTTTTAAGTAGTTCAATCTTTTTTGGTACTGTTATTTCTGTATAATTAGTAGCAGGTATATCTTTATATTAGGCGTGAAATTATTTTTTTCGCAACGGAAAATTATATTCGCACGAGATTAAAGGTAATTTAATAATAGGATAGAAATTTTAGGAACATTATTTATGTAGTTTTGTATGATTTTTTTTTTACAGTGTACAAAAAATACGACACGTTGTAACCGTTAAAAATGGATCTTTTATGTCTAAAAAAAACTGCGGGGTAGAAGCAAAGTTTCAATTAGTTTATACCTCCTACGTAAAATATTTACACCGCGTATCTCCGCGTACTACTCGTTTACCAACGACAGAGTCTGAAGGAAAGTTCATCAAAAGTTTTTGCAAACGAGGAAAAGGGGGATGCGCGACATGAAATTTGCAGTATATAATTTATTTTTTATTACTTCTCTCTACGAGGAGTCACTCCCTTTCTGGTTGTGGTGCGTTAGGTGACATTCTATAAATAACACCACTGGTCATTCATTGAAAGCAAATGTGAATTACACAAGCAATCTAAGAATTCTCTTGCCGACGCGCGAGAGAAAGGAAATTTGCCTCTAGAAATCATCCGAAATAATTCTCAGATTATTTCGTTTGAAGTAATCGCTTTAAGACGCTAATTTTATAATATTGGTAATCTTGAAACGGTCTTAAATCTGAGAATAGGACCGTGAATGTCGGTTTGCATGCCAAAGTGAGAAAAAAAGGCGTTTGGTGCTTGCGTCTGTTTGCGACTATAACTTCGTGGCAGAATAACGAGAGTTCGTCGAAACTCGACAGAGGCCCAATGATGAAAATCATTTTCAGACACGTTCGCGAGCAAAGTGGCCGCTTGCCAGGACAAGTACGCCGACGCGAGTGTGGGCAATGTGACCGGAAGCAACGCGGTAAACGTCTTCCTGGGAATCGGCGTCGCGTGGAGCATCGCCGCCATCTACCGCGCCTGCCACAGCGAACCGTTCCTCGTCGAACCCGGCAAGTAAGTAGCGAGGAGGCAGTCGCGAACATTCGCCACTCGTAAAAATGCGCCGCGAGAGTCACCAGGTGTCCACCCGCCATAAATTCGAATTCGAAGCAATGGTTTCCCAAGACACTGTTTAAATCTTTTTTTTTTCCCCCGAAGCAACAGGTGACAAAAGAATTAATTCATATTTATTAATTATTTTTTTCATTTATATTGGATACGGAGAGAATTTTCTCTTAAAACTTAAAAGGATTTTGAAGCCGTCTGTTTTATGTTTAGGATTGCAAAATTTACAGAAATTAAAGTACGCACAAAAAATGTAAGAATGAGCGGGTTAATACAAAAAACGGAAAGAAATTTATTCTTGATAATTGCTTTACGATAATATTTGATTAACATATAGAATCCACGATAAAAAAAGGCCATGCAAATTTTTTATTACATCATTGAAATGGCTTCATAGAATTAAAAATTGTGGTACACAATCGAAGTTTGCACAAAAATGAGCACAACAAAGAGCGATTTTATGTACAAAATAATAAAAAAATATTTTTTAACACTTAAAAATTGATAAAAATTTTTCTCGTTATAAAATTGCTTTTGTCCTCTTCATTCTTGTACGCACAATAATTGTGTAAAAAGATTTAAAATTCTGCAAAGCCAATTCAAAGATACTTTCTAAAAAATGGTGATCGGCTTTAGGAATTAAGAAGTTTTTTTTTTTAATTTAACTAAAAATTATTTTATAACGTAAAATAGTCGGATAAAATTTTACCAAATTTCACTAAAACTATGGCAAAATTTAACCAAACCATTTTGTGAATAATAATACAAAATTCTTTCAAAGTTCCACGTTGTCCCGTGACTGCCACAATTTTGAAGGTTCTAAGAGAAAATTCTAAGAGAAAATTCTCCCCATGCATACATCCTTTATTTTATATATACGCATATACAAAATTAGTATTGTGATACATAACACAGCTTATTTCGTATACGGAGTTCAGGCAAAATTGACGTCGACATCTGATACGCGTATCTGGAGGGAGCGAGACACCGCTAAACATTTATTCCTCATTACTTCTGTTATCTCTATATTTAAAAAAAAAAATATATATATATACATATATACACGCGCGTGTATTTATGTCAATTGAACGTCAGCAGGCAGAATCGGTTTTCGATCAGCAAGTAAATGAGCGCGTTTTCGGGGGCCGCGCGGGATACACCGCGCGATGACACGGAACGAGACGTCGCATTACGTCAGATTAAAGCGTGACCCCGATAATCAACCATCGTTCTCCCCATTTACGATCGTGAAACTATTCCTACAGATATTCGGTCGGGAGGCGCAAGGCGACAGCGACTTGGCTGACGTCGCCCTCGCCGACAAACGGAGGCGACAAGTTTAACGCCATTGTTCCGCGTTATGAAATTTGCCCGCCGGTGAAGTTTCGAAAAGAAGGTGCCTGAGCGAGAGAAAAATAAAATCTTTCCTTCGCCCATACGATCAAACGCGCGCGGATACTCGAACGTGTTACCGCGTACCGAAAATGAAATAGTAAAACGATTCGCGAACTTTATTTTCACCGGCATTGGGAGGATTATTTCCCCTCTTATCTTTCCTTTTCTTCTTTTTTTTTTTTTTTTAACATTTTGCGCACATTCGTTCGCGAAGAGTAATGCCGCGCGAGAGAACGGCTAAAAGGTCTCTATTTTATGGCGGGCAATTTTTTCCTCTTTTTTTTTTTTACCCTGCTATGTATCCCATTTCATGAGGATTTCCCGACCGCGCGGAACCGGGGCGTTGTTGCATTGTACCTGGCCTCGTATCGGATACCGGGGTGTTTTCCAGCGGGTACACGCTACGGTTACACCGTGTGTTACACACACCGTACACAACGCTTGTCGGAACGATTGGAATTCTAGGCTTGATTTCCGAGAGTGCATTACTAACTTGGAGGGCGCGCACCACTTGTCACCCTCTGGGCGCGTTTGCAGTTCCTTAGTCGCGTCGAGAACGTTAGCGTAATATTTGATGTAATAGATTATATTACATTATTTATATTGTGTATACTATATATACATTATTTATTATTATGTCTTTTTATTATAATAATATTTGTAGTAAAATCCATGAATACGGTACAATTATCTCCGTTATTAATATATGATTATTATAATTACTAAAATATAGATTTCTATTGCATAGTTTACAATATTATATGCCATTAGACGTTTTACAGTTTAACGTTGTGTCATGGTTGAAAAACTTCGTGTCAAATCTGTATCATCAGTGTGCCTTGCTAAAAAAATAGTAAATGAAAATAGAATACAAAAGTATCTTTGATTAAATCATGAATTATTATTCACGGATAATACGAAGTTAAAATTATTTTTTTTAATAGCATATATATCTCTTCGCTACGAGTATAACTTTATTCTTTTATCATCTTTACTACTTCAAAATTTAGAGTTAATGTAAAACAATTTAAATCATAAATTTCTTTTAATTAAAGAAAAACTGACTTTTAATTTGAATCACTACATCTCTTTTCTTTTACATGGTAAAAAATTTTGTATTTGTGTTAAAATTTTTCTTTTGTAGAAAATTTTGTGTTAAATTTATAACACAGTTGTATGTTACTTTAACTATTTAACACATTGTTTATGTTGTGTTAATTCAAGTAAAGTGTTAAGTTATTAGAATAACTGAAAAGCAGTGTAAAAATAACACAATGTGCACGTACTTTTAATTTTACATAATAAATATTCCTTATTATCAGTGACAGCATTTATCTGTTAAAATTGACTGAAAAAAATATTGAGTTTACTCTACAAATCCCGCCAGTTAGTGCGCGGCGTCCCCGATGGGCGAGCAAGCGGCTTAACTCTCTCGGGAGTAAAATGCAACCGACGCGCTGCACCACTAAAGACCACTTGCAGCGCGATTAAGGCAAACCAAAAATAGTTTACGCCTAAAAATTTAGAAAGCATAGGTAAAGTTTTTGTCGATAATTCCGAAACAATCTATATATGCAATTGTATGAAAATTTTTTCAGCATTTATAACATGTTAAAATAATATTATATAATGTTAAAATAACATATACAATATGTTATTGTAACATGGTTATATACATTAACATTATTATAATGTTAAAGTAACATGTTACATGTGTTACTTTGATATAATTTTCTCATTAAATTGTTACATAAAAATTATGTCAAATTATAAAAGCATTTATTTTTATGTTAAATATAATATTTATGTTGTTATTTATATATATGCTTAATATGTTAAATTAACACAAAAATTTGAGTGGATAATTTGGGACATGTGCAATGTGTTAAATTTAACACAAAACTTTTTACTGTGTATAATATATGTATATTGTTATGATAACTTTATTAACCTTTAACAGAAATATGTTTTGTTTTTATATTGGAGAACGTATTCTCTCGGAATAAGCTCAATAGTTTTCATTAAAAAAACAATTAGGGCAATTAGAAGAGAATAGATTGCACGTAGAGACGTGTCTCTAAGATGTAAACTATTGTGTAGACACAAGTGGTCGCGCACGAATTCGCAAGTGCTCAAGTCGTCGATTGACTTTCAATGACGGTTTCGACATCGCCAATCGGAATTGGAAATGGAATTTGTGGTCGCACCAGAAAAGTTTCGCCATTTCGTGTTCGGGGAAATTTCGGTGATAACGCCAGTTCAAAACTTTCCGAAAATTTTAGCAGAAAACTAGAAAAGGCATTTTCTCAATTTTATACTATAAATTCGATCACAATCGAAATAAACAAAAAAAAAAGAATATCTGCCTCTTCAAGTAACATGTCGAAAGTACGCAAAGCAGAAATTTGAACGGTTGTTGCAGAAAAATTCAGCGCTTAATTTCACGGTTGGTTGCTGCTCTTTTTCTCTCTCTCTCTCTCGCGTCGTTTTATCGAAAAATTCCAGCAACCCCTCTCGCTGTTGCTCGCTACACCCAATTTGTGATACAATCGCTTTCTTCCGTGCACGCAGCCTGGCCTTCTCCGTCACCCTGTTCTGCAGCGAGGCTTGTTTCGTGATCGTGGTGCTGCTGGCGAGACGGACGAAGTCGATCGGCGGCGAATTGGGCGGACCTTTTATACCGAAGATCATCACGTCCGGGTTCCTGTTCTCCCTCTGGCTGCTCTACCTCATCATGTCCACCCTTGAGGCCTACGGCGTGATCCAGGGTTTCTAAACCAAGGCCAATGTGACGCCATTACGTCGGCCTATCCGCTGCATATATATATCTTACAGCTCTGGCTCTAGTCCGCCAAGGCACGTGCTCAACGAAACTGTTAACCGGTGAGTACCACGAGAGATCTCTGATTCTTTTCAACGTACCGCAGTTCAACGATTCTATGTATGTACAAGTTAACATTCACACCGTGTCGTGTCTTTTGGAAAATAACAGTCCGCATTATGCGCGTCAGTAATGCTATTTCACTCTTGCAACGAATTTAATTACATGAATGATATAAATAAATGGCAGTTGACGTTAAAGACCTATCAAGAAAACGTCTTGCGTTAAGATTGCACGTAAGGGGAGAATTTCGTTATACGCAGACTCTCATTCTCGATTTTACGCGACATTACCGTTGGCATTCAAATTGACTCGAGAATGTTATGCAGATTGCATGGATCGCTATTGTTTTACAATCTTAAATATTTTACCAACTCAACGTATACAAAATGAAAAACAATATTTTTTACTGCAACATTTGTACCAAGATAACTTTTTTCACGGATCCAAAATGATATTCTAATTTTACTGTTGAGAATTTTACTTATTTTATTTCTTGAATGAATTTCTTGTTTGTTAGCCATCTGCAACAGATGCCGCTTGGCAGTTTGCAGTTTGCAGTAGTGTAAGATATGCCTACATATTATAAAAGATTGGGAAAATGAAGAAGTTATCGTAAACGTGGGTTAAGGATGATTCGGTTATATTTTCATTACGAAAAGAGGAATCGGCAATTACACTTCTTCCTTTTATAATCTTTTTATATCTTTTTACAATCGGCCGTCTTTTACGGCGGAGCCTATTTTCGGAAGATAAAAGATTAGAAGCAATTAGATGATTAAACAGAAAATAGTTAATCTTTTGGTAAAAGGGCAAAAATTTCTACGCTTAATCCGTTACGTCTTCTATTTCCATATAACTGAAAGATTTTCTACGAAAATCAAACGAGATTTAAAATATTAGTTAAAACTTGCAACTTCGTTCTCGTTATACTTCCAGAGAAAAATCACCGTATTTATACAACGAACGGTCTGAAGGTGAAAAGTTTTTCTTTGTTTCCTGGAAATTTAACCTTTTAGAGACCTGTTTGGGCTTCTGCAGGAAACTCCTCAATTATTCCCAATTCATTATCTTTATGATACTTTAATCTGAGTTAATTACTCTTGTAAACTTTTCCCAACGCAATCTAATCACTTTTAAACTCTTCCCATTTACGTGAATCGTTACGTGTAATTTTAAACAATTGTTACGTGTACTTTTAAACAATCCTCGATTTTGATTGCAGGACACAGAAGCGGGGTATCGGGACGATACAATTTCGCCAAGAACGAACTATAGTTGTGCCGGGAAAAAACTCACTTATAAGTTCATCCTCTGAGACGATTAACAACGAACATGTCGCGTGACGTACTAAATGGATATATGTGTATGTATGTGTATGCATGTATAGGGTATATCTGAAACGCGAGAGTGCCTGTGCGAGTGTGTGTCCGATAATGAGAAGAAACCGAATCGATTGGAGGGAACGACGAGCGAAGAAGAAGAAGAAGAAGATGGGCGAAAAATAAGGAAAAGAAAACCGAGAACTGAGAAGAGAAAAGTGCGCGCTCGAGAAAAAGTGTGAGCTTGCCTTAAAATATAATTTGAAGGGAGAAAGAGGTAAAAAAAAGAAAAAGAAAAACGTGCGTTCTAGTCATATTCCCCGCAACACACACGAAAAAAAAAAAAAAAAAGGAAAATTGGCTGCTGTGAGAGAAAACCGAAGAGAAAAAGAAAACAGAGAAGAAGAAGAAGAAGAAAAGCGTAGCTAGATAGCGTACGTATGTACTGATCGGATCGCGAGTACACACACACACACCCACACATACACACACACACACACCCACACTCACACACTCACATGACAGGTGTGTACACACGTGTGTATTTATTTAATTCTAAGGAGACACACACAGGTTTTCTTCCACGCTGTGGATTACCTGAATTGTTAGTAGCGGTTTGTGCGCGCGTATGCATCGCGTGGCGATTCTTCCCTTCCTCCGCCGAGGAGAAGAAAAGAGCCGCAACGCGTCGGTAATTTTATATGTACAATGTAACACGCGTACACACGTTACAAGGGAAACGAACACGTTACTTTTATCCGAAGGGGGGAAAAACCTTTGATGTCGGATCGATTGATGTCGCGTGGGGAAATTGTCGCGGGTATATAAGGAGAGAAGAGCGCGCGGGCAAACAGCACCGCGAGCAGAAAAAATGTTGCGACGTGCCACCAGCTAGTCCAGTGACCTTCGTTCATTGCCACTTTTACAAAGCTTTAGAAATTTGTTTACCTGATATTATATACCGGAGACGAGATGATGAAAATTAGAGTTCGCTAGGCATACGTTCTTTCCTTAATCTCCTCGGCGTAACGATATATTTTAATATGTATTAGATTTTACTACATACGATTTTCAACGAAAAGCCAGAGAAAGAGAAAGAAAGAGAGAGAGAGAGAGAGAGAGAGAGAGAGAGAGAGAGAGAGAGAAAGAGAGAGTGAGATGTAAAACGTGCGACGTACATCAGCAGAGAGAAAAAGAAAGAAGTTCGAGTAGAGTAGCCTGCGATCGATCGGACACTGCATGACTGCGTCGGATTTTTAATAGAGAATTAACGGTGCATAGTGCATTTTTATCAATTGCAATAATTGCACAGACATTGCTCTCTAGATGTCGGATGAGTGGAACGTCATACTTTGAAAGGGTGAAGGTTATGGGCGCGTGCTACCTGCCACTCTAATGGGAATCAAAGTATGAAAATTCACTACTGCGTAATGAAAAGTCGAGTGATCTTCCACTCCCCGCGAGGTTCAGAGAGTACAAAATGTGTGCCGAGACGACACTGAGAAAAATTTATTTGACTAAACTTTTCAACTCGAAATTAAATTTCTTCAGTTTAAATATTTATGCATTTAACTCAAGTACTTGAATTTTAATTTAATAAGTATTTATATATTTGACTGTTATACATAAATGTTTGAATTGACGAAATTTAATCGAAGTAGGAAAAATTTAGTAAAAAAGCCACACGGAAAGAATTTTCTCTTAAAATTTACCCTCAAAATCTGATAATTGTAGGATAATGTGTGACCTCGAGAAATTTTACTATACTTTTTAGTAAAATTTATTAAAAGTATAGTAAATTTTATTAAAAAGTAAAATTCTTCGAGGTCGCACATTATCCCACAATTATTAGATTTTGTGGGTAAATTTTAAGAGAAAGTTCTCCCCGTGTAACAACTTTTTTTTCAGTGCCCATACTTATGAACTAGTCGATGACTGCTGTTTCGATGCAGCCTTGGCCACTACTAATGAGGATTGCCGGAGAGATCTTCTTTAGATCTATAGATAGTCTGTGCCGTTGTCCACGTCGCGAAACAAACGAATTGATGAACAAGCTCGATAACGCGAACGAACGAACGGCGCGACGGTTCGTTTCGAAGTGGCGAAATTGCATTTTGAAAAGCAATTAAGGTGGGAAAACAAATGGCCCATAAATAATCAACGAATTAGTAAATCAAATGGGGAAAGAATTTAATTTGTTTTCAATCAGTTGGAAAACATGAAAATAATTACTCAATATATCATATTTATTAATTGATTGACACCGATTGTGTTTTGAAGATGAAAATCAACATGTCGTGTTAATTAATTATCATGTTTCGGGGAACATTAATATGTATTACATCAATTGACTATTCTTTACGTTTTCCAACTAATTGAGAATAAATACAGTTCACGCTTTTTCCGTTCTTTTGTCTTAATTACTTACGAGCTTATTATTTCTCGGCCATTTGCATTTTTTAATAAGAATCTTTTTAGCGAGTTTCCGTTTTGACACGAAGGCAGCGTAGCGGAAGTGCTAAACGAGTACAATTTAAGTTTCCAAACGGGGGAACAGGACACGGCGTCGCTAGATGTAGAATCTAGAATCCTTAGGCAATCCCGTTGACGATCGATAAACGTCTCTCGGCGCGTTTATTGTGAAACACTAATTTCTCTCGTCGTTAGATGGAACTTTTGTACGGGAGCGTGTGAACTTATTCAGCGCGAAATCGGCACCGGCGGAGTTCTTTCTTTTGCGACGCCCGTGCCGTTGAAAAATTGACGTGGATGGATAATTTATAGAATGTTTATGGGCGAGCACTAATTACGTCGATTCACAGATCGTTTATCATCACAGCTGTTGATCAAACGCTTCATCAATTTCTTCGCCGTCGCGGATCATTGGCTCTTGAAACTGTGCAATTCCAATTAAGGTGTGCATAATTAAGGTAGCGCACTGTTCATTTAATCTCAAGGTAGATCAATTAGAACAATTAGAGCCCGTAGCGAATGACATTGTTCATTTATAAGCGTTAATTAATTTATTACAATGTTAGAGGAGGGTCGCCAGTATCGACGTAGGGGTCTTTTAATGTAACACCCCTCTTACTACTCGGAAACTAAACACTGAATTTTGTTAATATTGACAGAAACACGTTTTGCTTACAGGTAATTAAAAAAAAAAAAAAAAACGATTTCTTCGGAAGCAAGAATACAATTTACACGACTTTCTTCTGTAGTTACATAGACAACAGAAAGTATAGTAATAATACTAACTCATTCCATAGAATTGTTTTATTTATATTTTTCTCTGTTTTATTTTTTTTATAATGCGATTTCACGCATGAAATTAAAATACAACGTAAATTGGCATATTTGCAAAAATCATATATATATAGAATAATGTAAAGTTAAGGAACACAGTATAAAAAAAAGAAAAATGTAGCCTTTTACATCGGTTTTGGAGTTCATTTTGATTACGATAAACTTAATTATTGCAAAATTCGAAAAAAATTTTCAAAAATTGCAATATTATCTGATGAGATATTTTCTACTTTGTATTTATGTTTTCAAAGTTTTATTTTTAGTCTTTCTGTTTAAGAAATATTGTACAACCTTCACAAGGCAGAGTAGTCAGTATCGGCGATCTTTCTCTATGAATTTATTAAGCGTTCAAAATAGGAGACAAAACTGTCGCGACAGATTTGAAAAACTTGAACACGCGGCATTAAAAAAGAAAAGTCTAAAGGGACATCTTGATAAAAGAAGACCAAATGCAAACATATTCTAAAGTTTTCGACATTTTTTCTTGTAAGTGTGATTGTGTGTGATTTTGCATGAAAACGCCACGCTCGAGAGAAGGATTTCGAGATCGTCGTCAATCAGAGCAGCACAAATCATTAGCAGAAACAGAAAATAATGACCGTCTTGCCAGTGAGATCTCGTTATTGGAAATAATACCAGCAGAAACATATTTACTGTTAAGAGTAGTTGTAGAAAAGTGCGAAAACTATTAAATTAGACTTACCTTCGCGAGTTGTATCGCGGCCTTCGTTCGAATGTGAAACTGCATTCGCCTTTAAAAATTACAACGCGGAAAGTCAATCTTCTCTTTTCTATCGAATTGTACCTTCTAACTTCAAGACATTAGGATTTTTAAGCCCAAGATCCGCTTGCCTCCCACGTTAGACTAACAACTTTAGGCTTGATTTAATTTAATTTAATTTACTCATTTTACAAAAATTTTGCAACAAATGATACGTCGTATCATATAAAAATTTCTTATTAACATTTGTCACAAATTAGACCAAATGGAATTTGAAGTATAAACAATTAAATACCTTGAAAATTATTAAAAAAAAACCGTTCGATTCTTTATTTAAAATATCGTTGAACGTATATAATGTTTCTACGTTAAGGTTAATTCACGAAAAAAGAACCCGCGATAATTTTCTAGAACGAAGATTCGAACGTTTCGACGTTACGATAAATGGAGAAGCACGACTTTTCGCGATGTGTCACCTTTTAAGGTGAAAATTCGTGCGAAAATGTCCTCGTCAAGTCTGAGATTGACTTTATATTGGCCCACACTGCCTTTGATCGAGGGTCGCGCCCGATACTGCGACGCAACGGTTACGCAACAATTTATCCAGATCATCAGGTGGACTACACACCCCGACACCCCTTCCTCCCCCCCGTTTGAGGACGAAATCAATTCCCCGATACACACATACGCCATATCGCTTCGCACACGAATCGCATTCTGAATTCAGAGAGCACGAGTCAGCACCATAGTCTCGCGACCGCAGAACGCGCTTTACGTTTTACCGTTGTTACCGAGAACGATTACGGAGGTTTTTAAAAATAATGATGTTCCGTGAACATCGGTGCAGGGATTTATCTCAACGGTGTCGACACACGATTTGAATATTATTGTTAGCATTTTATAACCGGAGCTTTTGTAACGTTAATAGAGAAGAAGAAAAAAATTGTTTCCATCCCCCGCCCCCCCTCTCACCCCCCGTCGCTATAGAATTTTACCTTGTTGTTGTCGTGACCTCGGGACGAGGATCACAACGCGGAATGGAAGCTGCAATTGATGTGTCGCTTTAGATAAGGCGTTGCATCCCGAACAGTCCCCCCCCCGCCCCCCTTCGAGGGCTGCACTCGCATGCGGCGTGTGTACAAATTCGTTACACCTGTTTGTTCCTACGGGTATCAACCTGATCTTAAAGGGGCGGCTGTTTGATGACTGCTGCTCAGTATTACGAAAGCGTAGAGATGAGACAAACACACCTACCGAATTAACTGCGCTAACTGGCGATTAGTGTCAATTCTGGTCCTCCCTGGTGGAAGAATTTTAGTGGAATCTTGATGAAATTTCGATGGCACTTTGCTGAATTTTGGAACATTTTCACAGTTTCATGAAAATTTCGTTGAACATGCATTACCCAATGAGAAATAGTACATCGAATCGACATCGAAATCATCATTGATGTCGAATTCATTATCGTTTCTCGCTGGGTAGTTAAAAAAAATTTATTACAATTTCAAAGAAGCTTTCCAATCTTTATGAAATAATACTTCTATTTTTTTTTTAATTTGATTACATTTTTATCGAATTCTCATTGAGAAAATAATATCATAAAGTTTTGTAGGATGTTTAAAGAATGTGCCTTATTTCTCGACTCGATTCTATTTCTAGAATCGTGTAACACCTTAAAACACCTTAACTCGTTTGTTTTTCATTAAAACCGGAGGAAATAATATTTCGGCGAAGTCTGATCAAAATTTCGATTGCATATTCATTGAAAGTTTATTAAATTTGATGAAATTTTAATGAATATGCAGCGACGTCAAGTTCATCAAATTTTATTGAAATTTCATTGAAATTTTTCTATCAGGAGTCACTCAACCTAACTCTGCATTATGAAAATTAGTAAACGAGAAAGAAATAGAGTGGAATTATTTCTTTCAGATTGCTTAACGACTATAAGCGTACTTCTGCTCATTTGCTCGCGATAGGATTCTCTTGTTCTTTCTTTCTCTCTCATTTCATCTCCTCTCTCTCTCTCTCTTTCATCTCGCTTCGTTTTCTCTTCTTTCATTCTTCTTTCTCCGTTTTCTCTCTCTCTCTCTCTCTCTCTCTCTTTTTCTCTCTTTCCAGTCGTATTGGATTATGACATCAAATAAAAAATTATATGTTGGATTATTTCGCGGTATAAAGATTATCGCACATAAAGTGACATAAAAATGTTTTACGGGTGCCACATAAACGTTACAAGTGACACTATTACTGTTCCGCAAAATTTAAGCTGTACGTTTCCATCGATGATATTGATACGCTATATTTATTATGCTTATACTGTGTGTGCTGCATAGATGTTAAGAGGTATTGATGACGAAAATGCCATGATTTATGTTCAATCGATGCAAATGTTAAGGTAATGACTTATTTCTATTAGTAAGTAGTTATCGAATTAGCCTCGCTTGACGATACCTTTCATTTTCCAAGTTTGTTATTATTGAACAATATAGAACGAAGAGGGACCCATTTATTTCGAAATACAATTCAGAAGAAACGAATTCATATAATCTTTCAATCGTGATATCATAATTCAACATGTCTGTCAAATATAACGTCTAGTCATAATCTATTCAGAAGTCGACATAATTTCTTTATTAAACTTGCATTCATATTTAATTTTTTTTTTTTAACAGTTTTATTATATTCTGAAAAAATTATTTTTGTTTTATCTAATTTCTCAATATAGCTGTTTGACATGTAATGTCAATGCTCACTGATATTAATCGAATAATTATTAAAATTTGCAACATTATAAATTCGAAGTTAAAAATATTTTCAAAGATATTATTGTCATTGTAATACTATTGCGAAACTTCCATTAGAACACAATGGCTTAGTTAATATTATATTAATTGTATTTTCGCTCAATATTTTCTGCAGCAATTATGTTAAATTAATTTATTTTTTATTGTATGATATACGATAATTTATATACGTACTTACCGTGCAAAAAAATTCCCCAACAAATAATTTGAATGTATAATAAATGATTACTATGCGGCATATCAAAGTCTTCGAGAGGCGCATAACACAATGTTTATTGCAAAAAAGCTGCGTACTCGTACGTTGCACGTACAAAGACACTTAAATTAAATATAAATGTAGTCATCAAATTAATTTGATTTAATTATTTAATTATTTTAAATTAATAATTAATAATTAGCAACTGTATTTTTTAATTTTAAACTTTAACTTTTAAATATGTTTTTTTATGTTAAGCCTATGTTAATTCAAATAATGATAAGCAGCAGATGTGCGAGAACAACCAAAAGGATTTGATAAAAAGATACTTTTTGTTAATTGTGTAAATACTATGACGGCGTTAAATCCCACAATCTTCTATATTGTAAATGTCGGTTACTTTTTCTCATTTCCTTGCGCAAATGATTCCAATAATGAAAATAATAATTTTATGTAGCTTTCCAAATTTCATTAACTTTTCATTAAAAAAGCTAATCAATAACTTTTAGCAGTCAAGTGAATCTATTAGTTGACGCTGTTATAGTTATTAAATAAATTTGGTTGCAATCTGCACTTGCCTTTTAAAAAGTTTCGTTGGCTACATCAATATTATGTTTTTGGCAATATTATGTTTTGGCTATTTCAGTTTAATAAATTTTTTGAAATTATTATGAGGTATTTTTTCTCTTTTATGTTCCTGCAAATTTTCCTTTGTACTTTTTATTAAACCTAGTAATATAAACCGATGATTCGCGATTGAATTTATGTTAATCGGTTAGAAGAAGAAAGAACTTTGTGGCATTCTTTGAAATGTTCCCCTTTCTTCATCGATATTCAACTTTACTTACAGATGTGAAATCTAAAATAACCGCAGTCAAAGAGGATTCTGAATGAGAGAAAGAAAGACGAATGAAAAATAAAAAGAGCAGCAGGAAGAGATAATATATGCTTAATTTAATGTTAAAAAAAAGATCAAAGAATTTAAGACAATGAAAAAAGAAATTACTCCATCATCTCAGAGTAAGCGCGATGATTACAAAACTGTTTGTTCTAACGCTCCACTTAACTTTTCAGCGTACGAAGAGAAAACTGACCGCTTTCTTTGAAATCTATCAAACTCGGAATTTAGTCCCAAAGAAAGAGAAGTGTCCGAACGCGTAGCCAACTGGCGGAAAGAAAGAAAAACACACGCTTACAAAAGAAAACGAGGGTAACAGGCATAATAGATATTTTATTAATCCGACGATTTGCGATAGTTGTATTATATAAATATTTATAATATACGTACGGTAGGGCGTATGTATATATATACATATATATATATATATATATATATATATATGTGTACACGGAGAGGCACTCAATAGCAAAGCGTTCAAGTGATAAAAAAGGAGATAATAAGGGCGGGATTCCGAGGGTGTCCGCGAACCTTCGTCGCACGGCTGCCCGACCGATCGAACGAACGCTGGTCCAATAAACGCGAGGAAAGCGTCCCGGCGACGGGACGCCGTATTAAATATAATCTTTATGAGTGAGCTCGCTGATGCAAATGCTGTCCCGCGATTCCAATGAGAGCGTTTCCGTACGCGTGGTAATGTGCTCTCGATAAAAAAAAGAACCGTCCGTCTTTTTTAATTTCTCTCCCCTCTGTCTTTGAAGGTAGATTGAAAGAGAAAGAGAGAGAGAGAAATAGATAATTCTCTGTTATTTCCACGGTGACTGATCCCCGAGGTGGGCGACGAACCACCTCGGCGGCTTGTTTCCTCTTAATTACGCCGGGTGAATTGTGGCTGTGGTTTTCACGTGATACAGATGCGATATCAAAAGGCGAAAATCGTCGCGCGCGCACGCTTGTTTTTCTCACTATGAATTTCCCACTTGACGCAAGGAGGGGGAAAGAAGCTTAAAAAATATGATCAAAGCTAGTACTTATTACTGCATTACGTTTCTCAATTTTATGGTTATAATATTCCCTTTTCTTTTTAATTTTTATGTGGCATTTATAATGTAATGTACATTTTATAAAAATTTGCATGTGTTTTCCCGGTGAAAAAATTTTTTTTAAATAGATAAATATGCTTATGTTAAACTTCTTTTTTTTCGCAAAACTTTTGTTTGGTATAGAAAAATAATAGTCGTACTAAAAAGACGAAAATTAATTGAAGAGATAATTTTTGCATTGTCCCTTTTACAAAAAGTTAAATATGAAGGAATGAGAAAAAAAATTGTTATTATACATGCATTTATATAGGTTTTTATGTAAAAAATTTTACGATTTACATCTAGGTATTTTAATTTATTTTGTTGTAAATATTGATTGATTAACAACATGTTGCGATATTAGTGCTTTGTTCCACATTTTTTCGGTTTCTCGTCCCTCCGTGCGACGCTTTTAACTCGATTTTATTGCGCCCGAGGCGCCAAAGCCGGCAGGCAGATAAGTGCAAGCGAGAGAATAATCAAGTGTGTGTAATCAAAAGTGCTACACGTACCTCAGCGTTCGTACGCGTCGGCGAGGGAGAAGCCGTAGAGGACGAAGGTTCATCTCGATGTGCGATCTCTCTATTTCCGTCTATTCCTCTCAGCTTACTGCATATTCTCTTCTCTCTCGACTATACCATTTATATCTATATCTATTTACCCGAGGTTCTTCTCTTCTCTATTTCGACTTTCCTCTCTCCCCCTCCCCGTCCGCCGCTTTACCCCTTTTCTTCGTCTCTCTATTTTCAAATATTTACTCCGATCATACAAAGGGTTCAGAACGAGAATGCAATAAATCTGAACACGCAAACACTGTTGAACATAAAATCTTTTAACACATGGACTTCGCTGTTCTGAATTCTTACTTCTCCCCAATTGTCTCTATAGCTATATAAATATAATAAATTGTATAATAAAGTGAAATATAAATGAAAATTAATAATCCTGCATAATTGTTGAACAATTTAAAAGGCAGTTTCTTTAATTATGTATAATTTAGTTTAACGTTTAGGCACGGATTCATGCAGATTCGATGTGATCAAAGTGTTTGAAAAGTCTAAGGCAGAAATATTTAAACAAACTCGCTGAACGGTTTTGACAGAGAACAGACATGACGATTGAATTGTTTGATTAGTTTATTCTAAGATTTAATTGTCCAAATACAAAGGAAACAACAATATTTATTAACAGCAGAAATAATCAGGTTTTATGTTTATATTTCTAAACTTATCAACTAAAGATCTATCAAATTTTATTAATTTTGCAATAAATAATTTTTTGTTGTAATGCAGTTGCAAATAATAATTTTTTTGTTGTCAGAAAATCATAAAATGGATCAGCAAATTATATTAAATAAATATCAAATTATTTATTGATACTTTAGTTTTGATTTTCATATAGTAAATGCAGATATTGCTGAGGATGTAATTTACATTTTCGTTAATAAAATGTGAGATTAATATCTTACAATGATTTTGATATCTGACTATACTTGTATTGTCTATAGACGACATTTTATAACATTGTATACGTGGTATTCAAATTGCCCTTTTTATATAAAATTAACTGGGGGAGGTGGCTTACATACAAAATTAAGATTACAACATTACTACAGTTTAGAAAACATATCTATAATTAAAAAAATGTTATTTGAAAAATAATAACCAATAATCTCTTTAAATCATTTCTGCCTTTTTCAAAAATTTTTAATATTTCTTAATATTTTATTCTACTAATGTTTATATCTTATAAAGACCTAAAAGTTGAATACAAAGTATAAGTTATTTCGATTTTAAGTACCAAAATAACTTTAATCCTAATACAATTGCTCTAAACGTTCATTGAGTAGTATTGTTAATATTTGATATATGTCATTGACCTATAAATATCGATATACATTTGAAATCAGTTAAACGTGCGTATCCGCACTCTAACGTTCCTTTCTCTTCGTAAATTTCCGATTTGGGCCGATAACCGATAACAGACCGAAAGTTTATTGCGCAATGTCACAATATCGTGCGTAGGTCTGGTTAGATGAGACGTATCTTTAAAGAATATATGACACGCTTAAAGCCACTGTTCCATAAAAAGAATATCCGCATTTCTTACGCATTCTGTAAGAATTTCCGGGGAAATTCCCCTGTCGCTCGTCGTTTCGAAATAGCGATTGAAATCGAATGGATCTCTTCGAGATAAGTGAATAAGGTATTCGAGAATTCGCAAAAACTGGGCATACAAATATTAAAGCTATGTCTCACTAAAAGAGAAAAGAATTTATAAGAAAAAACACTTTTTTGAAGTTTTATTTATAAATTATTAAATATTAAACTGTAAATTAACTTTATTAATTGATAAGTATGTTTATATTTTTACATTTATATTTAAAAAGTGTTATGTAATAATTCAGATAATTCGTCAAAGCAACTTAACAATTATCCTTAATTTTTTTCTTCCATTTTGATGTATAAAGATATTTTGATTTTTATTTTATTACAATTGAAAGTAAAATTATACATATAATTATCTAAAAAATTGTCAAATGTATGACATTTGCAAAGGTGTGAGTTATGAAATGAGAAATAATTAAAATGAAATAATCGAAGCGTTACATAGTTCGAATCATTTTCACATTCAGAATTTTACAGAATTGCAAACGGGCATTCGCGCAATAATTGCTTTCTATTAATTACTACCTCCCTTTTTGTGTCGAGATAAAAAAGAGCAGAAGAAAAAAAAGGGGAGAGAAATAGGATGCTATCCAATTATTTACATTTATTACTTAATTGTTAGATGTTGGCGAGTAAAAAATGTATCACGCGTGTAATTTGCGTAACCGTCCGTAAATGTAAATATTGACAGGGTGCAGCACGCAAGAAGGAAAGTAATAATTAATAGAGAAAGTAAATTCGCAGGCCCGACCCGTATATCAATTTCCAATGCCTTATTCAAAATAAATGACACAGACTTAGTCATTACCCATGGCCAGCTCCTGTATCGATTATTCAAGCACCGATTGCGACCGTCTATCTAACTAAGGAGATGTTGAGAATTCCAGCATTTTGAAAACAACGAATACAAAATGAGTACCGTATAGATAGGCCAGTATAGAACTGCGCGTCGCTTTGATTAAGAAGAGAGCCGTTGGTTGTTTAATATTGTATGTTTTTTATACTCTTAGTTTTAATACTTTAGAGACTAGAGTTTAGTTAGGGATAGGTACATGTTGTTTACTTGAAAGTTATATATATATATATATACTATAAAAGTTATATGTATATTATAAACTTAAAATAATTATATATATATATATATATATATATATATATATATATATATATAAAGATATATATATATATGTCCGCCAAATAAGAAAAAACTCTAGAAAATAAATAAGTTTTACACACACAAAATTATACATAATACATACACTCACACTCGCCGTACACAAAATTAATTCTTTGTGAGGAGTTCATAAAAAAATTGGAGTTACCAAATTTTTGCGAGTTCTGTCACGCAAGAGCGTACGGAAAGTCATATAACTGTCGTAAAATTTTTTACGTAGATTGAAAGATCTACACCGTTATGCCATTATCTAATATAAAATCTCAACACGCATATATCATATTATTGTTGAAAATACGATGAAATTCTATCAGATAATAATTTATAACTAAAAACTGGATTTTATGTTAGATAATAACGTATGTTATACATATAGGTATATATATCTTTAAAATCATATAATAATCTTTTATTTTAAGTTATCAATGATAATATATGAAAATACCATTCGTACGTTCTTGTGCGAAAGACTGCGTAATAAATGTGGAATTATAAACAATTTATATACTCTTTTATTGGATTTCAATCCATGTTAAACATTTTTTATCTTTGGCGCGATTAAATCATGAATGATTCAGGTATTATCTTTGAGAGTATTTTAACGGATGATTAAATGATTTTCCATGAATAATTGATGTAAAAAAAAATAAATGGTAATAATTTACTTTTTAATACACTTAGTTGTAGATTAATGAACAAGAAATCTATAATTGATACTTAGCGTTCGTGGAATCAAAATTGAATACGATACGCATAACAAGGACCAGTAGAAACAACATGAGAAACACAACAAAAACAGAAGTCTGAAGTAGAAGTTTAAGCAAAGTAATTGTTTGCACTATTTGCTATTATATATTATATATAAATATGATTTTAGAAAATATTGTTATATAAAAAAAATAGTTAAATTACACAGATTATAAAAAATATCAAACAAGAAATAGCGATAAAGGAAAAAGATATAAACAGTGTCAATGAAAAAGAAGAATCGAAAAAGAGAAATAGATAATTATAATTATGTGATGATGAGTGTAAGATTAATTAAACAATTTTAACCAAAAATATTACACTTATAACCACAATTTTTAATAATAAAATTTATTGATGTTGCTCTTTCAATATTTATTTAATGGGAAAATGTCATTTATGTAAAATAATTGAAAATTTTGATAAATGTATAATAAATGTTAATTAAATTGAAATGAATATAAAACAATATTTTCAATATTTTTTATGTAAATAATTTTACAATAATTTATTATTTAAAGTGTCAACATATTATTATATGTGCTTTAACTAAAAATAATTAAATAAATTAATATATAAAAATACAGAGAGAAGGAATATAATAAAAAGATATTTGTATATCGCGTAATACATAAATAACGATATTACATATATATGTTTAAATAATAATCTTCTTTTGATTGAGTTTTATTTTATTAACGAGTTCTATTATTATAAGGATGATTGTTATTTAAAAAAATGAAAACTCAGAAAGTTGAATCATCGATAACTTGACAGATGATATATTTCACATGACTGAAACTATCGATTTTCTTATTATATTATACTGTTATAGTTTTCCAATATAAAAACTAGTTTTTACACTTTGGTCCAATTAATTAATAATTTGTATACATAAAGACCAACAACTGATAGAAAAATGTTTCTTCGGACCAAAGATTAATTGACGCATGATTGTAATTGCACAATGTTGCATAATATAAATTATTGAATGTTATTCTTCTTTAAAATTAAATGCAAAATTTGCGCTTTCAAATTGCAAAATTAAATACAAAGTAAAATTTCTGTAATTTTTAATATTTATTCTGTTTTTAATATATTAAAAAAATTTTTTAATATAAAGTTTATATTAGCAAAGGAAATCTTTTATAAAAGTTTTTACCGATGTTATTTAATTAAATATATTTTAAATTGTCATATAATAAGAAAAGCACTTCAATTAACGATATAATATTATTTAAATATAGTAAATTATTGCATTAATTTAATAAAACTGTTTTCAAATAATTATTTAAAAATTATATAAAATTATTAAGAAACAGTTAATAAGTTTAATATTATTTAAAAATTGCTTTAAAATGTTAAACGAAATTGTTAAATATTTTATAAAAAAGAAACAATATAATATTTATATATTACATTGTATCCTTTTATATTATTTGTGTAATTTTTAAATTACACAAAAACATTCTATCAAAACAAGCTGTTTACGATCTTTTGATTTAATCTTTTAGATTCAAAAGAAGCAGAAGCTCGATCAAAAATAGATATCGCTTTAAAATAGATGTACTGGGAAAAATTAGAAAATTTTGTTATCAGTATAATTTACAAGAATTGTAAAACTTTTTCTAATTTTATCTTTTACTTTCGTGTACTGTCATACTTGGGGCTGGCCGTACTGTTTCTTGGACACCAAACTTTCCCTTTTCTACATTTTCACTTTCTACATTTATCGAAAATGTAGATTTTCCGCACATTCTTCCCTTTCTTCTTTTTTCTCCAATTTCACTCTTTTCTTCTCTTAAACAAACACACACATACACACACAAAACACATCACACATGCATGTATGTATTCTATAACTAATCTATATTCCCAACTATCGTGTGGAGGATACCTCATACTCTATGCTATTGTTCAATCTATCATCCTATCTTTACTGTCTTTACATGTCTCTAATGACGTAAACGATAGTGTTAGCGAACGAAAATACTTAGGACTACAGCTCCTTTTTGCCAAGGAGGACGGAAGTTGAAATAAAAATATTATAAAAATAAAAATATGAAAGATTTAGAGCCGGAATGGACCAATTTCAGACAATTTACTTTAAACATTACGTTGTAGCTGAAGTATTAGTACTGACACTAATACTTTACTAATACACACTCTCTGGTACGAATAATAATAACAATACTACTAGTGGGATTAACTAGTAGTGAACTCTAACGATTAATACTATTGACACTATTGATACTGAAGTATTGATACTAATTGATACTAGTGCTTACCAATAACTACTTTAAAAAGATTGGTTTTATTCTGATTGCAAGCGCAATACTAGTACTTTACTAGTCAAGTACTAATACTTTATTAATAAAAACAGATTATTAATATCGATATTATATATATCTTATTAATTTTTTATACTAGAATACTAGTATTTGATACTGATTATAATATATTTCATATACTTTTGTATTCCATTACAATTTTACTAACATTTTCTATTAATATTCTATTAAAATTAACAACGCATATGCATAGAACATGCATTCTGTTCAAGTAAAAATCCTCAAGCAATATTTCTCTTATTCTATACCTATAATACATTGTTCCTTCCTCTTTCCCTTTCTCTCTCTTTCTCTCTCTCTCTCTTTCTCTTTCTCCATTCTGTCTCCTTCTTTCTCGCTTTCTCTCTTTCTCTCCCGCGCGAGATATTACTACTTGCTGCAAATCACATGCTGTTCTTGAATATTCTGTTGATATTAGTATTTTACTAGTAATCATTAGAGTACCAGGAGAGTTAAACATCTTGCGATTCATGGACTTGGTCCGGCTATGCTTTAAACTTTTCGTATATAATTACGAAGTCCATCTCATCGACGATCTTTATCTATCAAAGGATAAGAATAAACTATGTACAAGATAGTCGGTGTGTTCCTTAGGAAAACAGTTCTACGATTAGGATTAATTGTAAGAGATTAAAGGGATGGTTCCATGGAACACAGTGAAAAGCGTGCGGTGATACTCGCATCGCGGTATACATCGCCTCACTGTAAAACTGCTTTCGAAGTTTAATATAGTGAACTGTTTTATAATAATAGGAGTATAAGCGAGACTATCGTCCTAGACCACGAGCACCATAATTTACACAATCGGTATTTTAACGGATCACCGATATAGGGAGCGTTTTAATCTAATCTAATCTAATTACCAGGCAGTTTCCCGACAAACAAATTCGACACCTCGTCTTTCTTGATTTAACAAGAAACTATAATACGTTAATCTGCGAAAGGGAGGGGGGGGGATCTAAATTCCGAGATATTGGTGCGTCGCGTGGTGTAGGACGATTCGGAATTAATTAATTCGGCTGCATTGAGCAGCAGGCGCAGGAAACGCACGTTGTGAGTTTTATACCGTGTAAGCGCGAACACATACATACTGCTCGCCAGTAGACGTACATACACGTGTATATATGTATTGTTATGTTATTGCCTAATAATTACAAAATAGAACGTTATGAGAATTATAACTTGTATTCCCTTTTCTCCCTCCCCCGTCGGAATTGCCCGTTCAAGAGGATTGTCCGCGAGTTGCATCTCAATTCAATTATTGTATACTCTTTTAAGAGAACCGGTCAAGATAATTACTTAATTAAAAAAAAAAAAACAACATTTATATAAAGGCGCAAAGATGCAATTTTTAACTAAAAAATGCAAGCACTGTTTAACGGAATTAATCATGATTGAAAACATTGTTCGTAAAAGTTTGTAGAAACAACGTCAAGTTTTAATTGCTATTATGACTATTAAACTAGTAGTTTATATTGAAAGACGTTCATTTACGTACGTTTCATCGTGGACTCGTAATTATGAATTACGTCAGTGTTTGTCATGATTTATATCATATTATCGGTAAATTAGATTATTATCATTAAAAAGTTTTTCATGTTACATTTTCATACACATTTGATACACGCAATTCGATAATAACGTCACAGCTTTGATTTATTCGTCATCACAAAAATCTAATTATATACATCACAACACAAAATAAAGTTATATTAGATTTTATTAGATTATTTATTGTTAATTCTGTTAATGTTTTTTTTTACTTTTCGAAATAAAAAAACAAAAGAAAAATATTTTTCAAATTTAAGTACATATAAAAATTAAGAATTAATTAATTGTATTATTATTACGTTTTTGTTATTATTATTTAATATTTTAAATAAAGTTAAATTTTTCCTTTTACTCTCTTTTTCTACCTTTTCTTTTATTTTTTGTCTATCAGATATAAATATTTTATATTTATAATTTTAGGAAGATTTTTAAAATTAAAAAGTTAAACGTATTAAAAAATCAAAAAAATACTTTATTATAATTTTAAATCTTTTGTATTAAAATATAATTAAAAAATTTTATATTAATTTTTTCTCTCTTTTTTCTTTTTATCTCCTAATTCTCCATCGATTTTGTTTTCTTTTTTCCTACTTTTCTTCTTCCTTCGTTCTTTTTTTGCCTAATTCCTTTCTCTACCATATATTACATATTCATGAATTTAAGAAGACTTTTCTGTGAAATATTGTGCACATTAGTGCTCTGATTCCTTTTTACTAGAATTAAATATCCCTACTCTAAATTACAACAGTTTCGAGAACGACAATAGGGGGCAGAGATTTATTGATAACAATACTTTCGTTATCTGCGTCACTATAGAATTATAACGCGTCATTTTTTCATCATTCACGAGAGAACTATGTAAAGAACAACACGGTAACATTGAAAATAATAAAAAAAAATTTGAATTTATTACCGCGGTAGGTGCAATTAAAAAAAAGAGTCAAAAACACGGATAATACATAAATTCAACAAGAACTGTTGTGCCAGGTAAGAAAAAAGTACTGCGACATTATATCAATTTTAAACAAAATTTTTGTTATACATTAAATGTTTTCTTCTAATGAATTTAAAAATGTAAAACTTTTAAAAAAGAAGACGCCACAAGTTTATGCGGAAAGCTGCAAAACATATCAAACATAAAATTTTTTTAATACATCAAAAAATTTTTTGAATAATATAGACAATTTCAAAATATGACAAAAGCATTTTGCTGTGCAAAAATAGTTCTAGAAGTACTTTAAAACTGTAAAAATTACGAATAAAAAAGTGGGTTACGTCAAGATTATATTAAAATTTCGTTTCTTTCGGTTAATGTGTACACGAGATATTATTAAAGGTGTGCAAATAAAGCATTTGTGAGTTCGAATTAAATCGAATCGAATCGAATCTTTGATAACATTCTCGAAATCGAATTTTCACGTTGAATCGAATCTCTTGATTGAATCTCTTTGATTCAACTACGAATCGAAATTAAATCAAATTTTCCCGGATTTACATCATGTGTTACTTTAAACGTAATAAAGTATTTTCAATGCTTTGCAGATACTTTTCAATAAACAAAAAATTAATTGCTAGAATTTTAGAAAATAATAAGAAAAATGTGCTAAAACATCTTGTTACATTGTGTCGATATCGTTTAGAAAAAAACAAAATTATTTTTATAAAATTATGTTAAAAGAATATAAAAATGATTACTAATTTTGAGATTGTTTCGTTTTAGTTCGTGCAATAACAATTCTGAAGTCATCTAGCAACGTCGATAAAGTTTCAATTTGCTTCTTATAAAAAATTATAGTAAAATTGGAAATTTTATAAAATTTAATGCGTAATGTTAGCGCTTATGCATTATGTTACATTGATAAGTATTTTCGTAATTTTGACAAATGGAATAAATAATGAGAAATATTCAAGTAGAGAATGGTGGGAAAACACATTAATTTACCAGATCTGGCCTGCAGGATTTCAAGATAGTGACGGCGATGGTATAGGTGATTTAAAAGGTATGTCGCACAAATTGTTGCTATTATAAATATAAAATTAAAGTTATATTATAATTTTATTAATTAAATATAATTAAATAGTAAAGATAGTAAACTTGGAAGAAGTATAAAAAAATGTTTTAAGAAATTTTTTAATCATATATTCATACATGTATTATTTGTTATTGCATTGTGTTATTTTATTGTTTATTAAATAATATTATAATTTAATAGCGTATAATGTGTCATATTTACTCGTAAACTTAATGGAATATTTTTATTTATAGGTATTATTAGTCGACTCAATCATTTCACATATCTTGGAATCGAAACAATTTGGTTGAATCCTATTTACGTTTCACCATTAATCGATTCTGGATTTGATGTCTCCAATTATACGGATATAGATCCTATTTTCGGGGATTTAAGTGATTTCGATAATTTTATGCAAAAAGCACATGATCGAGGTATAAAACAATAAACAATGATTTGGTACATAGCTAGAAGTTTTAAGTTTTTTACATAAAAAAAATGTTCCAATAGTTTTTTAATCTGTGTGTGTGTGTGTGTGTGTGTGTGTGTGTGTGTGTGTGTGTGTGTGTGTAAAATACTAATTGCACACATTACGGTAATGGTTCTGATATTTAATATATTTTCAATGTTACTTTTTAAATTAAACTGATTTGCTAAAGTTATTATCAATCTTTTTAGGATTGAAAGTCATTCTAGATGCTATTCCAAATCATTCGAGCGATCAGCATGAATGGTTCAAGTTGTCGGTAGAAAATGTCGACCCATATAATGATTATTACATCTGGGCCAATGGTGACGTCGATGAAAATGGCAAAAATATTCCACCAAATAATTGGGTATATTTTTCTTTATTTTGTATAATTTTTTAAATGTTACAACGTATAATCTTGAATTATAATGTACAATATAATTTAGAATTTTTAATTTCATGTATATAGTTGGAAAATTTTTCAAATAAGATTGTATGTAAAATTTTAGGGAAAAAGAAAAGAGAGATTATTTCTTAATAATAGATAAACTTTTTAAATTTAAATGTTTAATTTATAAATAATGATAAAAATATTTTAACAATGTAAATATCTTTCGCACAGATAAGCACGTACAGTGACAAAGAAGGATCTGCATGGACATGGCACGAGAAAAGACAACAATGGTACTATCATAAATTTCATAAATCTCAACCAGATCTCAATTTAAGAAATGAGAAAGTGATCAAAGAACTAATGGTACGTAGATTTTAACTTAATGTTATTGAAACATTTATTCAAGTTTTTAGAAGTTTAAGTTAAGAAAACTAAATGTAAATTAACAAAGATTGAGACAATTAGAATGTGATTACAATTATTTAATTGACATAAATTGCTAATTCTTATTCTTCTTAAAATAATCCATAAATAATCAATATCTGTAAACAGGATATATTTGACTTCTGGTTAGAAAGAAATGTCGATGGTTTCCGTATTAGTGCAGTGCCTTATTTTTTCGAAGATGAAACTTTAAGAAATGAACCCTTTGTGAAAAAGGGTATATATACTTTTGGTCTTCCTGAAAGTACCGCTCTTCTTTATAGATTTCGCAAATATATCGATAATTGGGTATCGAAAAATAAAGCTATGTCAAAGTATGATTTTTAATAATACTTAAAAAATTTTACTTTTTAAATATATTTTTAATATTATATTATATTATATTATTATATATACTGTTATTAATTATTATTATATTAATTAATAAAATTAATATAATTAATGGCATTATTAGATTGTTAATTGCGGAATCATATGATACTTCTGATGATAATTTATTGGCGTATTACGGCAACGGCACGCACAAAGGAATCGCACCGTTTAATTTTAAATTCATCACGCATATTCGTAACAACAGTGATGCTAGTTATATTAAGCACACCTTGGAGAAATGGCTGGCACGTCTTCCAGAGAACACCAAGACCAATTGGGTGGTATGAATTTCATGTATATTAAATTTAATTTTAAGTTAATAAATTAAAATTAGTTTTAAAATTAGTTTAAAAACTAAAAGAATTGTATCGTTTAATTTATAATTATTGTTTCTATCTGGTGTCTAAAAAATTAATATACCTTCACTTTACTTAGAACCTAATCTTTTATAAATATAGCTTTCAAATCACGATAATTCGAGAGCATCTTCGAGAATCGCGCTCAACCGAATCGACGGCCTTCACATGCTTAGTCTTCTCCTGCCTGGACAAGCGTATACGTACTACGGCGAAGAAATAGCCATGCTGGACACGAAAATATCTTGGAGTAAAACCATTGATCCCAATGCTTGCGCTAGAGGCATAAACGAATACGAATATTTCTCGAGAGATCCCGCGAGGACTCCTATGCAATGGAATTCCGAAATTTCAGCCGGTTTCTCTACGAATAGAAACACGTATCTCCCTATTCATCCTGATTTCGTTCATAGAAATGTGGAAATACAACGACTTAAAAACCCAAGCAATTTAAAGACGTACAAGCAGCTGGTTAATCTAAGAAAAGACCCAGTCTTTATAGATGGAGATTATGAATTTGCAACATTGAATAATGATCGTGTGTTGATACTAAAAAGGTTGGTACATTACAACATTTATATCAATAGATACTAGGTTTTATAAATATATTACGAATATATTGAACAGATTTTGCAAATTGTCTCTTACAAATTTTATTGATAAAATGCTAATCAAAATACGTTTCTGTATTATTTATTTTGTTTAAAAACTAACAGCCCATATTTTTCCAATTTTATTTGATATTTTTAAAGCATTTATTTATGTTATATTTTTATTTAACTTTTTGCAAAATTTATATAAAAAATAATCAACGTATACTTTTATAATTAATCATTATTTTTTTATTAATAACCAGGTCGTTGATCAATCATCCAGTGTATATTATTGTTATTAATTTGGGCCTACGGAATGAGAGAATTAATCTGACTTTAATTTATGCTAATTTGAAAGATACTTTGGATATTGTGGTAGCCTCTAGCAATGCAATTGACGTCACGTAAGTGTATTGTACGTAATAATAATGCAAGATAGCTTAGAGAACAATTCACAAAATTTTTTGATAATCTTGTATCGATTTATTTTATTTAAAAAAATAATAGTTATATATTAATGAACTGTAAATAAATTAATAAATTTCATGATGTTGCTTTCAATAGAGTCTAAAATTTCATTAAGTCTAATATTTCATGATCTTTAAAGCACAAACATAAGAAAAAGTTTCTTTATGTGATAGAAAACACAAATCATTCTGTAAATTAATGTATATTTTCAGAGATGTTGTTCCACGAGACAATTTTGTATTGACAGCAAATGCTGCGCTCGTATTAAAAAACGATAAACGACAAGAACAGACCACACCCGAGATAACTGAATCCACAATTGAAATTACGACAAAAAAAGAAACTACAATCGAAAGTACTACGAAGAAAGAAGAAGAGCCTACAAAGGGTACGACAAAGAAAGAAAAAGAGACTACACCGAGCTCAAAGAATCCTGATGAAAATAAACCTGATGGTGCAATGTTAAGTTGCACCCCTGCATTCTTGCTAATAATAAGCAGCATTGTAATATTGTGCGGATTTTAAAAATAAAGGAGGCAAAATATAAAAAATAAAACCCGAGATACAAAATAAAAAGTAGAATACTAGATATAAATTTAATCGGCCTAGATATATTTCTTTTTGATCAAATATTGTTTTGTATCTTTTATTGGTAGATATTTTGATTAATTTAATTTAAGCATAATAATGTTTAAAATACTAATTATTAATTAGATTTTAGGCCTATTACTAGCTGTACTTTACTCGTTTTTTTTTCTACTCAAATTTTCATGCAGCAATAGTCACACTCAAACAAGTGCTACCTTTATTTCTTTCTTCGTCATCCGTATTTATTATAATGCGATTCATATTTATTATAGTTGCAATGTGTTTCTTAAAAAATTTTTACAGCTAATTTTCTAAGCTATTTATATATTTATTAAGTTTTTTAAGCAATCTTGTTCCCGTTTAAATGGAATGTAAAAAAAAAATGACTTTCCATAAAACAGAAAATCCTTATTAGCCATAGAAACCCGTAAAAGGATACGCGGAAAAATCCACAGGGAAAAAAAGGAGAATCCTCGATTCGCGTAGAGAGATTTGCAGAATGTGGCCATTGCAGCAACCTACATTGATCTATGCGTGACCAATCACGGTGTTGATCAAATGCGGAGCGAATGTGCTTGATCCATGTAATACATAGATCGATCAGGTCGTGCGTTGTCTATATGTTCTTAACAGAAACAAAGGATAAAGATCTTTTATCTGTGCATCGATATAATTAACCTTTCATTATTCTCAACCTTTCATCTCGTTTATCTCGTTTAATATCTAAAGTAATGACAACTTTATGTGGCGACAAACGTATTAATTTCATCCCTGGATGCAGAATCGATTTCATTCACACAATAAGCATTGTTTTAAGATAAAAATTTAAATTTATAAAATAAAGAGTAGTAATTAATTAAAAAGTTGACAATTAAAGAATAAAGTTAAAAATATAACAACATCCAACTTAACTTAGCTAAAATCAAATGAGTTAATTTTTAACTTTAATTAGTTATTTTTAAAACACATAAAACTATTTTCCTAAAATAAAAACGTAAAAGAAAAAATACGTTTCCGTATAAGAAACAATATTTCTTTGTTATTTTTTATATATACTAAATTTTTAAATAAAATATTAAGTTATTTGATGAGCAATATTGTTATTGTTTTGTTATCTAAAGCAATCTTGTTTGAAAAAGTTATAACATTCTAATTTAATACAAACAAATGCTTTTAAAGTTAACTTTAATGTAATTTAAGTTATATTACACTTATGTAACTTTTAATGCAACTAAATTAATTCATTAAAAGTTTTTTTAATTTTTTTAACATTTAAAAAGTTTAAAAAATAAAATTTGTAAACCACATTTTTTTAATTTTAACTTAATTTAGTTTCAAAGGAATATTAACTTACCCAATTCCAATGAAACACAACGTAATGATATCTGACACGGACTTAAATATATCAGCCTCAAAAATAAAGCCAGCCATTATTCCGTTGGCAGGTTGTCAGTTAAAAAGGATCTGCGGGCTTCCTAATGTAATTTCATGTTACGAGGAATATCATGAAACCGGTTTTTGCTCGCCCTAATAGCTTGGGTCCTTAACCTTCCCGCAAAGACAATGATTTAACTGCAGCGCGGCCGAGTCCGCGAGATAAGCCCATATATACACTTTTCAGCATGCTGCACGCGTCGCGAATATATAAATTCTCAAGAAGAAAGAAATACTATATATACTCCAACAGAAATTGCGCGTGCTAATTGTGAGAAATTATGTGTGGAAGATATGCAACGGCTGCCGGAATTCTTTTATCGTTAACATCAAAGTTCAAGTTGTATTAATATCTGCCGCGCCTTAACGTGTTTGCTCTACTTCGTGTATTAAAAGGAATACAAATATTTTTTCATTGAGATTCTCCGTAACAGGAACAACTTAAATAAGATTACAATTAACGATATAAAATATATTAAGTGTTCACATTTTATCTTAAATCTTAACAAAATAAAGCTTATTTTTAGAAGATAGCGCATACATTTTCTTCTTGCTTTTTATAATTTTTAATTTTCTACATCAAAAATATTTTAAACAAAAGTTGGGATTAAGTAGAAATTGAAATTTTACAATCTCTCGAGTTAATAAATTCGCGGAGAGACTTCTAATTATTCGGTCTGTATAAAGAAGAAAAAAATTTGATGTCATTAACCTGGACCGACATCAAATGTAGCGGTCAAGGTAACGAGAATAACACTTTTTGGCACATTTTAATTGTATTCTCTAGATTTTTTTGTGAATTCCCTTTTTACTTAACGCGAAAATTGTTATGCTTCATATTTTATATATATAGTTGGAATAAAAAAGAAACCGTTCTTACGTACGATAGGCAAACACTTTCTCCAATAATAAAATTCGTATCCAATGTGGCGTCTTTGAGGCAAATTCTTATCATATATTAGCACATCAATTTGTCGTGCTAACTCTCAGATTCCTTCCTATAGGTGTCAATAAATTTCGATATATTTCCGGCATCTGGTTACTTAGGATGAATTAATGCAAGCATCACACAAAAATATCTGCATAATTCCGAATTGACGTAATGGGTCTGCTCATTTTACTTGCACTTTCTATATCTTTTTCATTCGTATATCGCGAAACATTATTTTCTATTTTACATATTGTATACGCATTACCGTAATTTACTTTAATCCGGAACTTTAGCGAAACGCTTCAAAATACCAAAAGAATTTTATATCTTGGAAAAAATTATGGAAAAGTGGTGGTACTTGTCCGCATTTTTGCAAATAAGAAATATTAAAAAATGTATTTATTCAACATATTATTAAGTTACACCGTAGCGTCTACAAATAAAATTAAAATCAAATTAAAATATTTTTATTACGAGAAAGAAATATTAATACTAAAAGTTGTCTTAAGTTAAATAAAATCAAAGTTTTAAATGATGCTTGATATCTAAATTAAAATACTGATTTTGTGTGCATTCGTAGATTCAATACACTGAAAAAAAAAATACTAGATTCAAATAAATATTTTTTTGAATAGTGCCAAGAAATTATTTTATAGAAAATCAATAATATTTATTTAAAACAAGTACTAGTTTTCTATAATTTAGAAAATGTTACTTGTTTGAAATAAATATTATTCATTTTTTATGAAATACTTTCTTGGCACTATTCAAAAACATATTTATTTGCATCTAGCAATTTTTTTGGTGAATTAATTATGCATCTTAATATTTTAGCGCACCCACATATATTCCGCGTTTTATTTCAAAAGTCTGCAATTCTAAAATTCTTAAAAATGTTAATCCGACGATGATTACTTGTGTTTCCATGATATCACCATTATATACGATATTTCATCTTCTTTAGTGAAACCTTGTTCATGAATGTGACACAATAATGTTAAACCGATGATCAAAAAATATATTGGAGACAGAATACCAAATGACATTGCTTAACTTTACTTGTATGAATTTCCGGATTGACCGTGCCAACAAATTTTCTTATTCTTGCTGTTCTCTTACTCGTGCAAATTTCCTTACAATCAATCTTTACAAATATATTCAAGTCACAATACAATTTAAATGTTATCTAATAACTTTTACCTTCGTGTATATTTTAATAGATAAAATTAGATGACATTTTATTTGAGTCTGAGTTTATTTGTATTTATATTAATATATAGTGGATAAAAACATAAACTTGCGACAATTACATTAGATTAAAATTAGATTAGATTATAAATGTAACTTATAATTAGATTTATTAAGATATCTGTATGTTCTACATATCTGTAGCAGTAAAGCAAGTATAAGGAAACGAGTGCAGTCTGAACGACGTATAAATATTCATATCAATCCGCTGACATCGGTGAGGAATTGCCTTACGCCAACGGCATGTGAAGAACATAGCTGCTACCGGAATGGCAATAAGCATGATTTTTGTGGGTCTCAATGTCGCGTCTCTCTCATCATGCCATACTTGCTATAATGAAGAGATGTCATATCTAACAAGGTTTATATTTTTTGCCTTTTGCAGACACTTCATTAACATAAACTGATTTTTCCTTAACAAAAGCGATGGACATGTAATAATTTCAAAGTATTACATTAGATGATAATAATAATTATTAAATACTATTTTAAACAGAAGAACTTATTGTAATTTATTTTTATACAAATACAAATTTTCACACAAACGTATGTGTATAGAAATAATGTATATTTATTTTTTACAATATGTACTTATATTTAAATACACGTTAAAAAAAATAATAAAATCATAAAATTTACATATATCGTAATTGATCTGTACATTATTGTTAAAATCTTAATCTATCCTTTGTCACCTTTCGAGTCTCACGGCAAGAATGGGAATTACCCCCGCAAGTACACACACACCACAATGTCTACGGCTTTATTAATAACGACAAAGCGCATTAGATTTTGAGGAGGAAGCTATCTCTAACAAATGAACCCGCATTATGCGGTAAATTTATTAGAAACGGGATTTCTCACAGGCTGAGACTATGCTGAATATGCGCACAAAGCCTTATAAAAATCAACTGTGCTTAAACAATCGCACCGAGAGACATTGAAAGTGTTCTCCGAATCCAATTAAGCGCCACGACCCGAGGCTAATTGATTCTTGTTCATCATCTCGACGTCTCGCCAAGAATTCGCGCCACCGCCATATATGAAGAACTTACTCGACTAGATTAATTCGTCAGGCTGTTCGGTAAGCGTGGGAGACCATAAACCGAAGAAATCCAAGTGCACTTACGTAATAGCGCGCACCTGAACTACATTTCGAGCAGCGCATTTCTAATCGAGGTCTATTTCGTCATTTAAGCGGAGAACGCGGATAATAATGGAAAACAATTGGCCGCAAGGGGTATCAAGCGTCAACACTAAGTTAATCCTTTATTTGGCAGGGATGGAATTAAATACAGGAAGATTATTCTACGTGTGAACTAAATTAATAATAACAATTTAAGACAATTAAACATATAAGTAATAATAAAATATGTATAAATAATAAAATAATGAAATTTTTTAATTTATGTCAAATTAATTAGATCATTATCAATAATATTCGTCCTGCATTAAAAAGAAACAGGAGAAAGAGGAGACTGAAAAAAAAAGTGTAGGGACCATTCTCGAGAAATTGAAACGAGAAGAATAGGGAAAAGAGAAGATAGAGCGAGGATGAGGCCTGAGTTGGGGGGTCGGCAATCCCCACCCTGTATAAAAGTCTTTTTCTGCCAGCGACGTGTTCAGTTCGAACGACGCGCTGCGTGCGATTATCTCTGAGGATCATCCTCGACGCCATTGCAGAGAGGCTGCGGACAATGCCCTGCTGAAAAAGGATTCTTGTCAAAATGCTGCGGCGTGCCACTGCAGCCCTCTTCATCTTGGTACGTCGTTCGTTCAGTATTTTCTTACACGCATGTCTTAGGGCCGGTTGTTCCAACTTCTTGGTAAACTTACCTACCAGGTAAGCATGTGTCTATCTTTATTTCTTTTCTTAAATAAATAAAAACAGATATATATTTATCTGATAGGTAAGTTTATCAAGAAGTTGGAACAACTGACCCTTAGAATTTAAGAAACTCATTTAATCATCATTTCCTTTGTGCTAAACTTTACTAAATCCAATTTTCACAAAAAATAAAATATAATAAAAAGTTATACCATTTAATTAAATTAATTTCAATTTAATATTATTTAAAATAATATATTTTCGACCGTTTGCTATTCTCTTCAAATATATAAAAGATTTTACTAGTAAATAAAATTATAAAATTATGATCTAAAAAATATATCAATTAATTATCTCTATCAAAGAAAAATTACTATTATTCTTTTAAATTCTTTTTAAACAAAGTAAATAATTAATTTATATAATTAGAATACTTAATATTTATTAAAATTATTTTATATATTTTATATAATTTATAATAATAAAAATGTATTTTAAATTAATTATTTTTAATACTCAAGAAAAAAATAAATTTTAAGGAGATATTTTTGCAGAAACAATAATTTATCAAAATATTTATAAAATCGGAAAAAAATTATTAAACTAATCAAATTTAATTCAAATTTGTTATGTTTAATACTTAAATTAAATTTAATAATTTAATAATTTTAATAAGTTTAATAATTTTTTAGTATTTATTGTTTTTATTAGTGTGTGTGTGTGTGTGTGTGTGTATTTGACTAATTCGCGATTTTTAATATATAATTAATATATAATTTACATGACATTTTCATAATACCTGCAATTAAAATCTCCTCTAAATTTATCGGAATTTGATCCAAGTATTACTAAGATATATTAATGTAAAATATGCTTATGTTAATGCCTCGTAAATACTTAACACACGTTTTGCTACACGGAAAAAAATAGTTTTGCTGTGACAGCAAAACCATCGTTGCTACGGCATATTGCGATAGCAAAAAAAAATTGTTATTGTAACTAATTTTTCACAATGTTGATCTTTACAGCAAAATATGTTTTGTTAGTACAATTAAACGAATTTAAAATTAGTACTTTTAGCAAGTCGTTTTGCTGTTCATATAATAACTAATAAAATTTACTAGAACAGCATAAAATTTCCTGTGCCAGCAAATTATTTTTCTCCGTGTACTTATTGCGTGGATATTACTACAACTACATTTAATATAAAATATATGATTACATATCTCTTGCATCTTATTTTTTATTATTTATTACTTAATTTTGAATATTACATATATTAATATATTATTATAAAGATATATAAAAGTATTATATTATATTTATATTATTGCAATCATATTTAAAACAGAAAGTACTTTTCATATTAAATTTTATTAAAAATTCAATAAAAATTTTTTTTAATACGGAAAAGACACATGTAAACGCCTTCGATAACAATCTGTCACTATTATTTTTTGTTATTAATATTATTATTATACTATTACTCTATTATTATATATTATTGTATAATAAATATCGATATAACCATATACATTCATACATTGCTATTATTACTGTCATCACTTATCAATTATTGCATAGTACTACCATTATTTATGTAATAATAGTAGAAAGTAGCATTGATTATAACTTGCAGTAATAGCCGCGTCCGTCGTGACTTGTTATCTAATCGAGACTTCCATTCATATTGACACTCATTCAAGTGAGAATATCGCACTATATACATATCATTCATAATTTATTTCGATGCAATGACATTGCAATAATATCACAGAACGTTGTACGTAATTTCGATTATCACAAAATTACAATTTTTCCATTAGCATTAAGTTAACAATTAAATTAAAAATTTTTTTCTTTAAAATGTGAAATTTTTATAATTAATTTACATAAATATATTATGAATTTTTATATATGTACTTGTTGTTTAACTAAATTGATTTTACTTAAGCACAGATTTTGAAAATAACATATAATTATCAAAATATCTAATATTGAAAAGATAAGATAAAAATAGGAATTATTAATACAAAAATTTTTTGTATTTACAAAAAATTTTATAGCCAAAAGAAAATTGTTTTGTTCTAAGTAATAGTGTGATTCATATGAATACAGTTGTCCCCACAAGATGTGTCATTCATTTATGTAAAACGAAACGCCTTAGGCAACGTACGCACGTGTAATCTGGATACGCTTAAAATAGAAGAAGATACATTTCTGTATAATTAATCTTCCACGTGTCCCTGAATTCCAACGATTTATTGCAATTTAATTAAAGTCTTAATCATCTTATGATAATCTATATCATAATATTTATTGTCAATATAGAATTTATTATAATTAAATATTAGTTTAAAAATGTATGTTAATGCATTTTATGATACAACATATAATAAAATAATGTATTTAAAAGTTTTAAAGAATATTATCAAAGATATTTAAAGGTAGTTTAATTACATTTCATAAATTCTAAGAAACTCACTCTAAGAAAATTATCTGAATCTTAAAAAATTATTAATTAATGAAATTTTAAAAAGAAGACGCTTATGTACATAAAGATTATTTCTAATTCACGATATTAAAACTGATAGAATTTTTTAATATTATAATAAAAAAAAAAGAAAAAAAATTGAAATATCAAAGAGATTTCATTAATGTATTTTACCAACTTGTTTAACAATTAATAGCATTTTGTGCAGCCGTGGTATAACATTAACATCATTAAGCAACTGTTTCAATTTGCTCTATGTAATTAATTCACCAAAACGTTTTCCAATACAATGCGATCTCACCGATTGTGAGATCGATTGACATACAATTATGTACCAGAGGCTTCGCCCCAGGCTAAATCACTGGTCCCTTACGCAACTACTTACAGGTGACTTTCACTGGGAGATGATCCCGGCCCCTGCGTGTGATTCATAAGGTGATACAGCTTTGGCCATTTGACTGGCAGATTCGCCACGAGCAATTAAGATATCCGACTGCATCAAATGCCATCACGTTTACCTTTATATCTTGAACGCGTATTTTGTTTACTTCGATTGATTCTCGATAATGTTTAGATGTGCAAATACTAGATGGAACTTTTAACTATTAATTATCTGCAAGATATTATCTTTACTATTTCACGTTAAAAAGAAAGAAACATTTATAAAATAAACATAAATAAGATTAGCTTAAGGAAAAAATATAGACATTAAAGAATAAAAAATTATATAATTATATATATATGTATATAAACTTAATTAAAAAACCGCATAAAAATAATTTAATTTATTAACATTTTGAAGAAAAGGTTGCATAAATAACTTCTAATACGCGATGTTAAAGATCGCCTTGCACTCTTTGCATAATCAAGGATAAGAATTACAATCCTTTAAGGTTAATCTTCGATTGAAATGATAGAGCAGTTACTATTTTGATACTCCTGGCGGATTCCTGGCATTTCTGAACGGAATTCCGATTCCCTTATTCTCACTTTCTTTTTTTTTCTTTTTTTTCTCAAATAAAAAATCGCAAAATTAAAGAATAAATACAAGTTTAATGCATTAGAATATAAAATGAAAAAATATTGCTGCAAAAGCTAAATAATAATTAAGTAAATAAAATAATAACATAATATCAAAAATCATGTAAAATAAATAAATTAATAAAGTGTAACAATAGAACATGTAATTTAAATAATGATTAAATAATATTAACTAACTCTAAAAAAATTATACAAATTACAAAATAATAATAATTATTGTTGTCACGATTTTATCGATAATATTTGACAATTAATAATTATAAGTGAATTATATAAAGTAAATTATATTATGCTATTAATATCTTACCAAAAAAGTCTTTTTGATAAAAATCGTGAATTGTTTGATTAATTTAATTGACATAGATAAAGGGTAATTTGGCCTGGAACATTCGTTTTATATTGCATATATTAGATACCCACACAAGCATTTTGATTCACGACGACGCATAAATTAACATATTTTATCGTACAACCGACAATTCCACATTTCTTTCAAGAAAAAAATTAAACTTAGCAAAATTTTAAAAAGATTAATAATTTACAATATTGCTATGCAAAAAAGTTTACTTCAATTATTATTATAAATATTATTTTTATAAATCAATAAAAATTTCAATTCTCAACGAATGAATACCAATTTTAATTCAACTTTTAATTTATCCAGTATTTAAATAAGCAAAACTTAAAATGTTTTTTTTATGCAGTAAATATGAATAGAATTATTAGAGGATTAAAGTACAATTGCAGGCAATTTGGTATAACATTTATTGTGAGCCTGAAGATATATGTTAGAGTTACCTTGAAAAGTAAATAACTAACAGTTGGATTGCTATGATCGCTTTGACTGAGACGATCTTGCTATTGTCCACTAAAATATCGCGACATAAATACCGCAGGCATTAATCGTCACGGCAACATTTGACGCTGTAAGTACGCGTAGAGAAGGGTTAGGTCGGGAGCTAGCATATATTAACCTTTCGTTATACAGTCTGTCAACCCGGGACTGAAAGAAAAAAAAACGATGAGAAGAGGAGTCCCGCTCGCGTAGCCTTCTTGGAATCGCGACTTTCCCTTCTCGTGGGTGGAACAACGGTTGAGATCATCAATCGCGGCCGTGGATCCTGGCCAAACCTAACTCAGTCGACCAGGATACGTGCCACTTTTGACGCCGTGTGCGTGTAGCAATGGACAACCGAATGAATTGGATTATTGGAATATTAATGATTAATAAAATAGAATACTAAAAGATTCAATTTATTGAAATTTGAATAAAATTTTAATAATTTTATTGAGTAAATGACAAAGCACATCCTTGGTAAAAATTTTTTCTCTGAATTTTTATACGTATTAAAATACTTTTTAGAAATGCCAAGGAAATTTTAAAAATCTTATTTTAGTATTTACATGTACAATTGTAAGAAAAAAAAAGAATTTCTTAGTCTTTTTAAAGTGTGTTCTAATTTGTATAAAACTTCTGTAAAAAAATTTTTTTTAACGTATAATATTATAACTTATAAAATTTCTGAGAAAACTTTATTGGGGATGAAATCTGAAATATTCTATAAAGCGCAAAGTAAAGCTAAAAGAATGCGGGAAATAATCTACATAAATGATATATGAAGATATTTCTAACAAGTATAATGCTCATCTTGATTTTTGTTCGAGCCAATGAGAAAGAAATCTTCTTAATCTATGTCGCCATTTAAGGAGATTGCGGATACGGTAACGTAAGCTTTCTACCAGATCATCGTTATTTCTCGCAACTACAGTCGGCGACATATCGATATCCTGTTATTATGAAGCCATATGGTTTGTCGGTGATAGAACAGCAAGATGGGATGGGCAAGAATTCGAATTCGATACCGGATATATTAAATTTTATCTTTGACCTGGTTCACTCCAATATAACACAATGTAGCAACTACATAACTACTTCATCGGTTTCTTTCAACTCTTATAATATTATTGTAATAACTGGCAAAATGTTTAAAATGATATAATTAAAATAATAAATCTATAAATAAAGAGACAATTAATTGTATTGTATAATTGTCTTATAATTTTAAACATAAGAATCAACATAATTACACTTAACAATAGTGTATGGAAGTTAATGCCTTTTCACCCTTGCCGAAAAATATTATTGCACTTGTCAGAAAAATCGAAATTATTGGAAACTATTTAAAAAATTATTGAAAAATTCTTTGATTTCAATACGTTGTACATTAACCCTTGATGATAGTTATATTTTTCTTACATAATACTTTAGGGTAAAAATTTACTTAAAATTAAAATACAATTTTTACAAAAACTTTAAAAACTTTTACAAAAAATTTTTCTTTTACTCTTCTACTTTTTAAATTGTAATATGTTAGAATAACAGAATTATTTTTATGTAAACAAAAATTTTATTAAGTGTTATTTTAAGTTATTAAAACTTTAATAACAAAAATTATACAAAATCTAAAATAGCACTAAAAATTCACTCACAGTAGTACTTCGGGCTTAATTCCAGTAGCTTTGTTGTGTAATAACATTTTTTCATAAAGTTAATGCTGCAGGTGTCAAGGCGATTGACTTCAGAATGTCAATAAGATAGACATATAAATGTATGTTGCATCTTTTGATTTAAAACACGATCTTGATCTTATGTTCGTACAAGTCATTATAAGTGTATCTAATAAAAATTTGTTTGTTAAAATATTTAGCTTACAAAGAAAATTGTTTTTCTTTCTTATTTATTCCTCTAAATATTTGCTGCAGTCAAACATAAAAAGGACTGGCTATTTTTATAATTCAAACTTTTACAGTTAAAACAATAAATAAGGACCAAATATAATAAAGACATCAAAAATTTTGAAATAGGTTAAATAAATTTTATTTATGTACAAAATTTAAATAAATTTAAAGTACCGTAAGGTTTTCTCCGTTATACAATTCGTATGCAGGAAACGATGTGCATACCATACAAATGCAAACTCCTAAAACGTGAGTGCATAAAACTATCGTTTCATATATTATGCACACATGTACCCCTATCGTGAACAGAAAATAAATGTATGAATCAAATTAAAAACAAAAAACTTAAGAAAAAGCTGTCTATACTAATATTCAATTCAAACACAATTTTAATTACATTGAAATAATCCTTGCATCATTTATGATGCATCACATATAAAATTATATCACCATTATTTTCAATTTTATTTTTCGCGAAATTGCACATGTTTGAAACATATTACATAATGTTAAAAAATATATATTTTTCGATTTGCTAATCTTATAATCTTTAAATATTTATACTTAATAACATAGAAATTAGAAAACCAAGATGATTTTTCTACTTTGAATTATTCGGCTAATTCTGTCTCAAATTGGAAAAAAAAATTCTGGCCATATAATTATACAATTACATTTATAAATATTAAAAGAGCAAGCAAAATTTCTCTTTAGCTTCTTTAAAATTCAAAAACCCTTTAAAAAACATAATCATTTCTCAACGACTCGGATGGTCTGAATAAGTGGTGAAATTCAGAGTAGTTTGCGGAAAGTTAATACACCCTCATACACATGTGTATGTATGTGTGTGGATGCATGTGTGTGTGTATGTGTATAAAATTCTTCTAAATTATTACTTCATGCAGATTGAAAATGGAATAAGAATTTATACTGTTAGTCATTGACTACTTTCGACTTTCGCTTATATAAAATGGATAATTAATTGAGATCAGAAATGATAGAGAGAGTTATAGTTTGTCTCATCACATCTGGAAAAGTGAAAGCCTATTACTTCATCAAAAAGCTAATGGATAATGTTATTTATAAACATAATAAAAATATATTTAGTCTATATTTTATTATAAGCTTAAGTTTAAAATTAGTAAACTTGTTAATAACAATTTTATATATTAATGTATGAATTAATGCCATAAAGCATAAATATATACAAACATCTACCATTATTTATTTTAAGTATAGTATGTTATCAATAGATAATATTTGTATACATATACATTAAAGCAGCAGCAAGAAATTGTATTAAATGCAGGAGATAAAATTTATTAGATTTTTGTAAATTGTATTTGTTTTTTCTTATTTTTTCCATTGATTTTTCTTTTTCTTTCTTTCTTTCTTGTATTTAGATTATAATGTATATTTAAAATACTTTAGACTGCGTGTTACCAGTTGCACAATGTTTGGAAAATTAATAGCTAAGAATTACAAATCGTTTTAACTGTAGAAACTGGAAATGCCGACTATGATATTTCACGATGCATGCGCTTGCAGATCGCATCAAATACTTAATTCTACCGACTGATATTAAAGGCCAACTGTTTTTAAACACTACTCGATAATTACATCATGCTTCATTGGAAATGTCACGTACCTTGATAAAGCAAATTATTGCGATTAACAACTGTTTCTTATTAAAAGAGTATAAAAATAATGTAATGTTTTATTTTTAATAAATATAGTTTGTGCGAATTTACAGAGATGTACAATTATAGCTAAATAAATATTAATATTTGTAAGATACTACAACGTTCCTGAATTCTTTTAACACTTAATTTAAGAAATTAATTATTAGAATCAAATTGACGATTAATAGGATAACATCAGTTTTTATGGGCGAAACATCTGTCTCACTTTTAATCCAATTTTCTATTAATTTTATTCATTCACTTTTAGTCACTTAATTTTCTAATTTATTTAATAAACTATCCTATTGGTATAATTTACATGCTACTATTAAAGGTTTTCTTTGTTCTTTTTTAAAATATTACATATAATTTATAAAATAAGATTTTTTAATTAAAGTATTAAGGAATATTAGTATGAAAAATAAAATAGTGTAGATTTAATTTAATTTTGCTTTGTTAAACAATAAAAACAAATAATTATTTTTTTAGGTGATTGCTACATCCAGATCGCAACTCACTCAAGAATTAACAAATTCCAATCAAGATGACGAAGTGATTCTGAGTATTAGCGATGAACAAAAAATTCAATATTTAAGCCAAAATTTTGAATCAGGCAAGTCAAAGAATTAAAAATAAAAGTAATAAAAAGACATCACATAATAAATAATTTACTACACAAATAAAAATCATAATTTTAATGCTCAATTTTATACTTAAAATAGAAAATATATAAGATTCTGAAATAAGATGTAAAAATTATGAACTTTTCTCTTTTATGATAAAAATTTAAATATAAAAAATTGTGATTACAATTAATTATTGTATTTCACAGATGCATACAAATATGGTTACGATATCAATCCACATGGTCAATTTCATCATGAAATACGTGGTCCAGATGGAATTACCTATGGATGTTACGGTTATGTAGATCCCTTTGGTCAATTAAAAGCAACGTTTTATATAAGTGATGGATGGGGATATCGTGTTGTTCAACCAGGGAAAGACGTGGAACTTTTCCTTCATAAGCATGAACATCATGGTAACCATCATGATCATCATGAACATCATGGTGTAATTACGCCATGGCAAGAGTTATATTTTCCCGTGGTCTGTGCGCAATATACAAACACAAATGTTCCACCTCATACAATACCAAGTGGAGGAAGTATGTAAATAAATATATATACAAAAAATATACAAATAAACATGTAACTGATGTGTTAATAAAATAATTATATAACTTATTTTTTGATAAGCAGCGCCTATCGGAAGTGGATCAATGATTGAAATATCACCAACTCAACCTCCTTATAGGCCTCCTGGTATAAAATTTAAACATTTTATTAGATTTAAACGTTTTAATGTGTATATTATTAATTACGTATTTAAAATCGTATAACATATACAGAATGATCTTTCTTATTATTGACAGGCAAACCAGGAACACCCTCATATCCCGGTCATCCAGGAACTCCTGGCATCCCCGGTACTCCAGGCATTCCAGGCAAACCAGGAACGCCGTCATATCCCGGTCATCCAGGAACTCCTGGCATCCCCGGTACACCAGGTATTCCTGGAACTCCGTCGTATCCTGGACATCCGGGAACTCCTGGCATTCCCGGTACTCCAGGTATCCCAGGAAAACCAGGAACGCCATCATATCCCGGTCATCCAGGAACTCCTGGCATCCCCGGTACACCAAGTATTCCTGGAACTCCGTCGTATCCCGGTCGTCCAGGAACTCCTGGCATTCCCGGTACTCCAGGCATTCCAGGCAAACCAGGAACGCCGTCATATCCCGGTCATCCAGGAACTCCTGGCATCCCCGGTACACCAGGTATTCCTGGAACTCCGTCGTATCCTGGACATCCGGGAACTCCTGGCATTCCCGGTACTCCAGGTATCCCAGGAAAACCAGGAACGCCATCATATCCCGGTCATCCAGGAACTCCTGGCATCCCCGGTACACCAAGTATTCCTGGAACTCCGTCATATCCTGGTCATCCAGGAACTTCTGGCATCCCCAGTACACCAGGTATTCCTGGAACTCCGTCGTATCCTGGACATCCGGGAACTCCTGGCATTCCCGGTACTCCAGGCATTCCGGGCAAACCAGGAACGCCATCATATCCTGGTCATCCAGAAACTCCTGGCATCCCCGGTACTCCAGGCATTCCGGGCAAACCAGGAAGGCCGTCATATCCTGGTCATCCAGGAATTCCTGGTATCCCCGGTACTCCAGGCATTCCAGGCAAACCGGGAACTCCATCATATCCTGGTCATCCGGGAACTCCTGGCATCCCCGGTACTCCAGACATTCCGGGCAAACCAGGAAGGCCGTCATATCCTGGACATCCAGGAACTCCTGGCATTCCTGGTACTCCAGGTATTCCAGGAACTCCATCGTATCCTGGACATCCAGGAACTCCTGGCCTTTCCGGTACTCCAGGCATTCCGGGAAAACCAGGAAGGCCGTCATATCCTGGTCATCCAGGAACTTCTGGTATTCCAGGCAAACCCGGAACGCCGTCATATCCCGGTCATCCAGAAACTCCTGACATTCCCGGTACTCCAGGAATTCCGGGCAAACCAGGAAAACCCTCATATCCCGGTCATCCAGGAACTTCTAGCATCCCCGGTACTCCAGGTATTCCAGGCAAACCAGGAACGCCGTCATATCCCGGTCATCCAGGAACTCCTGGCATCCCCGGTACACCAGGTATTCCTGGAACTCCGTCGTATCCTGGACATCCAGGAACTCCTGGCATCCCCGGTACTCCAGGCATTCCGGGCAAACCAGGAACGCCATCATATCCTGGTCATCCAGGATCTCCTGGCATCCCCGGTACTCCAGGCATTCCAAGCAAACCGGGAGCACCGTCATATCCTGGTCATCCAGGAACTCCTGACATTCCTGGTACTCCAGGTATTCCAGGAACTCCATCGTATCCTGGACATCCAGGAACTCCTGGCATTTCCGGTACTCCAGGCATTCCGGGAAAACCAGGAAGGCCGTCATATCCTGGACATCCGGGAAGTCCTGGCATTCCCGGTACTCCAGGCATTCCAGGCAAACCGGGAACACCGTCACATCCTGGTCATCCAGGAACTCCCGGCATTCCCGGTACTCCAGGTATTCCAGGAACTCCATCATATCCTGGACATCCAGGAACTCCTGGCATTCCCGGTACTTCAAGCATTCCAAGCAAACCGGGAACACCGTCATATCCTGGTCATCCAGGAACTTCTGGCATCCCCAGTACACCAAATATTCCTGGAACTCCGTCGTATCCTGGACATCCGGGAACTCCTGGCATTCCCGGTACTCCAGGTATCCCAGGAAAACCAGGAACGTCATCATATCCTGGTCATCCAGAAACTCCTGGCATCCCCGGTACTCCAGGCATTCCGGGCAAACCAGGAAGGCCGTCATATCCTGGTTATCCAGAAACTCCTGGCATCCCAGGTACTCCAGGCATTTCAGGCAAACCGGGAACACCGTCATATCCTGGTCATCCAGGAACTCCTGGTATCCCCGGTACTCCAGGCACTCCAGGCAAACCGGGAATCCCTTCATATCCTGGTTATCCAGGATCTCCTGGCATCCCCGGTACTCCAGGCATTCCAGGCAAACCGGGAAGCCCTTCATATCCTGATTATCCAGGATCTCCTGGCATCCCCGGTACTCCAGGCATTCCAGGCAAACCGGGAACACCGTCATATCCTGGTCATCCAGGAACTCCATCGTATCCTGGCATTCCCGGTACTCCAGGTATTCCAGGAACTTCATCATATCCTGGACATCCGGGAACTCCTGGCATTCCCGGTACTCCAGGTATCCCAGGAAAACCAGGAACGCCATCATATCCTGGTCATCCAGAAACTCCTGGCATCCCCGGTACTCCAGGCATTCCGGGCAAACCAGGAAGGCCGTCATATCCTGGTTATCCAGAAACTCCTGGTATCCCAGGTACTCCAGGCATTTCAGGCAAACCGGGAACACCGTCATATCCTGGTCATCCAGGAACTCCTGGCATTCCCGGTACTCCAGGTATCCCAGGAAAACCAGGAACGCCATCATATCCTGGTCATCCTGAAACTCCTGGCATCCCCGGTACTCCAGGCATTCCGGGCAAACCAGGAAGGCCGTCATATCCTGGTTATCCAGAAACTCCTGGCATCCCAGGTACTCCAGGCATTCCAGGCAAACCGGGAACACCGTCATATCCTGGTCATCCAGGAACTCCTGGTATCCCCGGTACTCCAGGCACTCCAGGCAAACCGGGAATCCCTTCATATCCTGGTTATCCAGGATCTCCTGGCATCCCCGGTACTCCAGGCATTCCAGGCAAACCGGGAACACCGTCATATCCTGGTCATCCAGGATCTCCTGGCATCCCCGGTACTCCAGGCATTCCAGGCAAACCGGGAACACCGTCACATCCTGGTCATCCAGGAACTCCTGGTATCCCCGGTACTCCAGGCACTCCAGGCAAACCGGGAACCCCTTCATATCCTGGACATACTGGATCTCTTATTATTTCCAGCCCTTCAGGAACATCTGGATTACCACATCCAGGTTATCTTGAAACTCTTGTTACTCCCGGAACGCCGTCATATCCTGGACATGCTGGTATCCCCGGAATTCCAGGCAAACCAGGTATTCCTGGCATTTCTGACACTCCAGGAATAGCTATACTATATCCGACATATCCTGGTAAGCCGGAAATACCAGGAAAACCAGGAATACCATCATATCCGGGACATATAGGAATTAATATCCCTAGCACATCTAGTACTGTCGGTATATCAGAAATATCTGATATTGTAGGAAAACCAGGAATATCATCATATCCTGGAAAGCCAGGTAAACCAAAAGTTTTATTATTTTTATGTATTATTCCTAGTGTAAATCAGCTCCAGTTTGATCTTGACATATATATATCTTTCAAATAATAATTACAAAATTTTATTATATTTCTCATTACTTATTAAAAAGTTATTAACATAAACAACATTGTATAATCTTAGTTATATAATATTAAAAAACTATATATGAATATATACACGTACAGATCAAGTTAATTTGAACTGCTACTGTAATATCAACATTTATCACGTGAGACTTAAATAAGTTGTTATTTATTCACATAGTGTTAATATATTTTTTATGTTCAGATTACCCTACGTATACAGAAGATTCAAAGAGTCCAGAAGGACCTGAAGGGCCAGTGGGAAATGTAGGTCCAATTGGTGGTATTGGTGGTATAGGAGATGTTGGTGGTATTGGTGGTGTTGGTGGTGAAGGAGATGTTGGAAATGATGGCCCTGATGGACCATGGCCAACTGGGTCTCCTGGTCCCGATGGACCATGGCCTGGTGATCCTGATTACGTACCCGGAATAAAACCAACGAGGAAACCTTCGCATAGAGAACCATTAAGAAATCAGCAATCTGCGATTTATTCATTTGACAAAAACAAGTATAACTCGATCTCGCAATACAATTTCAATAACAAAACTGATTCTTCGTACACAGGCCATACACTAAAAGATATTGAATTATCGAGATTATCACATCCAACAAAAGTTAATACATCATTATACGTAAATCGTAATCAGTATATACCTCAATACGAAAGTCAATATACGTTACCAATCTATGGGAAGAAAGAAACTATCTACAATGCGAATAAGATCAACACACTATTACAAATAGACGGCTCGACACCGTCATCATTGAAATACGAGATCGGAGATGACCATCAATATACAGACGTGTTAAAACTCAAACATTATAATCAGCAAAAATATACGGAGCCACAACAAATAAACAAACTGCCTAAAAATGACTTTAAGCAATTTTCTGTGCACGACCGGGACCAATATCAAAAATCAATATTTTATCCATCTTATAATTTGCAACGGCAGCCACCTGAAGGTTCAGACCAATTTAATAAATTGGATCGACAAGAGGGTGTATTTAATGCAGATGGACAATATAATAGTTCTGCCGAAGTGGATGGCAAACTGATTTCTAACGTGTCCTTTCAGTCGGACGGACCTTCCGCTCCGGAACCTTCTGCTCCGGATAGACAGGTAAATGCACGCCTTGAGCAGACATTCAAGACGAATCCCGCTCTTGACGCTATCGGGGTTCAGCCGCCCAGCTCCATCAACGTCAAGCCCTTTTCGTTACCTATAGGGCCAAATCCACAAGCATGTCCTTGTTACCTAGTCGAGCCGAATAACAACACAAACGTAGCCACCAGCTCGACTCTCACCTCTGTCATTGGTCAGTTGGGATTCATTCCTGTTATCTTCGTACCATACTGTCCTGGCAACGAAATGGACAGCAATAAGATGAAAATTATGTTCCCGTCCGCCACTCCTGTTCCATATGCATGTGACGCATGTGATACACAAGACAGCAAATTCGCTGTAAAAACGCTCGATATAAATCAACTTGGCAATATCGATTATCTCAAAGAGGCATTAAATCAATCCAATCTTGGCTTTTTGAATGTTCCAGTTAAGAGCAACGTCGAGCTAAGAAGAACCAAAAATAGAAAGGCGAAATGAAGGGTGTAGTACTAACTTATTAAGTTTTAATTGCGACCATTCTAAAAACAAAAGTTCATCATCTCTTAGGGAGGGAATAGAAATAAATATAGGATATTGGCATTGCCTGTCCGTCAACTGCTGGTTAGTTGATGGATGGCCAAATTAAAAATATTTGAATAATCAAAGCTAATCAAATACATAAAAACTTCAAACTAAAAGTTGAATTAATTAGAGATTTTATTAATATTGTTAATTCTCTGTGTAAATTTTAATTGATTTACTATTCACATAAAGAACAAAATAATAGCAAACTTTTTGCTAATCCAATTAATTTGAATGAATTAATAAAATTTACATGCTCCATTTTTTAAAATGTATTTATATATATATATAAATAAGTTAACGCATTCATACAGTGTTTCATACAAAAGTTACATAATCTTTATGTGAGTATTTCTGAGAAAAAAATTCCGTAGATATTGCTTAACTTATTATCAAAAATGTTACCTATTATATGTATGCTTTTACAAAAATTACAATTTTTTATAATTAATTGGTATTACAAAGCTTATTTTAGATTTAATTTATTGTAGATATTTATTCAATATTTAGTTTGATGTAAAACTAAAAAAAAAAATTGTATTGCTAGATTCTATGCGTTTTGATACCAACCAATATCCTAATATTTATTATTACAATTCAATAGAGATTTAAATTTTCTATCTAGAATTATTGCGATTTTCGATTTTCTAATAAAAGCGAAATATATATATATTAATGTATACATTAGATGTGTAGAAATTATTTTAATAAAACATAAAAATTGTGTAAAAACAATAGTTAATTTTCCAATTCTTAGAGATTTCATAATATTGTTGCAATTAATAAATATAATATTAATAAATAATATAAATTTTAAGTAAATATTAAATAGTAATTTAATAAGACAGAAATACAAATACTTTAAATCAATAAATAAATGTAACAAAAATAATGTTATAAATATTAAAAATAAATTGAAAAATATATAATAAAGTAAAATGTAATATTAAAAATAATAAATATAATATTAAATTATAAATATATATAGAAGGAACAAGAAACATCGTAAACAAAATAATTATAATAATCATCAGTTGTTTTATTTCAATACAGTATATATGTTTTGCATTATAAAATTGTCATAAATTTTCTTTTGTGTGTATTACATCGAAGATACGTTATTACACAATTCTTGCAATTAAATTTCAACAAATCTTAATTAAAATATAATTAATTGTTTATTATTAACAGCATATATGATATGTTAACACAAATATATTAATTTGTAAAAAATGTTTTTAATATTTGTAAGTATTTATACGCCTAAAAGCGTATAGTAAAATCACGTTTATGAATAACCACGATAACCAGAGGGATTACTAAGAGAAGTTCCATAACTATCACTGCGATAACTGTATGGACTTCTTGCTGCATAAGTTGAGCCATAACTTGTGCCATAATTATCGTATCCATCATAACGACCGGAACCACGTCCATATCCTAAACTATTATCGTCGTAACCCCCATAACTTCCATAACCCCCGTAACCTCCATAACCCGGATAACCCCCACCATAACCTCCATAACCCCCACCATAACCCCCATAACCCCCATAACCCCCATAACCTCCATAACCTCCATAACCCCCATAACCACCAGGATAATATCCCCTTCCATAATCCCCACCTCCGTATCCTCGATAACCTCCATATCCGCCATACCCAGTGTATCCAGGATATCTGTAAAAAAATTTATTTTTTTTAATTTATATTATATAGTATATTAATACATTATATTAGATGCATCGTAAATACAAGTTTTATCTGTTTTTATTTTGTATTTGTATAGGTTATTCTTTTTTTAATAAATACTTATTTTTTCTTATATATTTATATTTATCTATTTGTTTCTTTTTATAGATGGGATAGAAGTCCAAAATTTGTGAAAATATAAGCATATTTAACTTTTTAAATAAATACATAATAGGTTCAATGTCTACTAAATATTAAGTTTAAAATTATGTATTCGTGTTTTAAATATTAAAATACTGTTCCTTTCTAAGTAATCGTTCTACATATATAAGAAGAACTTGATAAAATCAAATCTTACCCGCCACCAATAAGCCCTCCTTGCCCAAAGCCTAATTCATAGCCTCTATATCCTGGAATCAGGCTGCTACCACGATATGGTGTACCAGGATAAACAGATCCAACTCCATATGGATATCCTCCAATTGACCCAGGGTATCCTCCAGGATATCCAGGGGGATATCCTCCAATTGATCCAGGATAACCTTTATGTATATGAAACGCTAACGCAAATATTTAAATAAATAAGTTAAAGGCCTACAACTATATAGTAAAAGTTTAATCAAATTTTATAAAAATAACTTTTTAAGACTTTTAAGATTTTATGACTTAAAAATTTTAAATTAATAACTTTTTTAAAATTTTTTGCAGTTTTTAAACTATTACATCTTTTAATCTTTAAAATATGTTGGTACAAAGTTAATTTTGAGAAAAATGACGGAGTTATAAGATCAAAAAGATCATAATGCGCACAGACATTAATTGGAGCACTTGATGAGGCACAGATGCTTTAAATAGAAAAACATTTATTAATATTTCCTTTTACAAGTAGATCATTTTCTAACCGGTTTCCAGATGTGAAAAAAGTCGTTAAAAAGACGCTCTTCTCTAGATCTAGATGTCTCTTTAATAAGGCATACAGAACGCATTTGAAAGAGAGAAACGTATATTCAAGATTTTAAAGATTCAGAATCATAAGCGCTGGTCAGAAAAAAGAAAAGCAGTTTTAATCAGAAGTAGATTTACACAAGAAAATGACATTTTATTCTCGAAAGAATCGCCAAGAAACAAGAAAGCTGTGATATTGAATTAAAACTTAACTTTCTTACTCATTTTTCATATCTACATTCATTTAACATCTATTTAATTCCAAAACTTAGAAATTTCTTATTGTAATCTTTTAAAGTGGGATATTGCTATCTTAAAATTAAAATTATGGAATACTCATGCGACATCCTTTATCCTTGTTAATTCATAGAATTTGTAAAATTAATAAAATAATTATAAATAATCTAATATTTATCTTTACACTTAGGATAATTGTATTTCACACATGCGTTCGTTTTGGAATTGTAAAGTTATGGAAATTAAAACGCAGGTTACGGAAGTTACACGCGCAGAATGCAGAATAAAACTGTAAACCTGTAATAATAATCGATCATAAGCCGGCACGATATAAGGTAGTAGTGCGATGAGTAATCAGCATATTAAGTAAGTGTGTCACTGCCATTCTCACGCTCTGGCTTTGAAAGCCGGGCGCTTCCCATTACAAAAACGGAAAAAACATCACTAGCTGTAATAAGATGCTAATATTGTATAACGAGCCACCCGAAGGACTCCCCCCCGCCGGGGAAGAAATAGAGGTGATTCACGGTGAACTTCAAAGAAAAGAACTTCAGTATGCGCATATCGTACTTCCGTACCAATGTGCGTTCGCCACGCGACTCTCCCAGTTCTTAACGCAGCGGACAATGTTTCAAGAGTTACAGAATAATTAATGTAATCATGTTCGAAATAATTCTTATGTACAATAAACCCTATTACGTTATGCAACGAAGGTGCCATTAAATTGTCACATCAAAAAGAAAAGAAAAGGACTGGTTCGTGTGTCATGCGCTAGCGATCTCCTTGAATTACTCCGCGTTTAATCGTTTATCGTCGCAAACGGAACTTTTTATCCGTAAACAAAAATAAGTTCATAGTACATAAATAATAATAAGAGCATAGATAAATAAGTAATGAAAATCAATATCGTAAGCAAGTATAAAATTATATACGTATAAATATATACATATATATGTGAATAAAGATATTGTTATTTTCTTACTTCGATCGCTCGCAGATGCAGTTAAGTCTCCTTGATTACGTGTGACTCCTTGATTATCGGAGTATACGCGCTGTTCACTGTTTATTGGCGTTAATTTTGTGAGCAATTTTAATTCGTCTGGAGATTCCTCCGCGCCACGGCATATTACAATTAGACCGAAAGTTATCTGTGGAAAACATATCATGTGTAATTAGACTGAAAATTATCTTTGGGAAACATACATATCATGTGTAATTAGACAGAAAGTTATCTGTGGAAAACATACGCAATATACAGTATGTAGATATATTATAAACAGATACGCAAACTTAATAACATTATAATGTACATTAAATTTATACAAATTTTGTGTATATTACAATATTATTAAATATTTGTGTGTGTACTATGTGTTTATAATATAATGTATCATACTATTAAAACAATAACATACATATATGTGTATTAATAATATAAAAAATGTATTATATATATATATATATATATATATATATATATATATACTATATTATGTGTCTAGAATTACTAGTATAATATTTGAAGTAAATAAGGCTTAGTTATTTAATTTTTTAAAAACTATATGGATATTGAAATGCACTTTAATAATCTCATAAATTAGTTGTTGAAAAGTAAAATTAATTGATATTTATTTAGACAAGCAATTTTATATTTAAGTATAAAAATAAAAATTGTTGAACATTTATGACATTAAATGTAACTGTTTAAAATTAACCTGACGGTTTAATGTCAAATCTGACTTTTCTATTACATTTACTTGGTATACGCTACGCGTGGAAAGTGCAAGGAAAAGCGTCGAAAAAGAAGATTAATACTATAAATGGATTTAAAAAGAAGAAAAAGATATTGATGTACTTACAACAAAGAACAACTTCATTTTGCTAGTGACGCTGTTTGCATTTTTCGGAGAAGCACAGTGTTCAAGACACAGAAAGCTAATCTGCCTTCATACCGGCATGCAAAACCTCTATATATCCTCTGCTGCAACATGTCAATATGCCCCTCTTCATGCTCCAAGGTGGTCGCGGTTGTTTGAGCTTAGGTCGCTCTTAGGAGCCGCGCTGACAAGGACATTGACAAGAATCGGTGAGACACGCCCAAAGATATGGAAACTATCTTTCCGCTTTACATTTTCCCGTTCAAATATACACACATAATAGTTTCTGATACATAGACTGTTGTTATATAAGCATCTCGCAAGTCCTCAACGTCTACACGTTGGGAGCCAAAGAATTTTGCAATAGTGGTTTCTTTCTAAGAAAATATAATTACGGCTAAAAGGAGTAGTCGTTGTTTTAGTTACCCTTACTTTTAATATTTCACAGTTAACTGTTTGTTACACTTAAAAAAAAACAGGATAAATAATAAATATTACTATAAGAAGAATACAGGCCTCCAAGGGATGTTCTAAAAATGATCAGAAAGTATTCTAAGAACATTTGGACGTTCTCGGACAAAGTAATGTATATATGAAGTTATATTTGAAATATTATTTAATTTTAACTTGACTTTAGTAAAATACATTTTAAAAGTCTATATTTATTAATTTAATATTAAAAATTAAAATACGAAAAAAAAGAAAGTTTATCACTAGATGATCAGATTCTTGCGTGTTTATTGAAATTGACTTCTAGATATTCAAAGAATTTATCCTAGTTCCCTTTTAATCTTCTATCTTTTGGTACATTTTAAAAGATTCTTTTTTCTGTATTGCTAGAAAGATTAATTTTTCTTTATCATGCAATTACTTTCATTTCCTGAAGTTTAAAGTTCCAGCAATATTTTATAAATTAAAGTGTTTCTTTTTCCGTTTACTTGCCTATAAAATTCCATTTCTGCTAATTTCTAGAATTGAGTTTGCTGTTGTAGTGTGCTATATATTTTTTGGAGATATCAGTCTTACGCAAAGAACATACAAGTCGTAAATGCAAAAAACAGCCGGAAATCTCGCAATAAACCGAAAGACAACAAGCTTTCACTTCCTGGAAACTTTATCAGCACCTACGTGTTCATCCTAATTCTGTGTTGTACATATATGCATTCTTACTATACAGCAAACAATGTTTGCCAAAGTGGACAGTGTCATAATTTTCTTTATAATATTAATTTGTAATATTAATTATTTCTTGTTAAATAACTATTGTTTTTCATTTGTATTTTATTTAAATAAAATTTATTTAAAAATAAGACACCGCATAGATATTATATTTTCGTTCAAAGAAATTATGCATCTATTTTCTGATTCTCAATCGCCTAATAATTTCAAGTAAAATAAATGATATATTATTTTTCAAATAATTAATATTGGCCAGTTGTTCCACCCTTAGATAGACTATGTAAAAATTCATGTAATACAAATATCCATAGCTATACACAAACGTTTATTAATTAAAGAATAAGAAACTACCACATAATCTATCCAAAGATGGAACAATTGACTCTCAGTTGGGAAATCATAATATTGTGCTGAAAATATAGAAAGAGAAGAAGGTTTAACGCGAATTATGATATGAATCCAAGATTTTAAATTTTATTTTTAATCTTCATAATATTATTTTCCTTTAATACTAAAATTTCCGAAATTAATTTCTATTACTCATATATTTTTTATAAATGGTAAAAATAAATTAACCAATTTAATTATTTACATATATATTGCAACAAAAGTAAAAAAAGTCTTAGACGATGCATCATTTATAATTGAGTAATTTTTTATTCAAGTTACAAATCAGTCATTTCGATTACTGTGATAGCTCTATACTAAAATAGCAACTGTTTGTGCGTGTGTCCACGCACGATTCCTTAGTTTCGGCTGCGTCAGCTAAAGGGAAGGCCGTAAAATTGGTCGCAAGTAGTTCAAGACCGCGGCGATGCGTAATGTTGCGACTGACTACATACAGGGGATGACCGTGCTCGGTTTACGACGATGCACGACGATTAATAGACTCGCGTGTCATACAAAGTAATATTAAATTATAATTCTGCACCACTTCGTTTCCCACGCGTGGTTGCAATTGTGATTGTGCGTGTTCCAAATTGAATCTTATAAATCTTACAACCAGAAAAGTTATCACACTTTTTTCGACGATTTTTTAGAAGAATCATAAAATCAAATTTTAAAACACTTTTCAGAAATATTGAAAAAATCTCTCCTCTTAAAATTTTTTACATCAGAATTTTTCAGAATTTCTGTATAATTTTATTCTATGTATAACTTTTTAGAAAATTACAAAATTTATTATACAAATCTTAAAATACTAGAACATTAGAATCATATAAGATATATAAAAAATTCTGAGAAGATATAGATTTCCTCAGTATTTCTGAAAAGTATTCCAATTCATATAAAAATTCTAATAAGTTTTTATCAGGAAGTAATTCCATTTTTTGTAATACAACCATTTAGGTGAAATATCTAAAAATTTACAAATTTCTTACTTCTTATAATATTACGTGTACGAAAAAAATGGATAAAGCTCTAAAGTATCTAAATAAAATTCTACTTTAAAATTAATTTTTTGGATCCTTAAAATAATTATGTAAGTTGCTGAAGCTGGTTGCTAGAATGTCAAAACATGTTGCAGCATTATTATCATGCTCGAGCGTCCTACATAATTATTTTGATGATCCCACAACATATGTATTTTCAAATTTATAGATTTTTAAGATACTTTAATAAGATCCTTTCTCTAGTGTGTATAACACAAATATATAAACTTTATTAAACCAATAGTACACCCTTTGACAAAATTTATATTACGAAGCTGTGATAGTAAGTAAAAATATCATTAGGCGAATGACGAATTATTGTCAAATCTCGAGTTTCACTTTCTAACACTATCGTGTACGTGATATATGTATGTACTATATGTTGAGCACGTATATTAATGTGTTTTAAATACATTTAGGACTTTAAATATTTAATATTTTTATACCTGATCAAGGATTATAATTGATATAATGAATATAGACATTGATATTTTACGTTTTTTTATTTCATATATACAACCAAAACCTAATTGCAAATCTATATTAATATATAATGTATATTAATAATTAACAAATAAAACAACAGAATTTGTACAATTGAATAACAGGCAAAAAATTCCACTCTTATTTATTTCAAAATCAGTGTCTATTCACTGAAAAATCCATAACATCACAAAAAAACATCATCGGGCTAGGTCTCATTGTGATTATTCGAGTCATTCGGTAGCGAGGAAAATCAACTCGCACTCATACTTGCGCATTCTTCGCGTAACGACATTAATCATAACGCAATATGCATCCGGGGTCATCGATGCTTTAAATGTATGAATTAAGGTGTCTGTTCAGTGAAATATATAGAAAATGTAAGTGCACTCCTTAAATACATGTCTTAAGGTAGTGGTCGGATGCCCCTCATTTTGATCGCTCCAGTAAAACAACAAGCTACCGATCGTACACAATTAAAGCTCAATGCTCCGCATTGAGAGAGTAATCGTAACAAAAGTCATGATTATAACAATTTTATAATTGCACAATTTTTTATACAAGTTAGCTTAACTTTAAACGTGTCCAACGTCATCAGGACACGAGCGGTAAGCAGAGTACAGTAAGCGAAAATCAGATCAAAAGTTGCGTCTAAATCCGATCGCTGGTTTTAGGATATTAATGACCTTAGGTGTATATAAAATGCTGAAAAACCTGCATGTATAAAGTTTGAAACGACGTTGAATATGGAATTAAACGTGAACCTTATTCTATTATAAGGCGCAGAGAGATTTACTTTGTAAATGCAGATATGGAAATACTTCTCTTTATCGAGCCATTTTTCGTGAATTTTAAGTTTCATGGATACAAACAGATATCAAACTCCTATTTTCATATAATTTGTGTGAACTTAAATTATTTATTTCTTTAGTACTTATATAACACTTCAGTATCAAAATATAAAAAATATTAAAAGGCTAAGAATGCCATATGATCAAATTTTCACTTAAAAAGTCTAATCAACTCCAAAAAATTGAAATCTGCAGATATAATTCAGATATTTCTCACAGTTGTAACATTTAGAATGATGTAAAACGACAATTAGTACTGAATGCAGTATGAGTACGAATCGTTATATTTAAAGATGATTTTATGTATTGATTCATGCAAGGTTAAAAAGCCGACTCCATTAAAAACAGTGTTTGTACTAAAAACAGAAATGTTACAATTCAATATAATATAAACTACATAATTATAAACAGGTAATACTGAAAAATAAAATATACTTTAGACTAATATTGTTTTACGACCAATTGGATGCTATAATATATATGAAATTTTGATAGTAAAAATACATATTGCTCGAGAGAATAGCGAAGAAATGAAGTATGAAGTTATCTTCGCCGATTAGAGTAGATAGTTATGATAATTCGCGAAAAGTGTAGAATACAAATATAGCAATATTCATTATCTAGTCTACTCTGATTGATTATTAAGCCCTTCGGCCCATCACTGCAATCACGTTGGATAAGATGTAATGAAAAATCATAACAAAAACATATTTATGGTTTATCAAAGTTATTTTTTTCTTTTAGCTGTCACTGTCAGGAAGAATTTGTATACATTGCAGAAATAAAATGCATACGACAGTTTTCCTAATCCAATAATCCTACATGCTAGCAATAACAGGCCGAGAATCGTAAAGACCGTTGGTCAGATCAAGCGCTAAAAATTAAGAATTGCGAATTAGAGATTAATATTTTCACCAGATGACTTTAATCTTTAGTTCGCTTTATTTCGATTGAGTCCAATCTCTAGTTTGCGGTTCTTAATTCCTAACGCATGATCTCACATGGGTTTAAGAAAGACTTTTTGAAAAATCATGAATTCTCAAACACAGAGTCAAAAGATGGGAATTCTGTGATGTTTTGAAATATCGGATTATATCACTCATCGTACGTACATACTTTTTCGAGTGCAGCACAACAGTACGATTGATCTTTATTTCTATAAACATTAACATGCTTCGCAAATCAAGTAGTAAATGTGATTGAGTTAGGTATTAAATTGTATGAGAGTTTCTCTCTTTCGCTCTCTCTTCCCCCCCCCCCCCTCTCTCTCTCTCTCTCTCTCTCTCTCTCTCTCTCTCATTTTAGTGCAAATTTATTTCTTATAGTTTTATTTCATTATCGAACATTCCATCGTAAATATTCGACACTATTCGCTGTGTTAGATGTGATCAAATTATGACAAGTTATTCAATGAACAACGTAACAGCTCGCACAGATGCTTTCCAGACTGGCTGAAATCACAAAAACCAGATTGTCCCCTAGCATAGAAGAAAAAAGACCCCAACTAGGCTGGATCTTGATTAATATTAAGATGCCGAAGCGTCATAAGTCTGGAAATCTGTAAAGCAATTGTTAATGATTAGTAAAAAGAAAATGTGATTTATAGCGCAAATGCTGTATAATGATATGAAAAATGCATAAACGAATATACATACAAAGTTAAATTGCATCATACACAACTATATTTTTATTATTGCAATATATAAATTCTTTAGATATATTTTTATGGACAAAAAATAAATCCTTTGAGTACCACAGGCAATCACAAAAATTTATGCAAAAAGTGTCAAGCAAAGCACAGTGAACCCATTCTTGCATCCCATTTCAATTAAAATTATCAAAAATTAATTAGACCAAGATAGGAATAATTATATACTTATTTTATTAGTACTGTTCAAGGTCCATCAATAAACGCAAGGAAAGATCTTCTCATTTAAAAATGACGACGACCAATCAACCAAAAGCTATACTTGACATAATAATAATTATAGTTATGATCATGTTATGACAGTAATAATTCACTGGATCAAAAACGGCGCCCATGAAAAAACTTTACCTTACGTTCTCAAAGGACCTTGGTACTTGACACATTTTAATTAAACAAAAAAACATCTAATTTGTTAACGAGACGACAAAAAGTTAAAAATAATAATGTATAAATTCTTTATATTTTTATCTTGAAGTTCACTCTTGCATACATGACGCGGTATGAAGAACCATCATCATAATTAGGTACGCACCATAACCTCTGAAACGTATTACTGTGCTTCAGACTTTATATATATACAAAACAAAATTTTAAATATGTAATATTTGTTGTTATATCTTAAGAAAATGTTATATAAGGAAGAAATAAAAATTGCTGTATATTTTATAGATTTTTTGATCCTCATTTACAATATCAAATTTTTCTTAAATATTTATAAGAAAATTAAGTATTTTTTAAATATTCAATTTTACAACAATTGTAAACCAATTATGTGATTATATTGTACTTATTAGGATTATGTTTGAACAATCTATAAAATGGTACAGTAAAGATTCTCAAAGTATAGGTCGCGACCCAGTGGGTCACAAGTTGACTTTTCATCGCAAAAAATGTTTCAGCTGATAGGAATTAAAATTAAATTTTAAAATAAATTCCTAAATAATTATTAAACTCTTTGTACATGAAAATAATTCGCTTTGTGAAAATAGATCGCGACCCACGTAAAAGTATGAGAAACTTTATGATACAGTATATTTAATCTACTTCACAACAAAACTAAATTTACCTCATTGGGTCTTCAAAGTAGTCGGATGGCACTTGGAACAATTCTGGATCTATGTCGTTTCGGAAGGCAAACTCTTGAAAAGTTATTTTAGCAGTGACTGTAGGCAGAATCGGTATGTCGATCTTAACTGGGAATCCAGGAGGCAACTTCATAAGTACGAATTGGCGCAGCTTGCTTAGATGCTTGAACGGCGTGATCACTTCCAGAACATTGAGTAGCATATCGACGGTGAGAGGAAAATCTGGACTCATCGCCACAGTGGCTTTAAAAGATTTACTACTTTCCTTGTAGACAAGATTTCTTCCTAGAAGTGGACACTGACCAGGTGGCGCAACAATGTATTCGTCCCATGTTATATTCGATTCTGGAGGAGGATTCAACGATGCTCTTCTCATAGGTGTCTAAATAAATTTACCTTGTTGAATTTACCTTGTTTGTTTTTAATATTAAATTTATCAAAACCTTTTAATTATACAACATAATACCTCGCCATTTTTAAATCCTTGAGAGCTGCCTTTAATAAGAGATTCCATAATAGCTTTATTTTTTTGAAGATCCTCCTCGCTTAAATGCTCACGACGTTTTCTACTTTCCAGTACCATGCCATTAATTTGATAAAAGTCAGCATGAAAAGCGCCCACCATTTCCTGGTTTTAAATATTTATTTCAATATTTTGTTTTATGTATATCATTTTTAAACTCATTTTGCAACATAAAGTATTTCAGAATTAATTTTTTTAAATTGTTAAATAATTTTAAAGGATTTCAAGAAGATATAATTGATACAGAATGTTTTATATTACATTTAGCATAATTATATAATTGGATTATACTGTATTATATAATTATTACTATTAGTACGATAGAAATGTGCTCACCCTTTTGTCCTCTCTAAAAATCCATCCTGTTTGTGCTCTAGAAAATGTGATACTTTTAGTAGACATTTGTGCTGCCATAATATCACTAGACATAAGAATATCAACTTCATCCTCTATCTCCAGCTCTGTTTCCTAAAGTGCATTAAAAAAAAATTATTTCAATAAATAATATCAATATAATATTAATATGATTTTAGTAAAATTCATATACAAAATAAAAAAATGGCTATCTAAACTTTATTATTGTAGGACTCTGTCCTACAATAATAAAGTTTAGATAGCCATATATAATCTCAGATTAGTCATGTTTATTAATTCTATATATATGCTAAGAATATATCAAAGGTTTAGAGTTGGGGTTAAAAGCATACAGCATAAACATAAAGAAAACACATAAATTTAAATAGATTGTTAACCTCATATCTCACTCTTTGGAAAAGTTTGGCTTTATTGTCGAGGACAGTCAATGAATGGCTAGGCTTTTGATCACCATTGAAAATGAAAGATATGTCACCCCTCTCCCACCTCATATCATTAAAATCTACAAGAGTCGTATCCATCCTAATCGAAGCTCCACTTTTGTGGATCTTACATATATCCGACGGCAACACTCTCGAAACTAATGGTACTGAAAGGAAACAAACGAATTTATCAATGGCTGACAGACAGAGAAAATATAAAAAATTAAAAAATTATAAATATTATATTTATGCAATTAAAAGCAAAATGTATGACAAAAAAACTCACCCCAACTTTGAAAATCCCATTTTAATTCCATATAAAAATCGCCCATTTGATGCAACGCAGCAACTAAATTCGGCCTCCTTTCTTCCATCTGCTCTCTCGCTTGTTCCTTTAATTTACGTACTAAAGCTGATACTGCAAAAAAAATTATAAATATCATAACTATAAATATCATTTCTATTAGATCATCTGCATGTTTAAACTAAAAAAGTTGAAATTAGAGCATCAAAATTAGAAGTTCCAATTTCTTATTTCGGTTATCTTATCAATTTACTTGTAACAATTTAATTATATAATAGATAATAGAAGTCAAATGCTCTATACACATATAAATAGTCACACGTAATAATACACAAGACATAATTTAAAGAAGGTTAAAACTGAAGTCTTAAATCATTCTTTTTACAAAAACTATATTAGTTATCTATATAATCTATACCTTAATATTTCTATATCTGAATTAAAATAATAATTAAAATACTTATTATTATATTTTATTTTACGAACTGGTTGATCTATCTCCATAACTGACTGCTTCTGCCAATGGACTCCAACCAGCTAAATTCTTCACCTTTACAGGTGCTCCATGTGCAAGCAGTAATTGAACACATGCTGTAACATAACAAAAACAAGTAAATATATTAAATTAAACATCTGGTTAAAGAATTTTAGCTCTCATATAGTGTATGGCTTTTTATTATGTTTTTTTATTATGGTAGAATAATTCTAATCTAGCTTATAATTGAATAATTTAATTAGCATCCTTTCTTGTTTTTTCATATCCACTAAAGCTAGAGAGTCGTGAACATTTGTCATTTTAAAAAATGAATCATTATCTACACAAGTTTGAAAAACTGCTCCAGTGCAATGAAACAAGACACAGAAATATCCATACCTTTTCTTCCTAACATCACAGCTAAATGCAAAGGTGTATTCCCTGCAACAAGAAACACAGAAAAGAGTTAAGTACAAGACTCTTACACCTCTCATCCTCAAAGAATTTCAATCATCTTTAGCTATACACACCAATAATATCCATTTCCACCAACGTAGATCAACTTTGATCTCGATTCAACTTACTCTTCATCTTTCCCTAATTCTTGGAGCTAGAAAAAGACGAAGGGTAAGTTAAATCAAGATCAAAGTTAATCTATACAGTGGCAGAAATGGATATGAGAGACACACAAACATATTAAAGTATTTGGAGTAAAATTATTTCAGATAACAAATTTCAAACAATTCCAAACTAGCAGCCTTGTCGATGGCGAGACGACGCGGTATTCCAAGTACTTACCTTGCTTATCCTTCCCGGCAATGTCGTGCTTCTTGATCAGGAGGTTCAGCGCCTTCACATCCCCCTGAAAGATGCATCTGTGAAGCGGATACTTGTCGCCCTCCTGCGCCATGGTCATCGGCATCTGAGAGGTTGTGCAGCAACAGCAGCAGCAGCAGAGGAGCAGCCGTACGCACTCGACCCGACGACGACGACGACGACGACGTTCATCACGCACGCGACATCCGCGTTATAGGCGTCGCGGCGCGCCGCCACGCGCGCTCCCGCGCCTTCCTGGCGCGAGCTCGCGGCTCGACATTGCTGATCGTACCTTTCTGACCTGACACCTCTACGTAATCGTCATACTTCTGTCTCTCTTTCTCTCTCTCTTTCTCGCGCGCGCGCTCCTTCTCTTTCTCGCCCTGTACCTTACCTCCACCTCTATCGCAACTTCCTCACGTTAAACGACGATTCTTCCGTAAGCTCGAACTCTCCGTCGTCCCCGCATTCGGCATTATGACGCGTGCTCGCGCGGAATTAAACGTATCACGGCACGTACACCTCGAGGCCTAACCGCTCCTTCTCCCCGGGAGGCCAGGATGTCACCTTGGCAGCGTGTCCGTCGCTGCGACAACGAACGATGACAGGTCGAAGGGGGGAGGGGAGAGGAATTCTTTACTCTCCACCGTCACTTCCTGGCGCGAGTCCCGTTACGCTCGCGAATCCGCTCCGCTTGAGAGACGAGGAGCTCATCGGAGCTCATCCGCTATTCTGCTCGTCCGGCTCGTAATAATATGGCGTTCGCCGAACGAAGCCAATAGAGGGACGAGTGGACGACAAGTGTGTGTGTGTGTGTGTGTGTGTGTGTGTGTGTGTGTGTGTGTGTGTGTGTGTGTGTATGTGTGGGTGCTAAGCACGAGGAGGCTTCTCGGCGTCTTCGGCGGTGTCGGCCGCGTGTGTACCAATGTGTACCTTTTTTTTCCCTTTTTCAGCACGCTTCATGTCACCCACGTTACGCCTGCGGACGGGTGTTCGCGTCTGCGGGACGAACCTCGGGAAAATCCCCGTTCGATATCACCGCCTACACTCATTTTAAAATAGGCGAGAGGACGCGGGCGTTCGCCGGACGGATGAACAAAACGGCCGATACCGGTGTCGGTTGGTTTAAGATTATTCTGGATTGGGTTAGCTAAACGATTGCCCCTCGAGCCACAGTAAACGACGAAGTAAAAGAAAAAAAAAAAAAGAAGAAAAAGGATCGTCAGCCCTCCGGGCAAATTGTCGCGAGGACCCGGGAGACTACGGATTTAATCGAAAAGTATCGATGTTATCGACTAGCGATATTATCGACTATCGTTATATATTTATTTCGAAACGGAAAATGAAACCCGAAGCATAAGCGTCTTGAATAATTAGTGTTTACGTGTAAAATATAAATAATTTGCATTATGTACACAATGTAAATTATATTTTACGTGTTGTTCATGTAAACATATTAATGATCCATGGACTACAGCTGAACATTCAGAATTTTTATTAGAAATAGTGAAAATTATATTTCACTTCTTTACTTTTAACATTACTATATACTTTTTATTTCATCGATATTAAAATTAAATTAATAATCTTGCTACTTAATTATTTTTTCCAATGTCGTATTATCCAAGGTCTAATTATGTAAAATTGAATTAATGTTTTGTATCGCTATCTTTGGGGGAAATCATGATGGAAGATAATGAATCTACTGCTATCACGATTGTTGATGAAAAGTTGTTACAGTAAGACACTTCAGGGATTAAGCAACAAGTTAAGGTTATTTAAACATATATAACGTGATAAGCATGTTTGTTATTCAATGCCAAACGGTATCGGACACCTCGTAGCTCGTTAATCACTCGAAAATTTCCGAGTTGTAAATAATACGTGTTTAAATAATAATACAATCCTTGCTGTTTAATTCTTGATGTCTTACTTAATTACTGTTTATGCAATAGCGTTAACCTTATTACACGTACATTATATCCATCACGATTTCTCTCTCCTATCTTCCCTATTTTTGTTCCGAGAAAAATTAAATTTTATAACTCATTATTGTAATCACTTGAAATTAAGTGTTCAATATTATTCTCGATTTTTCCTTGAGATCAACGATACACCGCTCGATCCAATTAAACAACAATTAGGAACTTTTTTCATATTTGTCAGAAAATTTAACATTTTTTTTGTAGACACTTCCACAAAACCGTGTGAATATTTAAAAAATAGCATTGTTATATTTTTTATCATTGAGTTAAAAAAAACAATGTTATTCTCACGTTATCTATACAATATAATAATGAGAATCTCAAGGTAACATTTATGCTGTAGCTATCGTTATCGTATGAATATTAAAAATTTATTATTAGAACAAAGTTTTTTAAATAATAATAACTAGAGCTGTGCTTCAATTTCTCATAATTAATTGAAGAACTTTTGGATCTCACACAACGTAAATAATTTTTTGTACTTTTACAATAATATTTATTACAATGTTTTTTTTTTAATTAAAATTAGGCCATTCTTTTTAAAATAAAGTTTATATAATTTTAATGCTAACTTAATATGTGACAGACATCTATAATTTTTTTACGTATACTGAGAAACGTGTATATTCTACTGTATGATGGGATGTAAGGTGGTTAATTTCCCTCAATTAAATGCTAAATGATCCAGTCCCCGCTCATGAACTTTCTATTAATCTCTAGTTATGTCAAGAGTGCGAGGCTACGCTTGATTGAGCGCACGGCTACCTAGGACGGTTGCTCATTATGACATGCAGGAAACATATGATACTATATCCATAAAGATGTATTATGAAATTAGATTTGTAAGACATTATTGTGAATATAAATCAAGAAAACATGCTATAAAGATGGCATATACGTTTGGAGCCACAAAAAAGAAGCCATTTTTCATAAATTTTTTTTAGAGCCAAGAAACAAACTACAAAAATGGAACTTTTTGCATAATAAAGTACACCTTTTGTAGTTCTCATACAGATTTTTATTACAATAATTTTGTTGAAAAATCCCCCGCCTCTATTGTTGTATAGTCAGCCATGCATAATTACGCGGTGACAACGATTTCTCCTTCTCTATTCAACCGAAATACAAAAAAATCAAACGGCATCTTAAAGAAGAATAAATTTCCTTGTTGTTGTCGTATCCAATTTTTTAAATTCGAATTTTTAACAAAATTGCCGACCTTTAAAGTTAAAGTGCCGATTTTTGAGAAAAATTTTATTTTTGTTTGTTTAAAAAAAAATAGAAAGAATTCTTTAAGATACCGTTTGGTTTTTGTATTTCGGTTGAACAAAGAAGGAGAAATTATTGTCACCGCGGAATTGTGCATGACTGGCTACATGATGATGGAGGGGGGGTGGGAATTTTTCAACAAAATTATTGTAATAAAATTATTGTAATAAAATTTGTACGAAGAATAGGTGCGTTTTATTACGCAAAAAGTCCCATTTTTATAGTTTGCTTCTTGGCTCTGAAAAAAATTTATGAAAAATGCCTTCTTTTTTGTAGCTCCAAACGTATACATATATGCCCCCTTAAATAACAAAAGAGATCGTATGCATAATAAATTTTTTACTTTCAGTTTTGGCGAATTGGGAATTTGTTGAATAATAAAATAACAAAGTTAATATAAAATCAAATGTATTATGTAACTTAATATAAGTTACTGTACCAAGTAATCTAGTACTATACTGTACGAAGTAACATTGTTTAATATTACATAATCAATTTTCTATTCAATTTTTTCTGCTATAAATAGATGTGTATGATATACTATGCATTATGCATTCAAAGACAACCGGATTTAGATACGATCTGTCTCATAAGGACGACCATTTTATTTCGCTTTGCAATGTCGGAATGGTGTTATCGGAATATATGATTATAAAGGAATTTATATTTAAAAAGTAAAATGTATGTCGGAATTTTATGTCAAATGTTGATGGAACAAAACTCGCTTTCTTTTTAAATTGATGTATGTAAATTTTTAAATGTAAAATTGCGTTTTTACACCAGCTGACATGTATTGCGATGCTTAAACAGAATATACGTAAAGTTATATTATATTTAAATAAAGCTTTTTTGATAAAAATATAGATTATATTTGCTTTTACCTATTTTTTCTAAATATAATCTTTAGAGTAGTGAATTAATTTATTGTGTGTATAACTTATTTCTAACAGCATAGATATCACTCATCGTTATACGTAAGACTCGTCATTATATATAGACATATATTATTAACTTAAATTGATGTTTTCATTCTAGAATCCAGAAATAAAATATGCAGATACCCCTGAACAGAATGACGCAGAAAAATATGTAACATTGGATAAATATAACATTAACATTTTAGAATACAAATGTAAATTTAAACGAGTGTTTTTTCTTACTCAAAGGAATTTTAACTTATATCAAGTAATATATTTTGAAAACATATTATTATTTGACAGCTTTTATTACTTTTTATTACAACCAAGTTTGATTTGTATTTTAGATCATTGTCCAAATATAAGTATTATATAATTGAGAATATAAATTATTAAACATATATAATATATAAACAATTATAAAAGATATCATGTATGTGAACAAATAATAGATCTGTTTATTTCTACGGCAAAGTAAAAAAACTGAAGTATTTAAATTTATATATATTTCTTCGTTTTGTTGATATAATTAAACTTTTTTTACATGCATGTGCCATTTGTCATTCTTCAGAATAATTCTTCTCGTTCTTCAAGATCTCTTTTGGCTTGCGGCGACAATACACGTTCGATATGTTTACGTGTGTTCTACTGCGCTAGAAAGGCCAATTTACGCCCGATGCATTTATTTAGTATACCGCGAGATGAACGAGCAAGAAGTTGCCAGTTTGGATTGAACAAGTCATTAACAAGATCTTGTGCGCCGAAGGTATCAATTAAAAAAAAATTGTTCGCTGCTCGGAAAATCAGGTTAACAATGAACTTAGCATAATCTAATAAAGTGTGCATTAGGTTTTTTTTAGAAAACAAAAGTAGACCGAGAATTTTTAATCGCAAACAAATTTCATCGACACTAAATGCAATTGAAAAATCGAAAAGGTATTTATGCGATTATTCTCAATAGATGAGCGTTTATGTTAAATATTTTTTACAATAAAAATTTTATAAGTATATTATTACTTAATAAATCTTTATTGTGTGTATTTATTGAAAAATTAATGACAAAATAAAATCTGACTTGAACGTTTGGACATTACACAACTAAATGGTTATATACATACATAAATATCCCATATAATTGATTGTTAAGGAAAGTATTCAGAAAGGTTCCAGCCTCTCACATGTTTCATGTACAACAATTTTGAAAGGATTCTATAAAATGTCACACGAGATGTTGCAACAAAAGTGTTTCTAAAATCTTGTAATATTTAATGTTGTAAGAGAAACTTTTTAAAATCTTTCGCAATATTCAAAAACATAAACAGAACAAAAAACATAATAAATCACAATTTATTTTTAAATTATTTTGACGTTGTTGTAACTTTTTGTTTTACTTGAGTATAGCTTGTGAAAATATCATAGCAACAGATTGATGAATATGTAATGTATTTTACATAATTGAATTATAGGCGATAATTATATTAATATGTTAAATATACAATAGGATTTGCCACTTTAAAGCTTTTTATAGATAAAAAATTCTATGTTGAGACATGTTTTCAAAAGAAAAAGATGTACTTTAATTTTTTATGTGTAAGCTACAAGAATATGTATTTGTACTAAATGCCAAATATTTGTACTAAACACATTGACGAATAAGTTTGAAATATATGCAAAAGCAACTACAAAAGTAATTACTTAATTAATTGCTATAATTACCGAAAAATTGTAACTAATTAAATAAAATTTTTAATTAATATTAGACAAATAGAAAGAAAAGAACAAAATTAAGTTACAGTTAATATAGGAAAAAGCATTTTACCTATAATGGTTATATATAAAAGTAATGTTTTATTTTTTAAATCTAATTATCCGTTGGTTAAGCATATTTGCATACAGATAAATGTTGCAACACGTCGGTTATAACAATGAATTAGCATTTGCTAGCTAAAGGAACGTTTAGCTAGATGTTTATTTGTTTGCTCTAAACATTCATCTATAATGATTCATTATACAGCTACAATGATTGACTATTCAGCATCAAGTTAACCGGTCTGCCTTGATAGAAAGGATGGACCGATTGGCTATGTCTGTAAAGTATCCGAAAATTCCGCGCGACCCTGAGACATCGTGTAATGCGATTATCGTTGTAAGACTGCGAGGTTTCTGCGCATATATATACTTATCTGAGTGTAGCGGTTCGTCACTCACAGTTTCGACTTATCCGCCGTATGTGATAGTTAACGTTTATGGACTTTAATAAAATCAGAACGCAAACACACATACAAGCCTGATACAGAAATAAAGTAACTTAGCGCTAAAAATGTGGTTTCTTTTCTTTGTAATTTCTTTCTATTTTTAAATGTCAGTTGAAGTGCTTTAAATAAATTATTATTAATGACTACGTTAATATGTAAAACATGCGTGAAAGGTGACAAAGAACGTAAGTAACAAAGACACAATAAAGGTCTCTTTTCCTGTTTTAAAAAAAATTTGTGACACAAATAGATTGAGTTGCGGATAAAGTTTATAATGCAAATGTTGTTAATAATTTGACGTATATATATATAATAAATCTGAAATTTGATATTAGCGTTGAGTGAACTTATTACTTATATAGTGTCAAAGATGTGAAAATTTATTATAAGATCTACAAAAGCAGAATCTACGATGCAACAAGAAAAAGTAAGGCAAATGCTTTATTTCGTTTACATTACATTATAGTATTTTATTTAAATAAACTTTTATTACGTATTTTTTATAAATATTATAAAATCAGACAAATAACAGGCACTCTATTTTGCGCATGTCAATGTACACGCGCACATATATTATTTTTTACATGTGTTATACATTATATGTGTCGAAATATATGTCGTAATAATATATAAAGTATTTCGTGAACCATTAATATTTTCATAACTTTGTTATAATATTTTTATATGCAAAACGTGAACTCTAAAGAAAATGCAATTGAAACAAATATTTCAGTAATACTAATTTTATAAAGAATGCATATGTTACAGAGATTTGTTATATTTTCTTTCTTAAATTATAAAACTTTTATCAAAAACAATTAAAAAATAACACTTTACAATCCGAGTACTACCTATACACTTTTATTACTATTATTTATACAGCTTTCTCAATTATTTAGCCTTGACAATATTGAAAGTCTTATAAAGATAATTTTATTCTAAAAAATAAAAATATAAAAGTGAGTAATTTAAAATACTTACAAAAATTAAGACTTAAAACTAATTTATATAAAAAGAATTAATTTGTTATAAAGTAATTTATGTTTAAAAAATTGACTTTGTTTGATTCAACTATAGAGTGACAAAGTCACTTTCAGTCGGTAAAGAACAATATATCTTTTCATCATGAATAATTAACTCGAAGCAATCGTTTTAATTTAAATTTCATTTGCATACACACGTGCCAACTCTAAGAATGACGTTCTTTATAAAGCATACATAATTATATATAATATATGGTTGATTGCTGTAACTAGCACTAACAATTTTCGCAGATAGAATCTGGATGGCCCCTTTTTACCTTCTTGCCCTCTCCATTTAATATCTAATTCGCCTTCACTCAATTCCTGTTTTGCTAATTTTAATTTCACAAGTACGCATAATGAAACAACCATTTGGAAACACTGATTCGAAATCTAGTTAGCGATAAAAATTATAGATTTTTTTAAATACGTGGTTCCAGTTAGTCGTCTTAGTTACAGCTCGTTTAATAAGCAATTAAAAGCGCAAGTGATCATTATGAACTAAAAAAAAATTCAACTTTTAAATTCTTCACAAATTACCATAAACTAGGCCGGATTAATTTAAGAGAAACTTATCTTTTTAGATGTTTCATAAATTAGCGGTTTCAAGAAAGTAAATTAACGTATTAAATAATTAATCAATACACTAATACTAATTATATTTATAGGTTTCTGAAATGCAAACAAAGACAGGTGCCATAAAGCTCAAATAATATTGCCGAGACTTACTCATAGTTTACAATCGCGAGACAATAGTCAGTATAATCAAAATGAGCGTGAAATTAGTTTCCCTCATACTTATACTTACTGTAGTGTTGCTGGAAGCAAAAGTACATGTTTGGAAAGACTTAGCGATCTCTCAGAAAGCAATAATCAACTATCTATTTCCTAAGGATCCTTACGTAATAAGAGTGAGAAAACCAGAGGACGTTAAAATAGGGCGCAATGCAACTATATTAGATTTTGTAAGTGTAAAATTGTCTTGTAGTATTTTGTTTGATTAAAAACTAAATTTTACTCAAGAATTTCAAATTTATTGTTAAAGAATTAATGTAATATCTTACCAAAATATAGATTTAAAAAAATTAAATTGATAGTAGATAAAAAAAATAATTTAAATAATTAAATTAATAAAAAATTAATTAACTGGCAAATTAATTTCTACGACAGTTAATAATAACTTTTGTTTTCGATAATGCGAACAGATTAATTGCACTTTTGTATAAAATGTTATTTCTTCTGTATAAATAAACCTTTTTTTGTTGTTTTACGTGAAATATTGATGATTGAAAAGTCTTGAACCTTTTTTTTTATTATTCTACGTAGATCGGTTTGGTAGAGAAACACGGTTATTCCGCCGAGGAGCATTATGTTACAACGGAAGACGGTTATGACTTGGTGATACACAGAATATCAGGAAGTCCTTTATCTAACAGTCAACAAAGAAGAAAAGTCGTATTCCTTCAACATGGTATCTTATGCACATCTGATTGCTGGGTGTTGATTGGTCCTGGCAAAGACCTTGGTGAGTAATCGTCATGGATCAACACACGATACATCATCAATATCATTACTTAATCTGATAATCGGATTCAGAATTATTTCGTCACCTATGTAACAAAATATCTTCGAGCGAAACTCTTCACTTTTTACTTTCCACTTGTCTTGAGTTCGCGCGAAGCTTCTTATTGCAACATTTCGAGCGATTCTGTCCCTTCCTCCATGGAAAGAATTTCTTCTCTTAGAATTTATCTTCCAAGTCACGTTGTCATTGCTGAAGAACAAAACATAGAACATGGTATTTTGAATAGTTTTATGTGTAATTTTTTCTGATTTATTATTACATATCATAACAAATTATATAACAGTTTGAGCAAATTTTATTAAAACTTGACTATATTTTATTAAAATTAAAGCAAAAATTTTTCGAAAGATTACATTTTACAATTATAATTTATTACAAAATAAATTCTAAAAAAAGTTATTTACGTGTGGATGTGCAAAAAATAAAATTATTAAATATGTACATTATATAGATTAATATAAGAATTAAAAGCTTAGAAATACTAACAGCATATTTGTGGAATTTTCAATATTTGAAAGCCACAGCTCTAAATCCGATATGAGATGACTGCATGCTATCCGGTTAAAGAATAAAATTAAAGATTGCAATCGATATGCTTACCTTGACCTCATTTAACTTCAAGAACATCTAATGGAAACAGTAAAGTAACTCACAGGTAGTGAAAGTTTCGGCGAATATTTATAGCAGAAAAAGTTCAAGCGCAACCGGTTGAAACAAACAAAATAACAAAAAGTAAAATAGCAAAAATTAGCAAGCATAACTTTATTAGAAAAAATCTTGTTATCCCATAAATTATATATATATATATATGTATATATATAATATATTATATATATATATAATAATAAAGAAATAATAAAGAATTAATAAATAATATTTTGTTAAATAACGCTCTGTTAACATAGCATTATTGTCTTAAAAAAAATTGCTTAAATTAATTGATGTAAATTATTTTCTTCAAATATGAACTTTTTAAATTTATAGAATATTATATAGGAGATTTTGTGTTATATATTTAAAAATATTTATTATTATACAATATTATTTTATTAAATTAGCTCTATATTTTATTTTTACTTTTTAATATAAAAAATCTTAAAATATGTCAAACATATTTTATGTTATTGTAAATAAAAACGTTTTATTGATTATGCAACATAATTATTTCTTTATTAAAAGAAATTTTTTAAATAACAAAATTTTATATATTTTGAAACAAATTAATAATAATTACTAGAATAAAGGAAAAATCAAATAAAACATTATTAGAATTAATATCTAATTAATTTGATACAAAATTACAAAAAACAAATTATGTTATTTTGTTATAGCATTTTTGCTAGCTGATCAAGGATATGATGTGTGGGTTGGAAATGTCAGAGGAAATTCTTATTGCAGATCACATAGAAAAATGTCTACACGAGATAAGAACTTTTGGCAATTTAGGTAAAATTTTATTTTAAAAATATATTATTTTAAAGAAATATCTTTTGTTAATTTAAATATTTTTCAGTTATTTACTTTCTTTTTTATTTTGTTTATTTTATTTCAGTTACTTGTTCTAAAAGTTCTTAAATTAAATTAAAATAAAAAAACATAAAAATTTATATTGTGCATTAAATACAGTTCGATATTCTTGTTTGAAAAATCTATTCTTATTAAGTTAAAATTTTTAAATAAAAAGAATAGGTACTTGATGGTTTTGCAGGACTAAAAAATAATAAAAGATAAATTAAAATTCACTTTAATGTCTAGCCAACATGAGATGGGAACAAGAGATTTACCAGTTATGATCGATTATGTACTTAATTACACAAAACAAGAAACTCTACACTATATCGGTCACTCGATGGGAACTACCCTATTATTAATTTTACTGTCAGTAAAACCTGAATACAATGCAAAAATAAAATTAGGTGTCCTTCTCTCTCCGGTCGCTTTCTTGAAGGATCTATCTCCTGTACTAGAAAGCGTTTATTATTCAGCTCCGAAGATTAAGGTAAAGAAATATCGAAGTATTCTGTATAAGTAATTTTTCTACATTTCTTTGAATTATTTTCAGTTTTTATGTAAATAAAATAATGCAAGAATTAATCTCTTAATTATCTTTTAATTACATTTTAATTCTTTTTCTATATAATTCTTTTGTGTTCATAAGTTTTATATTTACATTTATATTTATATTAGGAATTTTTTGATATGAATGAAATATATGAAGTGGGTGCCTTAACATCGAGGAGTATTACGATGGGAAGAACACTGTGTAAAGATACGGCAATTACTCAACCTATCTGCGTTACAATATTATTTTTAATAGTTGGAGCCGATGCACCACAACTTAACACTGTATGTTATATATATTTAATTTGCGATTTTGTTAATTACAATACTGCCGTTGTTTTTATCTTTTGTAAGAATAAAAATTACAAAAATGAACTTTTTATATTTTTATCTATAACAGATCAAAGTTATATTTAATAAAATTATTCGTTGCAGACGATACTACCGGATATATTAACATATTATCCGGGCGGTGCTTCCGTGCAAAATTTGCATCACTTATACCAAAGTATCACCACACGTAAGCATTTCTTTTTTCTTTAGACATATAACAATGTACATTATTATGTTAATTACAAAGAAAAAAATTTGCGTTAAATCTAAAATTTTATTTATTATATTATTAATTATTATTTTCTTTATATTACTTTTATTTAACAAGAATTTTAATGAATTTTTTAAGCACATTATTACGATATTTACTGATAATATTTTATATACTGTAACATTTTGTATATTTTATAAATAAAATTAGAAATTTTTAATTTTTTGCAAATACCTTTTTAATTTCGCTTCCATATTTAAGTAAATAATTAATATTAATTGTTGCAGAGAAATTTCAAGCCTATGACTATGGATATGCGGGCAATTATAAACATTATAGACAAATGACACCCCTAAAGTACGATCTTAAAAAAGTTACTGCCCCGTTAGCTTTATATTATGGCGCTAACGATCAACTTGTTTTAAAAACGGTAAGGTTCTCTCTCTCTCTCTCTCTTTCTCTCTTCTTCTCTTTCACTTATTTCTTTAATTTATATTTATGTAAATATTTTTAAGTGATAATTAGTATATTTCAAGTTATTGTTTTTAATTTTATCATTTTTCATATTTTCTTTCTTCAGAATATCCTCGAAACTTATAAGCATCTGCCAAACGTTATCCTGCTGGAAGAAGTTCCATATAAATTGTTTACTCATATTGATTTTATGTGGGCCATCGAGGCAAAACTTATAATATACGACCGCGTAATAGAATTACTTCAGGAGTTTGATAGGCAGTCAGAAACACTTGATGATGTAACTAATAGTTAATTGTTTAGTATAGAAATTTTTTTAACTTTTGAATTATAGAAAATATCTATTATAATAGAAAAACTAAATATTAAATTACTAATTAAAAGTACTACAAATTATACTTTTTTAACAAACATAATAAACAAAAGTATCATAATGACGAATTAAAAAAAATATAATTAATTGAAAGTATTATTAAATAAATATTGTAGTATATATTTTTTACTTTTTTGGTCTAAAATCTTGATATATAAACGTATCACAAATAAAGTTATCATTAATCGTTAAATTTTATTTTATTATGAAATTTATTTCTTAATATTATAAGCCTTCTGTATTTAAATTATAAATATGTTTTTACAAATGTAATATGTATAAATACTTGTAAATACCTACGTAGATTTATGTACATATATTGATATACAGCCAATATTTGTAACCTCATTTTGCTATTAAACTTTATACACGTCTGTTTTATTACAATACAAACAAATATATTCCCGTTTTAATTCCTACCTTTGATACTATATCAATTGCTTATCACTATTTGCATTAATTTAAAATTCTAAACAGTTGAATTGATTTTATCACTAGTAAAACTGTTTAATAATGCGTCAAATGAATAATTCAAATTTATAATTTGTTCTGTTCATTCACAGCAGCCACTGTATTTGATAATGACTTTATTAAAAGCTTGCAGAATTGAGCTAGAGTTACAATTTTGCTTTTCTCTCACAATTGTTTTAACGATCGCTTATACATATCTACTATACATACACAATTCGTATATATAATATACAAACAATAAATATTACTGCTTTCTGTTTAATTTTACTTTTGTGTGGAATATTGTCATGGCAACGCGGACGGATATGACACTTACAGTGATATTAAAACAATCGTTCCTTTATCATTTCCAGAACAACATTGTATAATATATTATGTACAGTGTAACACATACACAGCTGTATTTTAAAAAATGTCAACCTTCTCCGATTGACGCTACATTCTCTCAGCTATTGCTAAACCAAACTGGCAGTACCGATATTAATGACGACATTGTCAGCATTTCGCTCGTAAACCGTTAGGTCGTGCCTCCTCGGCTGTTCCAGCAAGGCAGCGAGCTGTTCTCCACTTGTGAACGAGCCCGTCGAAGGTGACAAGATAACGTCGCATTCTAGCTGGCCTGCACACAGATAAAACTATATTCCATATAATATCTTTTCTTTTATAACGAATCAATTTAGTTTTAGTAAAAAAAGAAAAAAAGATCCAAGTAATTTAAAATTTGGATCAATGCTAATATCAAATATAATAAACTGAATTAATTAATCTGTTAATAATCAATTAATTAATCAATTGCTGCATTGCCTTTGCGTTATATTTGTACCTGACAACGAGGGCGACGCGCCTTTGCTGGAGCCATACATGCGAGTGCTGTAGCCAGAATCGTTGTGGGTGTCGTGCAGGGGCGGTGTCGGACTGTACACGGGGTTACGCGACCGGTACGGCATTCTCGCGATACTGTCGTAGGGCACGTCTTTGGAGATGTCTTGCCTACCGTTCATCTCTTTGTACGCCTTGGACTGTTCGACGTCGTCGTCCTCCCCCTCGCTGCTCTCGCTCTCGTTATCTGCGCTCGTCAATCAAGACAGATTACTCAGATCAGGGATTTTACACGACGCTCAGTTTCTAAATTAAATTAAAGTGAGTTGATTTCTTCCCCCCCCCCCGTTTTTGTCCGACCTTATGTCAGTTTTTGCGAGCCTTGTCAACTCCAAAATCGTATCTCTGTTATTCACGAAACGTTACGTCACCTTGAGGATGTACCCTCTGATTTGGCGAGCACTTGGTATGCTCGTCCAGTGCCAAACTGGCCTGCTCGTTGCCTCCGGAGCGGATTCCTCGCCGCCAGCCATTATGCATATCAGGTACTTGCTGAAACCGCTTGATCATCTCGTGGACGCTGCGCCGACCGTTCCACTCCGTCATATTTCCATCGCTAATCTTCTGGATCTTATTTTCATCCACGGACATGCTCATGCTGTGCACGTCGTACGACACGCCGTTCTTGAAAACAAAAGGGCAAACATATTTCGCTTAGCATTTTTATTTCAAGACCATTATAGTAAGTTGCGCGTGTTTAGATTAAATATATAAAAATTACGTTTAAAAAAAAGAAGAGCTTCTTATTATCGCAAGATCTTTTTATTACAGCAACAGGTTGAGCCTGTTTATAATTATTAGATTATTAAATCAAAAACAGATTTTGTAAGGTGCTTTTATCAGCAACGTGACATCAGAAATATAAAAAATATAATATATTCCAATAGATTTTAGTCGTATAGTTTGACTTGTAAGCATGTTGGCAAATTGACTGCAAAAATCGAGTAAAATTTTCTGTCAGATTTCTCACTTCGTTATGTTATTAGTTCTGCTGACAAAATACGAGTTTAATGCGGACACAGTCAAACAGCCGCAATTTTCTATTCGAAATTGCTAGCAAACTGTTAACAATTTACCTACTTGCCTTTTATAAACGACAAAGGTAATTTATTAAATCTTCCCTACTAGTACTAAACATTGGGAGTGCATTGGCCAATGTTTTCCCAATATAACGTCAATATTGATCATAAAATATCGGTTCCAAATTAGGCAACCAATATGTGCTTAGACAAATTGACTAAATAAGGTGAAGTGCCTACTTTACAATATTGGGCCAATATTGGAGATATTGCCTTTTTGCATTCCCAATATATGCGCCAATGTTTTGTGCTACTTAGGTCAATTTAAAAATCGCGACAAATAACCACAAACAATTTCCAATTTTTATTTCATAAGAAAAATAATGATTATTACGGTGAACGACAAGATTAGTATAGTTCAAGCTTACTCTTTGCTGGCGTCTTCCCTTTACGGGAATCGAGTCCGACATGTTCAAAGGCGAGGTTCCACCCGGCCCAATGGCCCCGTCGAGGGTTTCGTTCAACTTCGGCGGAATGTCCAGCACTCTGAGCCCCGACGTAACTATCCCGGATCCCGAGGGCAGATCCCTCATGGACGTGCTGAGCCTAGGTATGGCCGGTATATCGAGATCGTCCAGGCTTCCGCGGTGAACCGGCGGCGTCTCCCCGGGAATCTCAAAGCTACGATCTTGCGGTCGGTCGTCCAACAGGTCCTCCAGCGACCTCGTCCTCGTCGGCAGTATCACTTCCTGATTGTGATTGGTTTTCGCTGGCCTCTCGCTGTACCTGCCTCTGCCGCCACGCTGCAGATGTTGCTGGAGGTGCGTGTACCTTTCGTCGCACCTGGTGCGCTCCTCCTGGACGCACCTGGTCAACTCTGAGATCTGTCCCCTGGTCCTCCTCTCGAGATTGGCCACCTTCAGGTCCAGCTTCTCGTGTGCCTGATCGATGTGCGCCTTCAGCTCGGCCTTGTCCCGCTCGAGCTTCGCCTCCATGTGCCGGAAGAATGGCGCGCAATAACACGTATACCCCACGCCCACCGGGCCCTTTCTGATGTTGCCCGCCAGGTCTAGGTAGTACTGCTCGCCGCGGCCCAAAGGATCAGAGGGCAGCGAGTCTAGACGGGGCTGAGGGAACGCTTCCGGGTCCGGATAATAGTGGCAGCCATAGGGCGACCATTGCCGGCCCATGATAGCCTTCTCAAAGCGGACCTTGTGCTGCTTGCTGTTGTTGGACTTGTACTTCTTCCGGTCTTTCTTCGAGCTGCTCCCGCCGCCACCGCTGGTACCGCTTTCGGTCTTCTCTCGCTTCTTGTCCGATCTCGTCGGTTTGCCTGATTAAAATGATCAAAACAATATAGGGGATTTTAAATGGTTTATTTAATAAAATTTTATATTTAATTTACTTGGATGCAAAACAAATGCTTTAACCAAAGTCAACGTATATTTGATCAGAAAATAACGACGGCATTCGTTTTTCACAACACAATTATTAACAAATTAATCTACCATATCTATTTATAATTATTTTGTAATTAGATTCCGTTCTTACCGTCATCTATTTTGCCGTCTACCGAATCGCCTTCCCGGCTTTTGCTGCGCGTCCGACTCTTCCCGCGTGCCTTGGAGATGATTTCCAAGATTTCAGTGTGATTCTTACGACGAGCGATATCCTTCGCCGTCTCGCCTTGTTTATTCCGTAAACTTCGATCGCAACCAGCTTCCAGAAGAATGCGCGTCAATTTCCGGCGGCCCATCGCCGCTGCTATGTGCAAAGCAGTGTCGCCATTCTAGGAGATTGGCAAACAAACGATTTTTGTATATTGTAAAATAAAATTAAATAAGTAAATAATATGTAGGCCGTACAACTATTGCAAAATTATTTTTCAACAAATTTGAGCAGATTATTAATTACTTTTTTTCTTGTAAAAATCTTTTAAAGGCTCAAACAATGTTTATCTTTCTAAAAGTTAGATTTAAAAATACAGCACACAAGATCTATTGTGTTTTGCGAGAATATTGTGAACATATACGAGAAAAACAAGAAGAAAAGTTGAAAAATTAGATTAACAATTAAGAATATAATTTTAAAAATTGAAAGCCAGTATTCATAGTCGAATCTTATATTTGAGATAATCTTAAGTACTGTCTTGAAATGTCATCAACCAATCACAGAATCATATTAGCATTTTAAGACATTACTTGAGACAATCCTAAAATAAGATTCGACTATAAATATCGGCCTAAATATTATATTAACTAATGTTTACACAATAAAGCTTCTAAAAATTCTTGAGTAATTTAGAAAGTAATATATAATGTACAAATAACAAGTATAATAAATTCTCTAAAATATAAAAAAAAAAACATAAAAAAGGGGACAATGTTTAAAAAATTGCATTGTTGCAATAAACGACAATTGTAAGAAGCAATAAAGTTATTTAACCGAAATTTATTATCTCATACTTACTTTGTTTTGATCAGACACCTTGCACAGAGCTGAAATTAATATACGCATCACGCCGGCATGGCCATAACGTGCCGAAGTGTGAAGTGGCGTATCTCCATACTGAAACGAATAAATTAAAGAGATTTAACTCTTTGATAGACAAATAAAATCCGGAGAAAAATATATCCTTTTCACATAGTCTTTTATTTTTTATTATCTATACAGCAGAGAATTGCAAAGAATTGGAAATGTTATTAATTGTCAGCGTCATCGAAATTTCTCCATACAAATTTTAACCGCTGATCTATTTAACATTCTTTTTACATAATTAAAAATATTCTGTGATATCCTTTTCTGCATATTTACGATTATTTTATATAATTATCTATTATATATTTCTCTACGAAAATAAATTTGCAGTATTACACCACTGCCTGCAGTCCTTTCGGTTCCTAAAGGTTTAGCATCGTACGGTATTAACGTTAAATCCCTTGTTTTACTCTTATCGTCTGATCCACGCGCCGATAAGCACAATGAGGGGCGGATGGAAGGGGGGGGAAAAAGAAAAGAAAGACTGCCGGATCGCTCACGTTGTTCTGAAGATCGGGATTGCTGCCGGCTAGGAGGAGCTCTCGACAGCTTTGATTATGGCCGTTTTGACAGGCAAGGTGAAGCGGTGCAAATCCGGCGAGATTCCTGGCGTGCAGTGGGGCCCGTTGGGTCCCGAGGGCCTTCGCCAGAACCGCCACGGTCCGACTGTAGCCACGCCACGATGCCTCGTGCAGCGCCGAGTTTCCATGCTGAAAACACGCAGACGTATTCATCGACGGTTGTGCTCGGCGCGGCCGGCCCAAACTACATGGTGTCTCGGAAGAGGCACGAGTCAATCCCAAAGAGAGACATGGGATTTACATAACTGTTCGCATAATAATCTCTGAATTTTTAATTGAAGAAACATCCTCTTGCGTTAGAACACCTCTTCGTTCTTCTCTAACCGTAACTTTTAGATTTTTAACGGTGTTCATCGTAGAGAAAAGTCACCGATATTGGCATACATGAATTTTGTTTTTGAATTACAGTTTTTCATTTTGTTTTTTTTTCCCCCAGAAGAACGAGTAAATAAAAACTTGTAATATTAAATTCATAGATTTATATTAAATCTTTGAATAAAAATTGTAGCATTTATAATTTTATGTTGAATAAAATTACTATTTTTAATAATAATTCATATTTAGAAACAATTGTACATATAAAATTAAATTAAAACTGTAATTTCTCTCTCTCTTTCTCTTTTTTTCTTTTTCTTCATTTTCTTCCCTACCTCTTCTCTAATAATCAGTTAGAAATTTCTAAGATCGTAATCGGCGCATCTACATAGATTTCAAAAATTAATTTTTCCACGACACCCTGTATATCTTGAATATAGGTACGAATATCTCTGGGTTTTACCTCATGTTCCGCGAATAGTAAGGTGTAATATCAGTTAATTATGGTTGTTACCATTAGTAACCAGTAACACGAACACTCTAGTCAGTCCGTGCAAAGCAAATGCGGCGTTAATTTATCTTTTACGTGTTTTTCGAGTCTTCTATTATCTTTCTCCTCGCCCTCTTAACAGGCATCCCTATTCAATGCCTCATTTATCGTTAAACAAGACGATATAATCTTGTAATTAGCTCCCTATTTATATAATATAAAATAAAACTAAAATATTTTAATATACACGTTTGAAGATAATATTTAAAAAGTTAATCCTCATTTTAACTTTGAACGTTAAATTAAAAATTTTAAATTTAAAGTAAAAAATTTTTCCTCCAAATAACAATATTTATATACAAATAAAATGTTGTCGAAAATTTACAATTTTAAAGAAACATATAGTCATAAAGCATTCCGCGAAATAGTTTTTATTTAAAAAAGTATAAAATTGCACAAAAAACATTTTTTCTGCATTTTTGTATAATATTATGTAACTCTCGATCTCGAGACATGTTTTAAAAAAACAAATTTAGCAAATCTTTTAACAATAAAAAATTCTGCTCTATTAACAAAAAAATTCTGTAATTAATTGTGTGTGTTAACTGAATTTTCTCGCTACAATTTTGCCGCTACAAATATATACGAAAAAACAGTTTTGCTACAATAGCAAAAGTTTATTTCTTTCCGTGTGACGACATTTAAATTGCAGATTGCAGATTATAACGGCTACGTACATCTTATTATACTATTTTTTTACAGCTCAAAAATTAAATCAGTTTTCAGTATTGTTACAATAATATATAATAATCGGGACGGCTGTTAACATCGTAATATCGGTTTCTAAGAAGTTTATCGTGTGCTAAAAAAATTGAAATCCCCGATTCGCCATCGACTTTACAAAAGTCGCCATGACAGGCCGCGCGCACGGCGCAGCTGGTGCTCAGAGAACTGGTGTACGGTACACGGTGTAGCGCAACAAAGGAAAAAGGCGGATGGGCAAAAGAGGATGACCGAGAGACTTACAACTGCTCGACCATACGCGGCGAACAGTCGCTGGTCGATGAACCGTGCCATGCCACTCGCGACAGCATCGCCGCACACATCTTAACCCATACGTGCACAATGCTGCCCGGTATACAGGGTGTCCCGTTGGAAACATTGAGTAACTCACGTAACTTGAGCATGATAATTATTTCGATTGAAAAACCGGCGAGCAACTCATAGTGATTATGATTAAGTTAGATAAATCATTTTGTGCATGAAAAGATTCAGTTTAATAAGTAAATGTTTTAATACTCTATTTTAACAACATATACATAATTTCAAAAATTTAATTATTAGCATTACTTTAATTTTTATTATAACAATTTTAATTAAAAAATTAATATTTTTCAAATTAAAATTTGTTATAAATTTAAAATAAAGATAATTTTATATTATATTAATTAGTGCAGTCGACTGCAATTAAATAAAAAAACAATTTATTAACACGTGGTCTTCTTATAAATCGAGAGAGAGTGAGAGAGAGAGAGAGATATTTAATTATACAATTTTTTATACATATATACAAATATACACATAATAAAAAATTTTAAGCTATTTAATGGTATAAATATAATAAATTATATTGTTATTAAAATTTAAATTAATTAATATTAATTTACATAATTAATTAATATTTAGTATTTCACATACATAATTACACTTTTTAAATATTTGATATATATATTAATTGAGTTATACTGTTATACAAATTTAAATTACTTTCATAATGTTTTAAATCCACTCAGGATATTATAAATTATACGCATAATATGTACTAAAAATTTATTTGACTATTGTTTAACTAAGTTGACGAACTAAATATAACTAAAGATCTCAAAAATGGAAGTGTCAATTCAAAGTGTATTGGTTTTAAGCAGTTCCACATCACATGTCAGGATGGCCGAGCGGTCTAAGGCGCCAGACTCAAGGTTATAACCTTACCCGTCTATGACGGGTGTCCGGAGGCTTCTGGTCCTCTCTGAGGGCGTGGGTTCGAATCCCACTTCTGACAAATTTTTTTCTCAATTTACATCATTATTTAAATATCGCATTATCATTTTGATGGCATTATTTCGTCGTCTGAATATCTCGCAAAGATGAATTCCACGTAATTTTGAACGACGCGAGTTCAAATCCCGCTGACTCAAATATAATTCTTTTTTTTTGTATCTTATATCTTTAGGATTTTTACATATTACGTATATTACCACATAAAATATTATTACACTTGCAATTATTTTTTATTGTTACAACGTTTATATGTTTTAAGAAGATTATTTCACCCGGACGTAAAATCTTATATCTTTTTGATTTGATCAGGGCCGTCGTTATCATATAAAATGCCTCCACGCAAAGAATTTTTACCATTTCTCTTAATATTTTTATTTACCAATCTTTTAAAAACATTTTTAACATTTTTTAAGAGCGCGGTTTTTTATTTTTATCTCTGATACTCGCAAAATGTATACATGGAAAAATTTTAATAACATCGAATAATAAACAACTATTTGATCTAATAATTTCAAATTTTGTGATTTTAATTTTAATTTCAAAGTAAAAAAAATATGTGATATATTTTTTAACTTTGAAATTAAAATCTAAACAACAAAACAGAAGAGAAAAAATTTTATTATTATAGTATACATTTTATTTAAGTTTCTATACTTATTAATTAAAGTTTATGCTTTTAGGGAGAAAAAAGAAAAAGGTATTTTAATTATGAAGATGAAACTGAAGAAGGGAAGGCGATTACTTTAATTCGGAAAAGCTGGTTGACGATAGATCAGGTTCTATCCGGTCTCTTAATTATTAGCTTTACTTTAATTTTTATTATAACAATTTTAATTAAAAAATTAATATTTTTTAAATTAAAATTTGTTATAAATTTAAAATAAAGATAATTTTATATTATATTAATTAGTGCAGTCGACTTCAATCAACTAAAAAAATAATTTATTAACGTGGTCTTCTTATAAATTGAGAAAAGATGAGAGAGAGAGAGAGAGAGAGAGAGAGAGAGAGAGAGAGAGTGAGAGAGAGAGAGAGAGAGAGAGAGAGAGAGAGAGAGAGAGAGAGCAATATTTAATTATACAATCTCTTATATATGCAAATATACACATAATAAAAATTTTTAAGCCGTTTAATGGTAATATAATAAATTACATTGTTATTAAAATTTAAAAAATTAATATTAATTTACATAATTAATTAACATTTATTAGTTCACATACATAATTAAAATTTTTTAACATTTTATGTGTAAAATAATTAAGTTATACTGTTATTAAAATTTAAATTACTTTCATAGTGTTTTAAATCCACTCGGAATATTATAAATTATACGCATCAATTTTTACGCATAATATGTACTAAAAATTTATTTGACTATTGATTAACTAAATTTGACTTAATTGTTGAACTAAATATGATTAAAGATCACAAAAATGGAAGTGTCTATTCCAAGTGTATTTGTTTTAAGCAGTTCCACATCACATGTCAGAATGGCCGAGCGGTCTAAGGCGCCAGATTCAAGGTTTTAATTAAACCTAACCGGCGCCTAAAAGAAAAATTGGTAGAGGTGTTCTGGTCCTCTCTAAGGGCGTGGGTTCGAATCCCACTTCTGACAAATCTTTTTTCTCAATTTACATCATTATTTAAATACCGCATCAATCCATTTGATGGCATTATTTCGTCGTCCAAAGATGAATTCCATGTAATTTTGAACGACGCGAGTTCTAATTCCGCTGACTCAAATATAATTCTTTTTTTTTTATATCTTACATCTTTAGGGTTTTTACATATTACGTATATTACCACATAACACATTATTACGCTTGCAATTATTTTGTTATTGTTACAACGTTTATACGCTTTAAAAAGATTATTTCGCTCGGACGTGAAATCTTATCTCTTTTTGATTTGATCAGGGCCGTTGTTATCATATAAGGTGCCTTTGTGCAAAGAATTTTTACCATCTCTCTTAATATTTTTATTTACCAATTTTTTAAAAATAAAACATTTTTAACATTTTTTAAAAACGCGGTTTTTTATTTTTGTCTCTGATACTCGCGAAATATATATATTGAAAGATTTTAATAACATCGAATAATAAACAACTATTCGATCTAATAATTTCAAATTTTGTGATTCAAATTTTAATTTCAAAGTAAAAAAAATATATGATATATTTTTTAACTTCAAAATTAAAATCTAAATAACAAAACAGAAGAGATGGAAAAAAATTTTATTATTATTATGTACATTTTATTTGAGTTTCTATACTTATTAATTAAAGTTCATGCTTTTAGGGAGAAAAAGGGAAAAGGTATTTTAATTTCGAAGATAAAACTGAAGAAGGGAAGGCGATTACTTTAATTCGGAAAAGCCGGTTGACGATGGATCAGGTTCTATCCGGTCTCTTAACAAATGCAGGTTAACTAAATGAGTTAAGCATCTAAACACTTAATCGCGGCCGATACCATCAGTCCGGGTCCTATTATTTTCCGTTGCCTCGTACACGACGTTCGTGCGTGTTTGCGCGTGTGTGTGCGTGCGTGTGTGTGTCCCATCGATAGATATTTAATAACGTCGACGCATATACCCGGGTATCATCGGCGAACAACCGGTGTGTTCGCTCAAGGTCACACCGTAATAACGGATATCAGGTATTCAGGTACGTAACCTGACTACGTCGGCCGTGTGTGTACACCACATTCGTGGTCGCACATTCGCAGGTACGTACGTACGTACGCACACACCTTTCCCACGCGTGCGCCGGGTATCGTATCCGGCGGGATGTACGTTCGCCGACGAGGAGTAGGAGGAGGAGGTTCTAATGTATTCACCCCTCCTACGAGAGAGGCAAAGGAGAATCGGACCGGGCATGCTAATTGCCCGCGGAACAATAGTGGGATTCTTCGACCGGGGGCATGCGATTCCCCCGGTCCCGGGGAGTTGTATCGTACATCGGGAATAATTTTGTTTTATTTTAAACCCGCGCGCGCGCGCGACATGAGTGCGTATACGAGTCGCTATGCCGTATGTCTCGCTGTGCCTATTGTTCGATCCAGCCGTGACGATCGAACGGACAACGTCAGCGCATACGCGAGTCTATAAAATGTGATTTAAGGGCGTATTTATAAGAATGCAATACTGAGCGGTATTAAATTGGCCAGTAATTAATACGTAATTTGAATATTAATTTAAACGTTAAAAAGCACTGGTCGTTACTTTGCTCGAAATAAATAATAATTACTGGTCAATTTAATATCACGCAGATATATATCATATATATATATATATATATATTTTACGATACTGCTAAATGATTTTTAAATTAATAAGAATTTTACTAAATATTTCTATGCCAAATAATCTCGCAAAATATTTTACATTAAATAATCTTACTAAATAATTATACTTTAAATATCTCTATTAAATACTTTAGTTTAGTAAAAGTTATTTATTATTCTATTTCTTTAATTTTAATTATTAAAAAATTATTAAAATTTGTTTACATTTTTTGTATTAAAATAATTTTATAATGCTAAGAGAAAAGAAAAATACACACGTTTTATGAAGCCGCAAAATAATTTTTCTATTTAAATATAGTGTAAGAAAAAATCATTATTTATAATTAAATTTTTTTTTTCCCCAAAATTTTAGTTATTGTGTAACAAATTTTTTTTTTAATTTTTTGTATTTAAATAAACATGGGCAGAGATGTTAAGATGAAAATAGGTAAATGTGTCATGAATATTGGTTTTCATAAAAGTTGCTCGTAGGTCTTCATGTATAGGGTAGCTACCCCTCATGGACCGTGTGGCCTAACGGATAAGGCGTCGGACTTCGGATCCGAAGATTGCAGGTTCGAATCCTGTCACGGTCGACTTCTTTTTTTTCTTTGTTTTATAAAAACTTTACAAATCCAACGTATTATTAAGTAATTAAAAATAACTACGAAAAAATAAATACACTGCGTACAGAAATTAAAAACAAAATGAGCACAAGTTATATTTTATCAAATTATTAATATCAATTAATAATTAATTACGTAAATATGTACAATAAATTATACATCTTTTAGAGCAATCATATATTTTTTCATTAGTAATTTTTTATTTTATTAAACACTACAGACGCGCATTTCGCGCGCGCTACTTAACTTTTTGTTTTTTGCTTTTTGAAAATTAACTACAACGATAATTGTATAGATAACCAACTATACAAATTTGACAGCTATCAAAATTCAATCGCAATGACAGCTATTCTCACAACACGAAGTAAGCGTAACGAGAGAACCAATTAGCATCGCGGAAAGGCGGTAATAGCAATACAATACAATGATAACGTCTCTTTTTTACAAAGTGGATGGAAAGTAATAAGAAAAATTATTTTCCTTTGTAATAAAAATTTTATATGGCGATTATTATCTTTAAAATACAATTATCAATAAATCACGAGAAAATAGTTGTCATACAAAATTAGAAAAAAATGGCGAATAAGAAAGTTTTTGCTAAAAGGAAAGAAGAAAATGTAAAATTGGAAAATATCTATACGAGAGAAAATATTAAGAAAAATATGATAATAATTTTCAAACTTTTATTTCAAACAATAAATTTAGAAGCAAGATATGTTTAAAAAATTTGACGCGTACGCGAGAGGAACAATCTAGTTTATTATTAATATAAATTAACTCTATTTTTTATTTTTTATTACTCAGCTCTTTAATTAACGATTATAGTAAATGTATTAATATAGTTAATATATTACCAATAATCATACAATATTTTATCTGAAAAAACGTGTATATTTTGAAAGTAAGTGCTAAATTAATCATTAATAATTATTTAGAGTGTTAAAAGCTTTGTGGTTAGATAATTTTTATTAGATTTTTAGTAGATTTTATATAGAAAAAACTCATGAATGTACAAACTATGGATTTTTATTTCTTTAAATTACCTAAACTAATCGTGTTTTTATCAATATTAATTCAAACATTTAATTTATAAGAAATAAGGGGTTGCCGCTTTAGGAGATTTATGTCAGTATTAACTTTCTTTATATAAATTTACTTGTCAAATTCCTTTTATGCAAAGACTCATTATTTCTCCATTTTATTTTGTGCTTAAGAATGTTTATCAAGTCAGTATATTACATTTTTAGTATTTGATCATTTCTGTCTCTTTGCTGAAGCTAATAGTTACTATGTATTTTAAAATATGCCAAGATATTTTGATAAAATAAAATTTATACTGCACTACTCACATCGTCAGCGGCGCTAACGTCGACGCCCTGCAGCAGCAGGGTCTCGCACACTTCCACGTGACCACCTGCCGCGGCCAGCAATAGGGGCCCCCGGCCATTCTGAAACACGACAGGAATTCTGAATATCTTCGTGCAACCATGTATGCCCGATAAAACTTACTAATTAAGAGCCGTGCACCGAAAACATGCGAAAATGAGAGTCTCCTCTGGTAACGTCGGATAAAATTTCTTAATCAACTGTTTTCTTTTAATTCGAATGAACGTTACGCAAATATATATCTTTTTCAGAGTTCAACTTTTTAATACCAAATTAAGCTTTTAGTGATGTATATTAAAAAAATTGTATTCTTCAATTTTATATTCCCAGCAAACACCGAACATTGCAGCAATTTTGTAATATTGCTGTAATGTTGCTATCATGTTATAACATTGCCGCAATATTGCTGCTATGTTCTGGGTTTGCTGGGTTATATCTCTTTACTTAAAAAAATATTGATTTTCTTCGGAAATCTGACATTTTTTTCATGACTTATTAATTTGCAATGTTAAAAATCTTGTTATTTAAAAGTTAAATTTAAATATTTTGTATATTATTCTAAGGTAAAATACACACACACACAAAGTTATTAGAAAAATAAAGATTTCTCGTAAATTTATTAGCAACTGTAAAATATTATTAAAAAAATTGTTTTTGCTTTTTTAAACAAATTTATTATGACTAAAAGTGTTAATTTAAATTAAAGCACTTTTGAAATTATGTCGTCTTTTGAAAAAAATAACAAATAAATCAAATCTGATGTGATAAAAGAAATCTTGGGTGCAAATAATTTGTATCCCAATATTAAATTATCAATTATTAAATAATTCAAATCTTAAAAAGCACGAGAATTAATCGAATGATCCGTTCTTTCATATCCAACAACACATAAGACAAATTTGATACATCGTGCTAGCGAGCTTATTTGCATTCTAAATCAAATCCAGGCAACGCAGCCATAGGGAATCGTACTGCATACAAGAGTGAAGTAATTAATAGATGAAATTAATATATTGCTGCCAGTCGCTCTCAAAGCCGTTAATAAAGTTTTCCAGTCAACATCGCGTGCAATTACAACCAGAATTCAATTTAACGGCCTGTGGTAGTCTTGAGCTTTCTTAATGACATCAATTAATTTATCGAGAGTCGCGTTTTTCTACTTTGTTCTTCCAATCCAATTTTCTTCCCTCAAGACATTTCAACACATGGATATATAAACAGAAATATACGAAAAATAAAAGAAAAGTAATTGTAATCGTAAATTTAAAGGAAAACAATTTTTCCTTAATTTTTGACAGAGACTACTTGTCGTATTAATTTTAATTTTAAAAATTTATAATTAATATCTCAAAAATCGTAATCATAAATAGAAATTCTATTAATAAAAATTATATGTAACAAAATATTTTCGGCAATTTGTTTAGCATTATTTAGAACTTTTGTAGGATTTTAGAGAAAAACTCTTTCTGGAATGAAGAATTACATAAGTTTCAAGCAAATTATATATTCAGGAAATAATAATAATTCTTCCATTTGCTTTCAAAGTAAATTATGCAAAATCTTGTCTAAAGTAAAGTCATAAAAATGTTTTACATCTTTATTTATGTCAAACAGTCATCCTATTTGTATGCGCGTGGTTTCAAGAATTTGAGAGATTTAAAAACTTACTTCATCGGGCAACGGTTTAACGTTTTCGTTGAGCAAGCGTGCAACTCGATCAACGTCACCATGAGCAGCTGCCTCGCGCAACTTTTCTGCCATTCCAATCGCACATCTGTAACCAGAACAATGCACATTACTTCTTAAACTAGCGAGTAACGCACGCTTTGGAATGGTCTTGTAACTTTGATAAGCTTAATGTACTACGCTTTACACAACGTCCATTTTATAAACAGCAAGTCCTCATTTAATTAATTTTAATAAATTAAATTGTCCCAAATAAAAATCGCAATTCCTTTTGTTTCGACAGACTTAAGTATACAACATAAGAGATGTCTCACTTAAAAAGGCTCCTCTAATTTATCGAAATGAATTCCTAAAAGTTGGATCTTATCTCCAGGTGTCCAAGGTGATCTAAGCCTCGGATAGAATTTAAATGTTAAAGTTACGTATATACGAAGGTGAGTTTAACGCGTTGAAGTTGGAGAAGAAGACATAAAGAGCCGGGATAGCGCCCAACGGGATTCTCTCGTTAAGGAAAAATCAATTTCTCTTTCTCTCGAATCGAGTCGTGGGTGAAGTTTAATATGATACGTCTGCGGCTGGTTTTTCTGTGTTGCCCGGTGTTCATCCTATCTTTCTCCCTCTCTCTCTTTCTCTTTCTCTCTTTCCTGTTTGCGTCGTATAATCCGTGTAACGTGCGGACAGTAAATTATCCCGATGCGCTGCCCGATGCGTGGCGGGGTATATGATCTAGGATCCGAAGTGCGTTCGCTAATGAGATAGGCCTACGCTTCCCCGGCGCAGCGAGAAGCGAAGGGAGAAGAACGTCCATTCCGTCGTCCGTTCGTTCGTAACATTAATCTCGGTCTCGTGGTTATTTCTTTATAGCGCGACTCTCAATAACGACTCCCCGAGAGTAACGTTGATGCGAGCCGGCGATAGGGTATCCGCGCGGCCGGCAGAATTTACGAGCGGACTCGTGAAAGTACCGTGAGGCGCGAACTAATATGTAATCCAAAGTGAAAACTCTATACCCGCCGATAATTTCCGCGGGGTTTTTTTTTTTCTTTCTTTCCCTACGGAAAACCCGCTAGATGGTATACGCCGAGATATCACCGTCGTGCTCGTCACACTTGTAGCAATTATTATAACGCGACGAGTCGTCGAAGACATGACCACGTGAAACCTCAATGTGATCCTTGTTTTATCCTTAGTTTATTGAGATGATCCGACTTTTTGGAGGATAAAAACGGTATAATACACTGAGAAACGTATCTGGTGAAATTAAACAGAATTCTGATGAATAATCGTGTGACCAGAATTCTGGTTAATCCCACCAGATTTTTTTTCAGCGTAGCCAGAATTCTGGATGATCTCGCTAAAATTCAAATTTGTATTAAACCGTATAGTGAATAATCGTGTAACCAGAATTCTGGTTAATCCCACCAGATATTTTTTTCAGTGTAGCCAGAATTCTGGATAATCCCACCAGAATTCAGATTCAGCTTACTAAACCGTATAGTGAATAATCGTGTAACCAGAATTCTGGTTAATCCCACCAGATTTTTTTTTAGCGTAGCCAGAATTCTGGATGATTTCACTAGAATTCAAATTTTTACCAAACCGTATAGTGAATAATCGTGTAATCAGAATTCTGGTTAATCCCACCAAATATTTTTTTTAGTGTAGCCAGAATTCTGGATAATCTCACCAGAATTCAGATTCAGCTTAATAAACCGTATAGTGAATAATCGTGTAACCAGAATTCTGGTTAATCCCACCAGATATTTTTTTCAGTGTAGCCAGAATTCTGGATAATCTCACCAGAATTCAGATTCAGCTTACTAAACCGTATAGTGAATAATCGTGTAACCAGAATTCTGGTTAATCCCACCAGATTTTTTTTTAGCGTAGCCAGAATTCTGGATGATTTCACTAGAATTCAAATTTTTACCAAACCGTATAGTGAATAATCGTGTAATCAGAATTCTGGTTAATCCCACCAAATATTTTTTTTAGTGTAGCCAGAATTCTGGATAATCTCACCAGAATTCAGATTCAGCTTACTAAACCGTATAGTGAATAATCGTGTAACCAGAATTCTGGTTAATCCCAGCAGATATTTTTTTTTAGTGTAGCCAGAATTCTGGATAATCTCACCAGAATTCAGATTTAGCTTACTAAACCGTATAGTGAATAATCGTGTAACCAGAATTCTGGTTAATCCCAGCAGATATTTTTTTTTAGTGTAGCCAGAATTCTGGATAATCTCACCAGAATTCAGATTCAGCTTAATAAACCGTATAGTGAATAATCGTATAACCAGAATTCTGGTTAATCTCACTGGATATTTTTCTCAGTGTAATGATATGTGAAAATGTAGAAATCGTGACGACTTTTTACGCGCGGAAAAGTGACACGGAAAGTACCACTTTCAATGCACTTGTAACAAAAAAAAAATATTAATTTTGCTTCTTAAAAAAGCCGATTACTTATCTTTCTTTTCTTCTTTTAGAAAACTAATACTAATTATATTTTCCCGCGTGCGGGGATTCTTAAAGGTAAAAAGGATTTACATAATTTTCTTCTCTTTTTACTTAAAAAATCCTGCAAACCAATAAATCCTAGTCAAAGAAAAAAAATCATCCTCGGGAGAAAGTCCATCAAACTGACAACGCAGATTAATTTGTGGACGCGCTAATGATTCTAGGAAATTACAAGACGTTGCAGGTCGATGCGTTCGCCAGACACGTCGGCCTGAAAATGTTGCAATTATATTCACTATTATATTACGCGGCCAGCGGCGCAATTGCCGTTCGTGTCCGCTTCCGCGACCCGCCCTAAAATAATGGACCGCGTCCGGTCCACCCCAACTTATTAGTGATGTAATACCGTTACGCGTCGCAACGCTGAATTCTGCATGATATCGGACTGCGGCGTGCCCAGCGCACACAGCGGTATTACGCTTCATCGATCGCTCGGATGGGCCCGCGAATTACTGTGAATGCATGCGTGCATAATGTTTTCCTTCTCGTTGGCGCAGGTCGTAATTTTCAAATTTACTTCACTTGAACAAATCATACCTTGGCGGACATACGGAAGAGTGCGAAAAGTCACGGTTTTCGCGGGGAAGAAAACGAAGCTCCAAAGTCACATAATTGTAAAATTAAGCACTAAGGAAATAAGTTATTAATTTAACTAAATTTTTTAATTTATTAAATTTCTGCAATTTAAATATTTCAGCTAAATATATAAATATTATACATGAATTAAAGTTCAAATATTTCATATGCATAAATGCTTTAACAGAATAAATTTAATTAAGTTGAAAAATTTAGTCAAGTTAACTACTTTTTTTTTTTCATTGAAGGAAATATTCTATTTGCTGTAGTGAGATGTTTCCGTGTTAATATTATTTTTAATTTTTGAGACCTCCGTTGATCTTCCTTCCACTTCGTAAATCTCGCAAATTGTCTCATTGAAAAAAATTCCTTCCTAAATTGTAGTTCAAATTTTACTAAGCAAAAAGTTATTAACGTTCCTTAACTTATTTATTTCGTATGCTGCTTTGAATTATTAAAATACATGCATATATGATCCTGTTTCGTACGAGATGTAGTATTACGTGTAATATTTTAAACATAGTCATTACATGTATTTATATCATCCGCTTTTCGTCCAAAATTATTAAAACTGGTATGTGCTTCCTCATACATATATGTATAAGAAAACGGGAAGGATAATTTACAGATAGCGACTACTCCCACTCGATCTTTTTGTTCATATCAAGAATCTGGTATAAATGACCGTTGCCTTTTTCTCTGTTTCTACGTGGAATAAAAAGACGAGGGGGAAGAAATGCGTCCCTCCAATCACCTTGATTCTCTTCCTCCCTCTTTTTGCACATGACGGAACGTAACTTCGTCAATAACCGGCGCTACGGCCGGCGAAACCAATAATTTTGTCGTGTTTATTTTATGTGTCGATGATAGAGTGCATCTGACGCATCACATAGTGTTTCCTGTAGCGATTATTCTGCCGCGACATTACGACAAGCAGGCTCGACTTTTGTATTTTGTTTGTATCCCTCTCTCTGAAAGATTAATAGAACTATCCTTCCCGCGAAATAATCTCAATATATAAGATGAATATTATCAAAATTTGATTAGATTGGTTTAAATATTTGCAAGACACATTAAAAACTTGATAAACTTTCTTTACAATTTTTTGTTTATTTACAATCAATGTTTTCTCATCAAAAATTTTATTTATAAAACCATCCTTCTTATATTTCTTTCCTTTTTAACATTATAAATATTTTAACGTTAAAAATTAAAGCGTTACCTGAAAATTTTGTTTAAAATGCACATGTAATAAAACAAAAAGTAAATCTTTATGATATTTAATGGCAATTATTAAAATCGATTTACAAAAAACCGTATACATTGCAAAAAAATTATATATATATATATATATATATATAAATATATAAAGATTTTTTTAATCTTTCTAACGCGACATTTAAAAAATTATAAATACATTCTTTTTGTAAAGAAGAGGAAAAAATATTCTAAGATATTTATAAGTTTTTAACGGCAAGATTGGAAGGTCGATCTACAATCAATAGTGTTTCTGAAAGAATGCAAACTTGTTTAAGAACAGCCCTATTTGCAAGATCATCATTGGCAGCTTAACGAAATCACTGTCACGTTTCCGATCAACTTAACGACTTAATACTATATATGCTAATGATATTAATACCAATTATTATCTTACAGAAAACACGTTTTTGATTAGTCAGAAGAAAATTTGCAAACAAATTTTTAAAGAAAATCGATCTTTGTTCGTCACATTAATTATACGTATCTGCTCTCTTGACAAAAGAAAAAGAAATAATAAATTATAGAGACAAAAATAATAAATACACAATTGTTTCACAATTTTTTCCCCCATAAAAATGGAAAGCGAGGTCAAAAAAGAAAGTAAAAAAATTCTTTGTGTCAATTAAAAAAAAAAAGGTTATTTTAACTATTAATTGCTTAATCGCATGATTATTGGAAAAAAATAACCGCGCCTGATTGAGGCGCAGTTTTAATGAGGCCTCCATGAGGCGTGACTGCTCCAGAAAAATGTGACACACGAAAGCACAGCCCGGCCACGGCTCACAGAGCGCACGTATCCCAACACGGAAAAATACCTGACAATTATTTACTCGTCTCGTTGCTTTCGATCGTCCCATCTCGCACATTCCTACGCATTTCGCCCATTATCCGGCGTCACAAGAAACGACTCCGTATCGTAATGACGGTGGAGTCGAGTCCACTTCATCATCAGAAAATTAAATGCAACAAATTACTCTTGACCTCTCATCACAAAGTGATGAGCGGTTACCAGCAAAACTAACAGTTCTAGATAATAGCTATAGTATATTCAACTACGTTTGCGTGTACATAAAAAAGTAGAGAAATGTTATAAAAATAGGGTACCTGCATTAATAGATGAAGAATTACTAATTTAATATCATTGTTAAAAAAATAACAAAATAATAAGACTTTAAAAGAATAAATTACAAATTAATTAATATTTTCTACTTTCTAGATCTGACATCTTTTTTTTACTTAAAAATGTAATTGTATTGTTTTTACATAATTCCTCATTAACTAGTGCAGTGACTTTTCTGATAATAATTAAAATTTAAATCTCTGTTTGCATTTGTCTAAAAAAATTGTCCATAAATTTGAGATTGATACAATAAACTTAGCAATATTTGTTTACAAAAAAATATTTTATAGGCACATCAGCATATTAAATCCTTGATTTACATTGTAAAATAAAAATAAGAATACATATTGTACCTTTATACTTAAATTAAAATATACTTTTATTCTAAAATTAAATTTGGATAATTAAATTTATTCTCATATTACAAATTTATTTCAATTTATGGTATTTTATGGAAAATAAAACATTATGCTAAGTGTAAAATTCTTATATGTGTAATATAAAAGAATCATTAAAAAATAATTCAATTATATCTAACGTATTTTTATTTTTAAACCTTTGTAGATAATTATAAACTTCTCTAATTAAGTTATCAAAATTCATGTTAAAAGAATTAATAAGAATTAATAGCTCTTGCTTTATTCCGAAGGAAATAATTTGTATTCCTGTAAATATCGGCATTCGTAATTAATTATTCAGAAATCGCACACATATTAATGTATATACGATTGCATAATTTGCTTGTGGCGTACAGCATTGTCGAACGGGTAGTACCGGCGCCGCCGCCACGTGTGAGCGTTACACACGCGCAACTACGTGCGCGCGCACGCACGGCAAATACTTGCATCTAACTCGCGCGAAACCGGTATTTTGCGCCTTCTAGTAAAACTTTACGGGGATATACAGGGTGCCTCGACAGACCCTACGGGCGTTAAGGACGTGGCTCCGAACGCAGACGCTGATAAACTTACGCATACGAACTCTCTGGGCTTCTGCCGAAGACCGCCAGAAGTGAGTCATAAGCAATTGAAGATAAAAAGGAACTTTGGCAAATCCGTTATCTAAAAGATTGCATGAACTTTTGGTTTTTTTTATTTTCATTTCAGACGAATTTCGCTTATAAATTAAACTTTAATATAATAGAATATTCGATCACCGGGATATTTTATATCGAAGATTATAAATAAAAGACTCAAGGAGAAAAATATAATGGAAAAGAAGATATTAAAAAAATGAGAAAAGGGCATGAATAAGAAGACGCAGCCGGTTGAATTTTTGGCGGGGAAAAATTTATTTCAATCTTCAGCACACAGTCCCGCTTTTTACCGTGTTCTCTCCTTACGGAACACCAGGTATAATCAAATGGGGCTTCAATACCTTTCTGTGATCATTACACGCCCTTATCGCATAAAGGCTCACAAATACACTTACCGGCCATATACGCTTATCCAGAGGGCGTCACTTGCAAAAGTAATCTTTAATCCGTATTGAAATCCGTTGGACACACGTCTTTTGCAAAGACTATCTCCGAGCGAAAAGCACAACAAACCAGCACATTGCTGGTCTTCTTTCTTTTTTTTTTTCTATAACACTCCGAATGAACAACCGTCGCACAAAGAAGACTTGATCCTCTCGCGGATATCACGCGGCACGAGAGTCATGGAGCACCGGGTATAAGGGATCATCGTCATCGGGATAACGATACTTGGTACCGCGATCGAGTTTAATTTATAACGAGATTATTTATCACAAAATCCGCGGCATTCCGCGCCGTCGCGAACGTCGTCGTTAGAGTCTCTTGAGAGGACGGGATAACCCACTATAAAATATCCCGCGCGTAAAATAAACGATACCATGGGCAACAAATCGGTTATATCAACTTAATAATTGTAATAAATTAATTTGTCGTTTTCTGTCCCGTTGAAGTTTTTCCTCTTTTTATTTTGTGTTTAACCGGACGATTGCGACAATGCAGAATCAACTTTAATCAAGAATTTTCGTATAAACAAAAAATGTTTGAAAATCTTATTTTATTGAAATATAAATAATTATTATTATAATTATTACTATTTATTGGTAATAAATATAAATCTTCTATTGTCTGTGTATTATTACATATATATATGTATAACATGTTGAATTATTAATATGTATTAAAAATCAGGATTATTTATCAAAATTAAAAGTATATACTTTGCAACAGAGTATATACTTTGCAACACTGTTAAGATATTTTTTATTTAATAAAGTAGATACACATTTAGTTTTCTGTACAAAAATAGTAAAAAAGAGAAATACACTGATACCATATTAGATTTTTAAATAAATTATCCTTCTTTCTTACACTCTTTCTCGCTCTTCTTCTTGTTTTTCTATACAAATTAAAAATTATGTTTACCGCGACAAAAATTCCAACAAATTATATTTAACGCCGTTAAGATTCTTTCTGTCTGGCGGAGATTTCAATGCCCGCAAGATCATGTCGGTAGCGTTAGCCGCAGAATCTTGCTTCGTAGAATCTCAAAGCAGATTTTGATTTTCTAAAAATTCACTTTTCACGGTCTCAATAAAACTGGCAATTACGAATAAAAATTTTAACATATAAACAAGCGAAATAAAGATTTTCTTTCAATGGTAATAAAACATGAAACATTCTTTCTAAGATGTTTTATCGTACGGTATGCATATGTACGATAGAAATTCCGCGTCGGCAGCAATTCCGTGCTGTTTTGCAAGCAAAAGCGACACACACACACACACACAATACTTATTTTAAAAAATAGATTTTGTTATAAATCTTCTAATAAATCTTGTCATAAATCTAATTTTTCAAATTTTATAATTAGATAAAACACACACAAAAAGAAAAAAAGACTTTGGATAAAATTTACTGATTTTAAGCGAAAAATTCTACCGCGTTTTGCTGGAATTGTTTTACAAAGACTTTCTATTCTTTGGGGAAAATTTCAAAATAAACAACATTCTTTTGATATCGCGGCATTTAATCGGAATCACGTCTCTCCACAGTTGCAACAATTTTTCTATAAAGCCCTCAGGATTATATTAAAAATTTATTTCGAGAGGGGGAGTTGAAATCTTGTAAAGTTTTCTACGAGTACGATTTAACGATTCCTGAATCTCACCCTTTAATCACTTCCAACCGTTTCTCCCATTTTCTCCCTCAAATTCCCGACATTTTCAGTCGACAAAAGATCACAGAAGTTGCAAGCTTCGAAGCTATATCCATAGGTAAGCCACGCACCGGCCTCAATATTCTTTCACTTTTAGCAATATACTTTGAACACTTGCGACGCACGTATCTCACATCGACGTTAATTAATACAATAAACTTTTCGGTGCGCGTTTTCGCAATGGACGCGTTCTCTCGATCGGAGGACACTCGAAAAGGCGGTCGCATCGAGACTGGTCGCGTCGGGAGAAAGCTGCAACTCGCGAGCGAGTGGTTCTTCAAGAACCTAGTTCAGTACCGTCGCAAGTTACCGTCGCTCGACGAAATTCGGTTGAGGAGCGAAAGATAGTGAGAAGAAGTGTAAAGAAAAATGTGTCCATTTAAAGAATCAAAAACGAGACTATGGAAAACAGATTTAAACTTGAGAAAATTGCACCATAAATTATCAGTGCAAATATGTCCATCAAGTATCCTTTTCTTCCGTTCTTACTCATACTTTATTTAAATAATTAAATATATATTTAAATACATATATTTGTTTTATAATTTATATATTTTTTTATTTGATGAATTGTATTAAATTATCATAAATCTATTTTAATTAAAGAAAAATAAATATTTTTCTTTCATATAAATTATATTATACATATAAAACAATATATTGCACTTCATTGTTTAAAAATTATTATTTAAAATTCAAATTCTTAAATAAAACTTTTTAACACATTAAATAGTAGTTTGGATAAACGCTAAAACCTTTTTATAATAAAATTATTATCGATAATAATTCTTCAGTAAATCAAGCTTGAAATTATCCATAAAAAAGTTAAGTCACATACATTATTTAGAAAGACTGAGTGTTTTATTCAGACGTGGGGACAAAAGATTTGTTAGTCGGCACTGACTCCTACTACACCGGAGCAACGTCACTCCTCTTCCACCATCTCTCGCCCTCACCCATTCTACTACGACGACCAAACTCCGTCCCGACTTTTATGAATCTGTTACGTCTGGACATAACTAATGACGGCACTAGAACCAATGTCCATTCGCACGTAAAGAAAAATTTATATGACATCTTTTAAAAGTAACTCTATGATATAATCTGCCTTTTATATAAGGGGCATATATACCTGGGCAAAGAAGAGAGGAAGTCAATAAGGCTTAACTTTACGAATCCTCTGTGAAAAGAGCGATGCATACTAGCACTTACGTGTTTATCAAAATATTACTTTTAATTAACATTTAATTATTTGGTTATTAATTAATTTTTTAATAAATTTATTATAAAATTCCAACAGTGAGAAACAAACTTAGAATTCAACTCGAAGAAATTTGATATTAAATAAAAATGTATCGACTTTTTGTATAAAATCGATTACAAGAAGAGCAGCGAAAAATCATGAAATGTAGCAAATGTCAGAAAGATAATTATGGAACAACAAAATTTATTTTAGATATTTCATTATTACAAAAAATTTATATTACTACTAATATAAATCCTTATCAAAATTATGGGACAACATAATGGATTCTGTACAACCTAGCGATTAAGTATGTTAATTTGGATCATTTTGATTTATTGTATTTTAATAATGTATTTAATTTGGCATGTCTATTCGTCTCTCTGTCTCTCTCTCTCTCTCTCTCTCTCTCTCTCTCTCTCTCTCTTTCCACTTAAATTATTATTAATTTAAAGCTAAATTATTTTAATTTTAAAGCAACAAATTTTAACAATGTGAACCATGGATGAATCCATTGCAACAAAAACAGTGATATAAACCTGTAAGTTTTATCAATATTCAAGAAATAATTGTTTTTAACTATACGCAATCTTCAATCTTTTTATCAAATATTTATTTAGAAATAATTGATTGCTTTATTTAAAAAATCTCTTCTATAATCTATTTCTTTTTATCAATATAATATATTTTCTTATTATTAACATTTTTTTTTATTTTCCATGTTTATATATTTTATTTATATTTCTGCATTTTTTGAGATGTTTAAAAAAATTTTAAATATTAAAACTAAATTTTATATTAATCTATTTTAGATATACATAGAAGCTCATACTTGAAGATGGCAAAATAAACATTGCAACTGCAAAAAAAAACTATTCAACAATGAGCACACTATTCTTTAAATTTTAATATTAAATAATCAAAAATAGCTAAAGTTTCAAAAATACGCAATAGATTCGAGATGCATAAAATTCAGTCGATCAATAACTATTCTAATTATAAAAATAAAGACAAAATTCACAAAATTAAATACATAGACGATATGATACAAGATTTGGAAAACTATGGACCAGCTGGTTTAATACACATTGCCATTCTGAGTAACATACTTGAAAGACCTATTAAAATATGGAATACTAATGGTAGTTTAAATAAGATCATTGGCAGAAAAAAACCGGGACAGTCTATAGATATCGAATATCATGCAAACGATTCAGAACAAATTGGTAAGTTCTCAAATTTTAAAAAGGAATGAATAAAGTTCACAATTTATAAAATTTTATGATTGAATTAAAAACGATTTTACTTTGAAATAGTTTCGTTTTAATCCAGTTAAAATAAAATAGAAAAAAGAATTTATCTTATGTCCCAAGTATCAAACTTTTTATCATAATGAATCTGTTAAATTCTTTTCACATTAATCATTATAATAATATAAAAAATGGCACCTTATTTGTACAAACTTTGATAACTCGCATCTCATCGCTTTTTTATTTATTTAAAGTAATTTTTAAAAATCTCTAAATACTTAGAAACCCATTGTACTTTTAAACTTTTAAAAAATATTTATTTTGGAAAAAAATAAAGTTTAGATATGACATTTTTAATCAATTAATCTGTTACTTGAACTCTTTCCAAATCTTTCTCTAGGCCACTGGACTCTACGAGGTGGCAAGGATCCTGACAACGTCATTATTCATTTAAATAGCTGCCTTTTTTCGGTGATCGGTTCTCAAATCGGGCAAGATCCATTACAACTTCGTAGGTGGACTATAGTAAAACTAAAAGACAACTTTCAAAATTTGATCAAATGGCTAGATAAAATTCTCCAGTGGGATGGGGATGCAGGAGTATTTCTTATGATTGGCGGAGCTAGATACAGTAGAGAAGGAACGTCTGAAAATGACGCTAAAAGGATTCTGGATGATTCGGAAAACAACCCGAGTCATCAAAATGGCAGTAGAGGCCATTCTCGAGAGCGTCATGTCGTAGATGAAGGCAAAGGTGTCCAGGTTTATACAGCAATGGTAAAATGTGAGACAAAACACGCTTTCGTGTCACGAGAGGACCAAAACTATGCCATCCATAGGGCATTAATTTCAGTTTCGGGACAACAAGCCCTAGAAGAACTCAATAGAGGAGCGATACAGGTAAAGAGAAATATAGGAATTAATGAACTTAAAGAAGAGAATCGCCCATTTCCCAAAGCAAGCATATGGTACAATGGAAAAGAAAAAGTAGGACCACGTGACATCACATCCGTGACAATAATATTAAGGCACAAAAGAGATAAATATTACGACCAGAATGCAGAGCCATTTGTATTAACCGCTTTTCCGTACATGAATGATTACATCAATTTTTGTAGAGAAGAAGCTGCGCTCGCTGGGTAGCTTTAACAATAAAATTATTAAAACTGATGCTGATTTTAAGTTTTTCTTGATTGGATCTAAAAAGATATATATGGTTTTAAATTTTAACCCTCGGGGCTATTTACATAATAATTACATTTACATAATATAAGGTCGTGAATTTAATATATTGTATTATTACCGACTCTGTCCCGATTTGAACCTTCGGTAGTCAATTGATTCTACAGTCGAGAGTGATCGAAAGTATCGAGGTGTCGAGACTATCGAGAGTCGAGAGTCGAGCCGGTGTCAGCTAATCGAATTGGACTTCACGTGTGTTTACTTACCTCGTTAAAGTTTGATTATAAACCGTTCCGTTGTTATGAACATAAGATACACAATATAAGGATAAGTTCTTTTTCTTCAATGCAAATATTTTTATCTACGAAATGTTTTGTCAGAAGATTCGCGCGTCAATCAAACTCCGAAACGTTATAGGTTATGTCAACGAGAGTTATTTCATCACATCAAAACAACGTACGTAAAATAACGAATAACAAATAAATATTCTACACTTTGTATTGTATGTTTGAGTCTTTTTTTTGCTGGATATTTTTAAAAAATGAAGTTTTTATACACATAATTTTTCTTATCTATTTTTATCCGCATCTTCATGCGAAATACATATTAAAGTAATTTAAAGCGAAGAATTTCATAGTGAAATAATTATGTTACATGACAATTAATAAACAGACAATCGTTATGCAAAGGTAACATTAACAATGTATTTATTGTACAGCCTGGAATGAGCACATGCGGCACAATTTGCAGCACCCAATCTGCAGCAATTTTTGTACGGAGAAGCTCCCGAAGAACGCCGATGTCTTCGGCGACATCTCGGGCAGGAAATTCGACCGGTTTCCGATGGACGAGCCCGAACAGGAGGAGGAACGGTTTCAAGACACCGAGAAGTCGGTTCCACGTCGGCTGAAGCCGAGCCCCGGCCAGTACGCCAAGATGATCAAGTCGCACGTAAACAAGAACGATCCGAAGTCCGCCTTGGAGGTGCTTGACCTGATGAAGCAGAATCGGGATAAGCCGACGATGTACCTGTACAACCTCCTGCTGTATTTGTTCGCCAAGCAGGGTGACATCAAACGATGCTTCAAACTGTACGTCGACGCGAAGAGGCGCGGGCTGAAGCCGAACGCGGCGACCTACGTCACTTTGTTTAACGCGTGCGCCCTGGCTGACGACAGCGCGCTCGCCCTGGATCACCTGAAGCAGCTGCGCCGATCGCTCTACTCGGCACAGTTCCCGCTGAACGAGGTGCACTACAACGTCATGGTGAAGGCGTACAGCTGGCACGGCCAGATCGTCGAGGCGTTTCAGTTGGCGGATGAGATGCGGGATCGGCGCATCCCGATCGGCGAGGTCACCTACAATTCTCTGTTTCATGGGGCAATCTCGGACAAGGAGGCTGGCCTGCGGCATGCGCTAATCATCTGGCACTTGATGCGGCTGAAGAATATCAAGACGAGTCTGACCACCTATAATCTCCTTCTGCGAGCGATTAGGGACACCAATCTGGGAAACTTGAAGCCCGACGACATCCTCCTCTCGGGATTGGACGAAATCAGGCTTTCGGTCGTCGAAGGTGAGAGGCCGGATCTGTTGGCCTCTCCGCCCGTTTTGAGCACGCTTTTACCATTACCAGAGAATGAACGAAACGCTGTGCAACGTAACAGCGATGCTACGAATACGCAGGGAACGTCGGTTAACTTGAACGACATACTGGCTAACAACCGTCTGATTCTGTTCGGCGGGCTAGAAGGATTTCTGAATCGGATGTTCAATGACGGTGTCAAACCCGATACGAAAACCGTCACACTGCTCCTGGATCTAATCCCAAGCACGGTACCTGCTGAGGATCTGCTCCTCAAAATAGCAGATGAGAAAGATATCGAACTGGACATTGATTTTTTTAATATGCTCATTAAGAAGCGCAGCATACGATACGATTACAAAGCTGCAAAGGTAAATATTAGAGATCTCTGATGTAATATGAATGCTTTCCAAGATTAATAATTGTAACAGCATCACTACATCGTCGCTGAACAATCCTATAATATAATTTACTCTATAAAAATGTTTAAAAATATATGTATATATTAGTGTGTAATGATTTTAAAGTTTATTGACTGGTGCAGCAATCCAATTCCTGATATAAATAATATTAAGTCATTTATATTTTGATGTGACTTTTTAATTTAGAAAGTATTGGCCATAGCAGAGAAGAAACGACTCTCTCCAAATGTAATAACGTTCGGGGTTTTGGCCCTCGGTTGCCAAGATCGCAGTCAAGCCAGGGAATTCCTCGAAGGAATCGAAGCTTTTGGCTACAAACCGAATTCTATAATCGTGGGTACTCTCATCGACGCGGCTTGCTATAAAAGAGATTTTCAATATTTATTATTCGTGATGAATTATATGGTGGAAAACAAAATAAGCCCCACTGAGAAGACTGTCGAAACTTTAAAAGAATTTTCGGAAGGATTATCAAAAATAGAGAAACCAACAGTACGTAAACTGAATTTGTTATGACTATTATTAGAATTAATCATGTTGAATAGTAATAACTATAGCTAAGAGTTAATACTTTTAACGTTAATAACTTTAATTTTAGATTTAACTTTTAATTTCAATTAGATTTAACTTTTAATTTCAATTAGTTGTTTTTAAAATACAAAAGCTTTATTTAGTTATTTTTTTCTAAAAATTTATATAAGAAAAATTCATTTCCACATAAAAAAAACAATATTTCTTTGCTATTTTATATAACTTAATTTATAATTTATAAGTTAAATTATTTGATACATATTATCATTGTTTGAATAATCTAATCTCTTTATCTTTTCTTATGCACTTAAAATTTTAAAAAGTACATTCAAATTTATATATGTAAAATATTTTTTCCAGGGAAAATACAGATTCCAAAAACTAAAACGTTTAGAGGAGAACATTGAGAAATTCAAACAACAATATCCCAAATGGCAGAAGACGATAAAACAATAGTTTATTACAAGATAAAATATTATTTCTGCAAAATATACCCCTTGAAAAAAAAATATATATACTGTTCGTATAATTGATATGTTTTGTAAATATACACATACATGTAAAACAAAAAAGAATAAACATTAAATAGATTAGCGAAGATACGTGGGACGTATTTCTTGCGTCCAAGGTCGACTCCTGGTACCGCTGCTAGTGCGCGACGGGCACGTTCCGCGGATATTAAGTTTATTGTATCCAGTAGGGCCGGTCGGCTGTGCTCCGCAGGTTTCCAACGCCACAAATTCGTCCACATGAAGGGATGGCGGTCGTGAGGTATTGGGCGGTCTTGACCGAAAAGGATCGGAACCTCTGCCCACGCCACCGCCCACTGGACCACCTCGTAGGGAATTGGCAAACTGTGTCCGACCTCTCACTGGTGTCACTATAAGAATAGAAAATCGTCAAATCTTCGCTCACATATCCGAATAAGAAAAATTAGACAAAAAAAATGTTCACTTAATATCTTTCAGTATGAAGAAACAAATAAACAAAGATCGTCTTTAAATCTTGAATAATCTTACCGAAAGGCTGTTTCGACTTGGCCATTGGAGAAATTTGTTTTTCCACCCTACTTTCCTGCTCTTCATCCTGAGGTTTTGATTGCAGAGGTTGAATAACGTCATCGGGTGGTATTTTAGAACACAAGTTTTGTGCCTCCGCTAAAAGGTTGAAATCAGCTGGTAGTAATTCGGTTGCGAGTGCAAGTAGGTCCACCGTCTCTTCGGTTTGCGTCTGACTGGCCGCGAACGAGAACTTCTTGCGCCGGACCGGGCTGTTGCTGGTCGTACAAAGACACCTCTGTGCGAATTGATTCAATAACGCCTCTGGCGTAGGCAATAGAGGTTCCAACATCTCCGGAATAGGTTCTTTCTCCTCTTTCTCCTCGGCGGCTTTCAAAATTTCCATTAGCTCCTCCGCGCGTTTCAGCTTCTCTAAAGGATGATTAGCATTCTTCTCCCAAGAAATCAAGATCGCCAATTGCGAAGCGCGAAGATGCAAAGTTCTCCCCTCCGAGTCGGAAGCGATCAAGTTCTCTAAGAAGGTAACGATCAGGTCCACGATGGGCGGGTTTGTCTCGGAATCCTCCCAGCTGGACACGTGGTCCAATAACGCGCGTAAGGCGCCGGGATTATTCTCCAGACAGCTCTTCACGTGATACAGACCGTAATTGTGGCTACTGAGGGACAGAAGAATGTGTAGCGTACTTTCTATGACGTCCGTCTGAAACTTAGTGCTGATTGCTAGGATGTCGATTAAAGCCGCCAAGATGGATAATAGGGGCTCCTTGCTGGGCACCGAGTGCGTCAACCTCTTCTCCTGAGGTTCGTTATCCTCCTGCATCAGGCTGAGGCTGCAGTCGCACAGAGTTTCGAAGATACTGAGAATCTCATGTTGCACGTTGACATCGCTTATACTCTTCAGAGTGGAGCACATCATCTCGATGACCGGTGGGTACTTTTGATCAGATTTCACCTGTGCTCTGGACGCTGGATTGGTCAAAGTTAGTAAGGTAGCCTTCATAGGCGCATGCCTAGCCAGATCGCTGATCAGCGCGAGAATAGGAACGTTATTCTCCAAAGGAGTCGTCGCTAGAATACCATCTAAAAGGCATCTGCCGACCAAGAGAGCCGTCGGTGCCGCCAGGTCGCTCAATTGCTTACAAACTGTCGACAAGAGAAGCAAAACGTCGCTGTTCCAACTAGTGCAGAGTAGCCGGAGAGTCTCGGTGAGATTCGCGGCCTGAGCTTGAAGATGCGCCGACCAGAGTTTTCTTAGGCCCAGAATCCTTGTCGCATCTTCAGTGGTAGTCTCTTTCGGCGTTAAAACGGACGGCAGTAGTCGAGTTAACAGCTTTAGACCTGGCACGAAGTTGCAAGGACGGAGGGAGATCATTTTTAGAACTTCACCTAACATTTGGGTCCACAGCGATTTGGCCACGTTGCCGGAACCGTCGGAATCAACGGCCTGGGTAAACACCAGGAGCGTTCCCACGATCTCCTCGGACAAAGTCTGCACCATTAGATTGGACGGGATGGCCTCGATCAGGGAATATACTCCGAGTAACGGAACGACGGCCGTGAGATCCTTAAAATCCGTCGCCATGCACTTGACGAGTCTCTCGAGTAGCGCCCGCGTCAGCTTCACGCAAGGCAGCAACAGGGCGATCAACGCCATGCCTCTGCGACCGGTCAAAGCGGCGCGATGAAGGAATGGCTGCTCGTAGAAGTCGGACACATTCGCCATCACGGCAATCAGAGCAGTGAGGCCATCGGCGGCAAACAGTTGGGTCAAGGCATTCCTGTACTTAAGCTCGACGTACGGCTCCAATGGATCGACGTCGTTGTTCGACGGGAAGATGAGATAATGCAGGATTCTACAAGCGGTGATCAGCTGACCGGGAAGTGACGCGGCCTTCTCGGCGCTCTTCCTGATGATCGTCACCAACGAGGAGACGTCACAGTAGTCCCAATGAGAAGCCTGAGCCGCGACTGTCAGGTATGATGTCACGTCCCTAAGGATGGCGTGTTCACGAGTCTTGTCTAATATCAGTTCCGCGCGACTCTGGAAGATCTCCACTCTGTCGGAGTAACGGACAACCGCGGAGATCACCTCGGCGGCGAATTCGCAGAGATTCGAGTCCGACAGGAAAGGAATCAAAATGTCTATGAAGTCACCTAGGGGCACCACGGTGAGAATGGCGCGCAGACCGTCCGGGAAGATAAGAAAGGAGTGTAGCTTCTTCAGGATCGTCCAGTCCGCGGTCTGTTTCAAGCGAATGAGGCACTGCGCGACCTGGAGACGCCACGCGAGAATGCGCCCGGCGCCCGGCAGCTCATACTTCAAAGCCTTCAATATCAATCGAATCACCTCGACGTCTTTCAACAGGTAAAACAGGCCCTCCTTGGTGTTCGAAAGATGCAGGAGAAAGCGGCGGATCAGCCTGAGCATCTGCAAGTCGCAATCGGGAGAGGACAACGCAAGTAGAAGATGATGGGTCAGTTTGTGGTGTTCGAAGTAAGCCACCAAATGAGCGCGAGGGTTGCGGGCGCGCTCACGCTCGAATTCCATCTGAGCACTGGCCGGCAATTGGCGCTTAGGCTGCGCCATCAACGTCGGCGCGCAGACGTAGACATTCATCAACTCTGCTAGACCAAGCTTGTCGAAGTCCCTGATTTCCTCTAGATACTCATACACGTGAACCTTGCGGAAGAGCGAACTGAGGGCATACTTGAGCCTGGCCAGTTTCGCCGTGTCCAGCATCGTCAGCGCGTTCTTGTACAGATTGTTCCGCAGAAATTCCTGCACGATGACTGGACTTATCAATGCAGCATCGAGGGCTCGTAGAGCGGAGAGCTTCACCGGTAACGCCACGTTCTCGCGCATACAGAGAGACAACAGCTTGTATGGGGCCTCGACCTTCAACAGGATTTCTGGGCCGCTTGGTAATCGACAGAGAGCCTCCGCCAGGCGAACCCCCACCTTCACGTGACGCACCTTGTACGCCGGTTGCGGTTGGGCTCTCGCGAGCTCCATGTCCAGGCCAGCGTTAACAACATCGGTCAAATCGTTAATATCATTCACATCAGAATCGAAAGGGCCGAGTATGGCACACAAAGTCTCGCAGTTGTGAACGAAGGTCTCTTTCTCCTGACCGGACGCGTTGTGGAAATGAGAAACGGATTTGGCGAGGGATTGCAGAATTTCCCGGATCTTCAACAGGGTTTCGCGATTGACGCAAGTGTCTTCCGAGTTACTCGGCTTCTCCAGACTCAATAGATCGGGAGGCGCCAAAGCATAGATCTCGTCAATTTGATTAGACGCCTCGCACTCGAATTCGGCCGCGGACGGAACGTCGTCGGTCATTATATCCTCGTCCGATAGTATCGGTTCGAAAGGCTCGCCAGTTTCCAGCGGTTCGCCAGCCTCCTGTGGAAGCTCCGCTTCCTCTTCTTCGGCGGAGATAGACTCGGGGCTCAGAGAGATCAGGGACTCGTTGGGTGGAGACAAAGGTCGTTTCGACGACGACGATTTTTCGCCCGCGTTGGTCGCCTCTTCCTCCCATTGTCGCGATTGTTCCGTTTTTCCCGCGTCCGACGTGAACGACGTCCTGGACGGCTCCACCACCTGGATCGGTTGCGGCGACGGAGTCGCCGTCACACATGTTTCCTGCTCATACAGTTGTATATTATTATTATTATTATTATTACTATTAAACGGGATATGCAATGTTTTTTTTACATATTTTCCGGAAATGGATTTTTATTGTTTAAAGTCTTGTTTAAATAGAGTAATAGACCATTATCAGATTTTCTTACCGATAAATTCGTTTGATGCTGATTCTCATAGTACCATTCGGACTGCTGTTCAGACGAGATCTGCACGGCATTTTCAGGATTTTCCTCTACGGAGCTGACGCAGGCGGTGGTACCAGCGGCCGAACTGACGGTCTCCTGGGGATTGTTCAGCGATTTGGTCAGGGTTCCGTACACCGCCAGTGTTATGGTGGTGTACCATCCTCTCAGTACCAGTCCATCCGTCGGTATTTGTTTTCGCTCGCATTCTAGCTGGATGTGGATATTCTGTTTGTATTCCAAACTACCTAGAAACTCGAAGGTGGAGGCCCCGGGCTTGCTGAGATCATTTACGAAAAACTCGATCTCAAATTGTGAGGGATTAGTTGCTCTACAAAGAAAAGTCTTCTTAGTATTTCTCAGAGGTGAGAAATTCATTATCTAATAAAAAAAAAAAGACAATTTTCAAATATCAAGAGCGGTAATTACCCAAGTCGCACTCCCCCTGGAAAGTCTGCTTGTACTCTGGCACCCAATGGAATTATTCTCACTTCACTGATATAAACAGGCTTGGGAAATTGCACCAGGTCCAAATTCAATTCCTAAAAAAATTATTTTCATGCAAACATTGCATCATTTTTATTAAAAACTGTTTTTTAAAAGGCTGTGAAAATTGTTTCAATCCAATTGTTTACTTTAATTGTTTATTCCAAAAATTGGAATAATTTGTTCTTATAAAATTTTGTTGTAAATGACTTCATGCTTCTACAAATTAATATAAATGCTTTTGAAAGGAAGAAAATTAATTAACATTTTTATGTAATGTGTATAATATGCAAAATACTTTTTGACAATAATTCTAATCTTAAAAAAATACTTTTGACAATAATTCTAATCTAAAAAAAAAAGCAATTTTTAAACACAAGTAATAATTATCATAGTCTCTTTTACACAAAACTATTTTATTTCAATAAAATTAGCGATCACTTCCCGCCCCCTCCCCCCGGTAACAATTATAACCTCAAAAGCGTAATGTTTAAGTTAAGCTGTGAAATGAAGCGTATTAGAAAAAAAAGCATTTTCCTTTATTTCGTTCTCACTTCGATAATATCATTCACGTAAATTTTAATAGAACAGTAGCTCTTCTTTGGGTTTAATTAAGCATTATTCAAATGTAAACAAACCTCCGAGATGTCGTGAGAAAATGTGTCGAAGAACAACAATTCAGTGTTATCCATGTTTCACGAGTAAATATTTTCGACTAGCGCAACATCTTAACAATTAATCTCTTAATTATTATGAACTTCGTATCTACACTATTTCTCATTTCGTTAATTTATCTCGCCGTATTCGGTGTCCCCTTCCGTTTGGTTATACATGCGTCAAACTAGCACATCCTGTACGTCAAACATTTTTTTTCGTACAATTTACAACTTATCCTATATTCGATACACGTGTTACAATAAATATTACACAATGTCTCGTTATATCTTTATTAATATATTTATGTACAAAAGGATCGGTGCTCCACAATGTACTATGATGATGACAGCACTGACAGTAGGTCTGTTCTTTTTATGTGCTTTTTGTACAAGAGCTGTTCTTTTTTTTCGTTCCACTGCAATACTGGTGCAATAAGTTGGGTTATGACAAATGCAGCGAAAAGAAAGAAGCCAATAACCATCATGGGTTGGATAGAAAAGGAGGAAAGATTAGCGGTGTGAAGAATAGCGAAAAGTTCGAAAGAAACACGGATATATCGCGGATTTCAGTAGTTCGTGCGTAGTAATGCATAACGCGTAATAACTAGCACACTTGAGTCATAACTGGTCCATAACCATCATCTTAACGTTGGCCGCACACACGCTGCTGTCTGTCGTCGGAGATAAATATTGACGTGTTGACCAAAGTAAATCCGAAAAAGATAGGAGAAAGACGGAGAGACGATCCGAATGGATTCGAAGCGCTCTGCCCTTTTAGCATTTTGACTCGCGGGAGAAGAATTCGAGAGAGAATGTGCGCGACCTGATGTTCTATGATGAGTCAATGTTTACCTAAAATGTATATATATTAGTTTCAACATCTACTAGATCCTCCTAATTAGAGCAAATGGTAAGTGTTATTGTCGGCAATTTCTACGCTGTCGAAATTTATCGTTATCTTATCGTCGGCTTTCTCAAAAATAAAATGATAACGTACGTCAAGGAGAGGTGCACGTCGTATCGTACATCCATAGAAGGACAGATCGTCCGTTCACCAGCCTGCGCCAGTGACCCTTTTTGTAATAAGTCTTTACGTTTGTCATATATCTTATAGTGTCTTATAATATGTATCAGAATTGAATAGTGACAAATTGAAAAGTTAGATAATAAATTGAAAAAGTTGAAAATGTTTAACTTGGTTAATTTTAGATTTAATTTTTAACTTTAGTTTGCTATTTTTAAAACGCATAAATTTTGACTTATTAAATTTTTTCCTAAGTTAAAAATTTATTTCTGCAAAAGGAAAAATATGTTTTATAATTCTTTAATTACTTTATATAAATTTAAATTATGAATAAAATATATTATTAAATTTATTTGAACTTTATATAATTGTTTTGAGTTCTAATTTTAACACAATTATAACTTTCCAATTTAATATAATGCTTTTTATTAAGTAATACTTGTATCAGGATTGGCATGTTTTAAACAATTTGTTTAAAACTGTCTGATTAAAACTCATTTAAAACAGTAGACACCGTTTTAAACATATTTTTAAAACAGTTTTAAACTACTATTTAGAACTGTTTAAAACACTCCAATTAAAAACATGTAATTATTTAGAAAAAATTGCAAAAAACAAAAACTAATAGATGCGAATGCAAAAATGTTTTAGTTTTAGTTTTTCATTTAGTTTTTTATCTGTATTATTTATGTAGCGTATAAATATAAAGATATAAATACTAAAATAAAAATTAAAATGATAAGATGGGTTTTACTCTAATTATTTTAGCAGAATATTTATTTTTGGATATTAAATAACAGTCATCACAATAAAGACTACTTAGTAGTACTAAGAATATAAATACTATATATAATAATACTATAATAAATACTAAAGATATAAATATTAAAATAAAAATTAAAAATGATAAGATTGGTATTCTATTACTATAGTACTACTAAGTAGTCTTTATTGTGATGACTGTTATTTAATATCCAAAAATAAATATTCTGTTAAAATAATAGAATAATACCCATCTTATCATTTTTAATTTTTATTTTAGTATTTATATCTTTATACTTATATGCTACATGAATAATATAGAATAGAATAGAATAGAATCATAAATAATATGAATAAAAAACTGAAACAAAAATATTTTTGCAACATACACATTTATTAGTTTTTTGTTTTTTTTTGCAATTTTTTTTTAATAATCACATGTTTTTAATTGCAGTGTTTTAAACAGTTTTAAACAGTAGTGTCTACTGTTTTAAACAAGTTTTAATCAGACAATTTTAAACAAATTGCTTAAAACATGTCAACCCTGGTGTAAATATTAAAATTTTTTCATAAATCAAAGCTATCAAGTGCTTTTTTGGCTTGTTTCAAACATGTTTTTTTTAAACATGCTTTTTTAACCTTAGTTTAAAACACAAATAAAACATAAAACAATGTTTTAAACAAAAAACAATGTTTTTTGTTTAAAATAAAAAACATGTTTTTTGCCAAACCTGATTTGTATTGTAACTGGAGAGCATTTTACAGACTGACTCCAAAGTAAATCTAGATTTGTTTACTGCTGCTAAACAACTAGCAGACAGTGAGATTGAGCTGATAAAAGTGATTGAGAATTCCAGCAAGAGTCAAACAACTGCTACAAACATGCTCACTGCAAATACAAAGAAAACAAAAAAATCTGGAAAGTCAAAAAATGTAATTATATTATTTATTCAATTTATTGTATTGTTAAAAATTATATACTTATAAAAATTTGAAAAATATCAATTTCAATGTAAGCTTGGCTAAATAATGCTTATTTGATTTATTTTATTTTTTTCAAACTGTTAAATAAAATATTTAAAATTCTATTTTTTAAAATTCTATTGAACATAATTTTTTAAGAATTTTTAAGATTTTATTTTTAAAAACTATAATATATTAAATACGGAATTTTTTTAACTAAAATAAATTAAAATTCAATTCTTATAAATCGAATTTTTTAAATGTTCTTTTGGAAACTGTATTAAACATGTTTTCAAAATTAAAAATAAATTAAGTAAGTCTTATTTTCACATATGTCGGAAAGCTTAGCTACTTTAGAGTATGACAAAAACAATTATTTTTTATTTCAAGATATTTTAAAATCTTTACAATTGAAAGTGCTGATTTTAATGATAGTTTTGATGATGCGACAGGCTCGTCCATCGGCTGCGCTGTTAGCTGCCAAGCAAGAGGCAGCAAAACGACAGCTACTGTCAGACAAAAAGTCCAACAGCAGCTTCATACCAGACATATATCAACGAGTAATTGACGCATATAAAATGACGAGGAAGGAGACTGGTCTCGTGTTCGATCGAAGCATGGCCGAGCACGAGTGTCTCTGGGATCCAAATTATCCTGAGTGCCCAGCTAGATTCACGCGAGTTTTGCAGAGATGCGAGGAGCTGGGCCTGGTGCAGCGATGTAAGTACGTCGAACCGAGACGTGCCACAGAGAGCGAGCTCTTGAGTAAGCATAGTCAGAAACAGATTGATATCCTAAAGGCGACAGACAGCTGTACGGATACTGAAAACTTGGAGCTGGTGTCGTCCAAGTACGACTGTGTCTACATCCATCCGGTAGGTACAGAGATAATTCCTGTTTTTTTTTTTAAGTAGAGAAAATAACAAGAATAGCGATGAAAATAAGTAACATAGTCAATTATGTTTTGATTAATACTATTTTTTTTAATATTTACAAAAATATTAGATTAAGATTTAAAAAAATATTTAAGATTTGGTTTTATTTTTACAGTCTACGTATAGATTGTCTTTACTAGCTGTGGGCTCAACGATTAATTTGGTAGAGAGTGTCTGTAAAGGCGAAATACAAAATGGCATGGCTATTATTAGGTAAGACATATAAAGATATAGATAAAAGTACGAATTTTTACAAAATATCATAAAAACACTTTTATTTAATATGAAATATAAATAAAATGATGTGGAGTATTACATTTACTTATATATTTTATCTAAATTTCTATATAAATTAATTTATAAAACAATTATAATTATTTAATTTTATCTTTAGCAATCTATCTTTTTTTTAATTTAAAAATATATTATGGTTAGTTTAATTTATATTAATAATATAAGATTCAATAATTAATGTTTGATAATAAATTAATAAATAATGACATTCTTTTAGACCACCTGGTCATCATGCAATGAAATCAGAATACTGTGGTTATTGCTTTTTCAATAACGTAGCTCTAGCAGCGGAGAAAGCTTTAAGTTCTGGTTTGGCGAATAAGATTTTAATTGTAGATTGGGATGTTCATCACGGGCAAGCGACACAACAAATGTTTTACAGTGACCCACGGTATGCTTCTCTTTTAAATTTATTTTTTGTAACATCATATTTGTTCCATTGAAATTAACAAGTCTTTAAATTTTGTTTACAGTGTAGTTTACTTTTCAATACATCGTTATGAGCATGGTGAATTCTGGCCTAATTTGAGGGAATCTAACTTTCATTATGTTGGGGAAGACCTTGGTGAGGGTTACAACTTCAACGTACCTTTAAATAAAACCGGCATGACTAATGCTGACTATATTGCGATCTTCCAGCAAGTTTTATTGCCAATGGCTTACGAAGTACGTAATTATAGCCTTTATTTTATTAGTTTAGAATAAAATAAATGATTAAATTAATCTTTTAATGAAAGTATTAACATTGTAGTTTCAACCGGATTTAATAATAGTATCGGCGGGTTACGACGCGGCTCTGGGTTGTCCAGAGGTAAATTTGCACATATTTACTACTATTCGTTTTTATTTCTTTTCTCTAGTTTTGTCCAGACCTCATCCTTGTTTCTGCTGGTTTTGATTCCGCATTGGGCGATGAAAAGGTTATAATAATATTATTTATCATTATATTGTGTTATATTGAATGTGCATTATGCATTCGTGTATAATTACATTTGTTTTTTCATTAATAACACTTTTATTTAATATAAATTAATTGTACAGAGTATAATATCTTTTTTCACAGAGTATAATATTTTATTTCTCAATTTTTTAATAAATAAACTAATTTATAAAAATGGAAAAAGAAGGATAAAAATAAGCAGAGAAAGAGGAAGAATATGAGGCAATAATATTATGCAATATAATATTAATTAGTAACTTGTATATTTTTTATATTAGTTAATTATACAATTTTTTCTAAATAATATTTAATAGTATCATCTTAGTAATTAATTTTATATTGATATACAGGGTGAAATGTTGATAACACCAGCATGTTACTCACATTTACTATCGTCATTATTAAGTCTGGCAAATGGGAAAGTCGCCGTTATTTTAGAAGTAAGAAAAAATATACTTTTAAATATATATATTTATAATTTCACTCAGATACTATTAGATTAGAATATTAAACGTAACGTTTTTTTATACAGGGTGGTTATTGCCTGAAATCATTGGCAGAAGGTGCAGCATTGACTTTAAGAGCTTTATTAGGTGATCCATGTCCGCTTTTACAAACACTTGATTTACCATCGTCAAGGTAAACAATTTGTTGTATTTAATTGATTATTTTATTGTTTCGAAATTAAGATTAATACTTCTTTTTCTTATATCTTATAAGGCTTTTTATTGTTTCAGTATACGCGATACTATTCTGAATGTAATTTACGCACATAAACCATACTGGAAATGTTATCAATACCAAGACACGCACAGCATCAATAGTGTAACACACAATAAAGAGGAGCTTGCTAATCGACATGTAGTCACTGTTATGTACAAAGGTAGCGAAGTTAAACCGGACAAGTATGACACGCGAAATTGTTACCCCGTACAAAGCAAAGAAACATTAGAGACTGTGGATAAGAAATTGAATCAACTGATACAACTAACGAGCTTACGTAAAGCACCTCATAAAGTGTGTATCGTCTACGATGAGACAATGCAAAAGCACTGTAACGTTTTTGATAATACTCATCCGGAGAAGCCAAGTCGCATTTCCAACATTTACAAGAACCACGAAGAACACGGCGTGTTACAACGATGCCACTTGTTACAAGGAAGGAGCGCGACGATAGAAGAATTGTCCTTGGTCCATTCGAAGGACTACATTGACGACATCAAAAGCACGTCGTCTTTGAAACTCAAGGAATTGCAGAAGCAAGCGTCGGACTACAATTCCGTTTATCTTCACACTGAAACGTGGTTGAGTGCCTGTGTGTCCGCTGGTTCCCTGCTGCAAGTGGTGGACGCAGTTTTAAATGGCGAGTGCCAATCCGGAGTAGCGATCGTGAGGCCGCCCGGGCACCACGCCGAAAAGGATATTGCGTGTGGTTTTTGTATATTTAATAACATTGCTGTGGCCGCGATGTACGCCGTACAGTTTCATCACGTAAAAAGAGTATTAATAGTAGATTGGGACGTGCACCATGGAAACGGCACCCAATCTATTTTCGAGGAAGATCCGAGGATTCTCTACATTTCGGTTCATCGCTACGATAACGGGAGCTTCTTTCCGAATTCCAAGCTCGCTAATTATACGAACGTTGGCTTAAACGCAGGCGAGGGATTTAACGTGAACATACCGTGGAACAAGAAGGGAATGGGAAATTCCGAATACATAGCGGCCTTCCAACAAGTCGTTATGCCCATCGCTTATCAATTTAATCCAGAATTAGTTCTGGTTTCGGCCGGATTCGACGCCTGCATTGGTGACACGCTCGGAGGTTGTCTCGTAAGTCCGGAACTCTATGGTCATTTGACCCATTGGCTCTCGTCCCTGGCCAATGGCCGTATAATCCTGAGTCTTGAAGGAGGTTACAATATCAATTCCATCTCCCATGCCATGACGATGTGCACCAAGGCCCTGTTGGGCGACCCTCTGCCGATGCTTGATTCCGGTCTTATTCCTTGCACCAGCGCGATCAATTCTATCAATAACGTACTAAAGACTCACAAGAAGTTCTGGTCCAATCTGCAATATGGAATGTCCTTACCAAAAGAGAGGCTACTTCCCAAACTCAAGACGATTCCTAATAAACTTGAGGAACAAGGAAAAAACGTGGATAAACCGAAACAAATGGAACCAAAGATAGCCTTGGAGGAAATCGAAAGCGAGAAACTCGAGCTAAACCTGGCGATCGACAAAAACCGCTTGAATCTAGTGACAGACGAAGAAATCTCGAAGCTAACCTGCGAAGTAGAGAATATTAAGATAAAAAATTTTGAATTGCATGCGACGAAAGGTGAAGCGGTCGAGGCAAGGAATTCCGAACTGGAGCAGAGCGAAGTGAAAAATCTGGATGGTACATTTCAAACTTTAATTTATAAATAAAAATAATTATAATGTATTCTGATTTATTTCCGAATTAAACGATATTTCATTGATAGTTTCGCAAAGTATACAAAAATGCGTGAATGAGACGAACCAACCAACAGGCAGCCAGCAAGAAAATTCTAACATACACGAGGAACGCGATAACGAGGGTGCAGCGTCTTCACAACGTGAGACGCAAACCACAACACTCTCGGAGTATCTTTCTGACAATCTTCAGGTGAAACTTTCTGTTACATGTAACTTTGCCAAAAGTATTGAACTTCAATTTCCTTAACACATTATATAGGATTAGTTCTTTCACACACTGTATATGTACAGATAACATAAATGAAAAACAAATGAATATAATGATATACTTTTGTTGCACAGGCTCTGACAGCAGGAGAAATGTTCGCAATTGTGCCCTTGCAGGACTGTCCGCATTTGTTTACAGTCAATGAGGTTCCTGCTGGTGGGATTGATGTGACTGCACCGTGTGTCGAATGTGCCAGCACCGCGGAGAATTGGATCTGCTTACAGTGTTACACCGTGCATTGCGCCCGCAGTATTAATCAACACGCGATGCAGCACGCAGAGGAGTACGAACATCCCATCACACTCAGCTTCAGCGATATTTCCGTCTGGTGTTACGGTTGCGAAGCTTATATTGATAATCCTGTAAGTATCTCTATTTAAAAGATTAAAAAGTTCCATTTTCAAATAAAATTGAAGTTTGCAATAGTAATACGGTATTTTTTAATTGGAGAATTGATCTTTTTTAACAATTTTCACATTAATGACTGCATTTTTAGCGATTATATGCGGCAAGGAACGCAGCTCATCAAAGCAAGTTCAATGAAGAGCTTCCCTGGACTTATAACGAGAGTAGAGTATAAGCACACCATAAACAATAAAAAAAAATTTTAATAAATCAATAAAGAATACATGTCTTTTGGGATTGGTTTTTTTTTAAACTTGATGATAAAAATTAGAAAGAAAGTGGTTAATAAATAAGCTGGTCTAAAAATAATAAATATCATAAAACAATATTGCAATATAATTAAAGTCTATATATAGATGGTTAATATCAATTATTTTTGCTTCTATAATTTTAACAATTAAATCAAAAACTTAAGAACATAAAAGTTAATTTTATTATTTTATTAATTGCAATGCTCAATTTACTGAAATAGAATACGTGTATTACACTATAAGAAAACAAATAACAATTTCTTATAAATTAACCTATTACAAAGAAAGGAAAAAGAATACGAAGGGAAACATACCACAACTAATGGGAATAATCAAACTATGACAATGTTAATAATGTACTGAAATAATTTATTATTAACATCTCAGTAGAAATTGTTAGTTGTATTGAACTACAAATACCTCATACTGACTTGATTGTAGAATTGTACATAGTGTTCCGAAAAAAGTTCAACGCTCAGTAAGATAATAACAAAAATTCCGAAGAATCTATTATTTTCATAATTGATTTACGATTATATTTCTTTACTGAAAATTTTTCGGTACACTATGTATGTTATATTTTTCTATATATGTATAAGTATACAGATATATTTTGTCTCTACGAGAGAATAATCGCTACTAATAGATTTACTAAACTTATTCACCTGACAGAATACGTGGAATAACAATAATAAAGCTAAGATCATATAAATTATATCAGAAAAAAATTAAATTTATATTAATATATAATTTGTATAATTTTCCAATGTCAACTTCTCCCAAAAATGTTTATTTCAATTTTAAATGTTAATTTGCAGAGGAAGAGAGGGGAAGGCAGTAGGAGAAAGTTTCTTCTGTTACTTTTTCATTTTTTATTTATGCGCCTTTAATCTTTTCACACATAATGATAATAATTAGTTTTTCTATAGGAGAATCACAGATTCAGAGATGCTTAGATATCTATTTTATTAAATATTTTATAAAAACTCTAGAATTGAAAAAAAAAAATAATCCTTTTTAATTAAATATTATTTAATATTTTATCTTTATTTAATGTGTTACTAATTAATATTCTGTTAAATATATATATATATATATATATATATATATATATATATAATGTCTTAGAAATCACGCGTATAATTTATTTTTATATCTTATGTATATACAGGAATGTGATGTAAAAAATCACTCTCATTGTCTTCCACTCTTGATCCATCTCACTCACAATATAAATTGCTTGCCTTTACTTAAGAAAGTTCTTCCCTCTGTGTATAATACTGTCCTCTATGCACAAGATGCTACATGACTTAATTATTTGTTTTAATGAAAGTTCTTATATACAAATTATTGTTTGACAAAAAAGCTGTACTAAATAAAATGCAAAATTTTATACTCATATCATTTGTTAATCTCTTCATACTAGTATGTACATATTTATTTTTTACTAAGTACATATGTACTTTAAATACTATACAATTCTTAAGACAGTACTTTTTTTAACTATATACATTAATAATAGATTTATTCATAATTATTCATAATATTCATAATTTAAAAAAACTTATCTTCAAACTTTTTTTTATCATCAATTGATCTCATTCATCGTTCAATTATAAAAAAATTAAATTTATCTAGTATAGTGTTTACTGACATATCGATATATAATTTTTAGAGATCTAATTTAAAATTTTCTACAAATTAAAGAAATTTATTTTCAAATTATATCTTATACAACTTCTTAATATACAATATATTAAAAAATATATATTTTATTAATATTAGATTTTATACATATTTCAATTAATTGTAATTTAATTGTATTAAAAAATTTGAAGTGCTTTTTCTATTAATCATATAAAAAGTTAAAAAGATTATATAAAGTCGCTAAATAACATTTGATTAGTGTCTTTGACTAGCTTTATTTTATATTTAATATAAACATATCATAGATAATTTTATTATTATTTATAATGTTATTATGTTGCACTTTTTGAAGCAGAAATAATGCAATCTTTAATTATATTAATTTTTAAAAATCTATAATTGTTAACTATTTTTTAAATTTATTCATTTATTGGGCCTATTTTACTTTGATTCAGGAACTATATACTCGATTTTTAATAATACTAATTTAAACTCTTCGACGTATTCATAAATATCCTTCACGGTCGCAATGATACCGTTAAAAATGTCTCCTCGCAAACTTAACACATATTCTAGTCTAACGAATGAATGCAACGATGGAAATTTTTCCACGGAGATGTGAGGATAGAAAGTCGTGACTACGTGAAACCTGAACGAATGGTGCGAATTATTGTGCGACATTTCCGCGAACTCTTTCATCGCTGAAGCCGGTAGCGCGTAATACAGTCTGTAGGGGATTTTTTTAACGGCGAACTTCTCCTCGCAATCCCTGATTCGCCAGGCGATGCCGTCGATTACCCACGGCATTGGTTTGGAGCCTTGCTCGTACAAATGAAAGTCCTGCGTCAATTTGTACTTGTGATTGCTGCTGCTGCGGTAAAGCCTACGAGTGTTACGCAGCTGCAGCAATGCCGTAGGCAACGGATAACTGTATGAGGTATATAGATGCACGTGAGTGAGATGCGGTTTGGCCTTCAACTCCGTTATGATGTGAGACGCAAGTGGCAAGATTCCGCCTTGATGCGCGAAAGCGTAGAAAAGGGTCAGCAGCAGGTTGCTGACATACCAAAAAATCAGCTTTCGAGACGTGTGCCTCGTTGTCGATTTGACAAAATTAGAGGAGTTGTTTCCATCGTTATCGTCATCATCATCGTCATCGTCATCGTCATCGTCATCGTCTACGCCATCGTCATCGTCATCGTCGTCGTCATCAACATATCTTTGAACGATATCCAGACTAGGAACTTGACTCAGCTCGGGCGCGTAGAGGAACACTAGCGGGAAAAGCACTGGAATGATGAACCGAGGTTCCTGATGGGGAAAAAGAGACAGCAGGGCGATCGAAATGATGAACGTGAATGTCATCAGGCCTACGATGCTCTGCAGGCGTGGTAGATGCAGCCAACGCGCCTTCAACCCACTGGAATTGGAACATCATTGTCCATCAAACGTCGTTTTATACGTTTTAATCGATGTAACTTACCTGTGTATAATTTTCACAAACGTCAATAATCCGATGATCCCCAGAACGCTAAACAGCAGCGGCACGTTCACTAGAAAGTGCAGGAAACGAGGATGCAGCCCGTGCGACTCCAAGTTCTTTGTATTCATGTTGTACTTGAGGAAATTGACCGGAGTCACGACGAAATTGTTGATCCCGATTTCTAGCTGACTAATCTCCGCGATCGTCAAGTATCCGAAGTAGAAGCTGTCGGCTAGAATGAAGAGCAGCGTTGCCGGTAACCCGCAGACGATGAAGGCGAGCATTCTGACGTGGAAGTCTTTGAAACCAACAGTCTGTGAGTTCAAGCCTCTGTGGAGCCAGTAGAAGACCGGGACGAGGGCAAATGCGACGAAGGTCGGCCTGTTGAATATTCCTATCACCGTTATCGTGGCCACCACGAGGCAATCGTTCAACAAGTGTGGCGGTAACATCGCCCTAAGCTTGTAATACTTGACTCGCTCCAAGGGAGTCTTTGCTTGGCGGTGCTTCATAGTCAAGTAATCGTTCTGCATGACCACCTACAATACAAAACGATGAAACTGTTAAAGCAGAACTTATGCAAGACACAAATAGCAATACCTGGAGCTTTCAGTTGCAAGAGCTTAATCTTTGAAGGGGAAAGTTAGATGTACCTTTTCTGAGAACGCCATGCACCGGGAAACGAAGTAGAGCAACGCGGCGGTCAATACCAGTTCAATCGAGTTGGACAGCGTACGGGTGGCATAGGTGAGCATCACGTAGGAGCTGGCGTACGTAACGAGCCGGACTCGATAGTTCTGCCCGTACATATAGCATATCTTGTACAGAAAATAATCTGATAGGAAAGAGAGCGCACACATGAATAGCCGGGGGAAGAGAACAAAGAAGTATGGGCTCCTTAACGATAAGCCAAGGAAGTGAAACGTGTAAGGGGATAGTGTCGTGAGAATTGCGTAAGGAAAGCCAACGAGTACTTGGGGAATGAGTGGCGAACGTATGGGAAAGGTGGCATTGAATTCCCAAGGCTTGTAAACGTCGATATCAAAATAGTCTCCTATTAGAAAGGAAAACAGATGTTATTATTAATATAAGCAAATGCTGAAATGTAACAGAATGTTGATGTACCAGCGATAACTTCGATAGACTGAAAGAACTCATCGGGATGAATGTACCCTGTCTGCGGAGCAAAAGTAAGGGCCACCCTCAATGTGGCCAGAATCCAATAGAAACCGAGTCTACGCTGAACAGGCTCCATAGTCTGATACTCCTCGATGGACCTGCGATACTCGTTTTTGGGCTAAAAAAATAGACAAATTTTATGTGTAATTTTTAAAAAACTATAAAAATAAAATAAAATAATATAAAATTTAATAACACATAAATATACATATAATATTATATATAATACATACAACATATATATATAACATTACTGGACATTTTTTTAACAAGAATTCCAAAATAAGTTTTGAAACTATCTTTAAAAAGTATTAATCATTTTTGTAATTAACTTTTTCTGTTACTTTTTAGATGGTTTTATTATTCAGTTTGCATTTATATCATTATATACTTGATAAAATTACTTATTAAAAAAAGATTTATCTATATGTATATAAATATAAATAAGCATATATAAAACATAAAAATACTATTTAGATTAATAAAAATTTAAATAAATTACTATTATTATATGTGTCATATATTCAAATAAGAATCCAAGTGAAAATGTAGAAAAATATATATATATATGTTCTATTAAAGTAAGAAATTATATAAATGCTTTGAGATAAAAGAATTATATTAATATTAAAAATTACCTTCAAAGACATGATTTTTTTGAGAGTATTAGGCTATCATAACTTAACCTCAATGACAATTCTTAAACATTTATTTAAAGTGAAGAAAAATTACGGACAGCCATGATTTATCGACTTCTTTCTACTTTATTACAACTAAGATATGCGGAGAATCGCATTATAACTTTAATATTCGTAATCAGAAGCATTGTTTACTAGTATTCTCGAAAAAAAGAGGAGAATCAATATTTGTCAAATTATCAGTCAGCAAACGCAACTGACGCAAACCAACGCAAACGCCTGAAACAGCATGAAGTTGGTTATAGTTAATTATTGATAAGTTCGAAGTGAAGTTGGCCACGAGTTGTTAAGTCTGTTCCTTGTTGCCAGAGAGGAAGGTTCCGCTCTGTTGCTACGTTACACTTTTCGCACTTAAATTTGGACAACGCTACAAATAATTACATTTATATAATTAATTATTATTATTATAAACACTTTCAACTCTTTTTGTTATAAACTTTCAATGTTGCGCTTAGATAATCTAAAATTATTTAAATAAAAATAAAATAAATTATAAGTATAAACGCATCTTAGAAAAAATATATTAAATTAATTTATATAAAATTATATTTTTTATCTGGATAATTTTATATTTTCTATAAATAACAACAAATTCTGCCAACTTCGCTTAATTCTTTCGTCGGCGGAAGAGAGTCGGGAATTTTCGAACGCGCTGAACATCGTCGGCCATTCGCGTCGCGCGGCGAAGAGAGAAGAAGGGGGGGAGAGAGAGAGAGTGCACCAAGTGCAGCGCGGTGCAGCCACATTAAAACCCGAGAGAAAACGGGTTTATCGATTCGAAGCGATTCTCTCCGCGCGGAGAGAGAGAAGAGAGAGAGAGAGAGAGAAAGAAGAACACGTCGCATCATACGACGATGGACGACAATGGACGACAACGGACGCCGTGACGACGCGTGAACGTACCGTCCGCGAGCGATTGTTTGTGTCCGTCGCCCCGTCGCCATCGTCTGGATTCCTTTAAGACGTCGTCGTCGTTCTTGCACCGCGCCGTATCCCGAGATCGGGAAGAACCGTACCCGTGGCTGTGCCCGTGCTGTGCGTCGGACAATCGCCCCCGAGCGTGTGCTTGCTCTCCGGTGTGAAGTGTGTCAGTGAAGGGACAAAGGGTGTCACGTAAGTGTGCGCCGAGCCCTCGGGAGGACTCGTTCTGAAAAAATATATATATATCGACGAAAAAAAAAAAAAAAAAGAAATATCGCGTGGACTTCGAGGAGAAAGAGAGTGATAGAGGGGGGAGAGGGAGAGCACTGTATCTCTGCGAAAAAAAATCTTCCGTATTTGTTAGTGACCTAAACCGCCTCTTTGCGACGAACTCTTTCCTAGCTATCTAAAATTTACAAAAAAGAAAACAGCAAAAAATCCAGTCGTGACATAAAATCTCCCGACGGACTCTCGATGTGTTCGGCGACGCGCAGCGCGGAAAGTAAACGAGAGAGAGAGAAAAAAAAGAAACGATCATAAAGTTAAAGCCCGTTGAGTAGACCTCTGCTTGCGGAGGGAGTGCGCGTAGATGCTAAATAACTATAGATCCGGATAAAAACAAAAACGAAAGAGAGGAAAAAAAATAGTTCCTCTTCGTGCTTTCAGAGACTCCTTGTAGAGAGCGGCGAGAGTTTTCCTCCGGGTGCGCTGTGTATCACCGCGATGATAATGACGACGACGACAACGACGACGACGACGACGATGACGGTGTTGTTTTTGTCGTCGTCACAATAATCCCAAGGACTCAGCCCGTGTGTAGTCTCTGTCTCCTTCTAGATCTCCTTCGGCTCCGAGGGTACACCCCCCCTACTCCTTCCCCTGCGCCGACATGTGTCATCTGTTGTTTCCCCGCTGTCGGTTGTTTGTTGTGTTAGGCCTTGAGGAGAGCCTAAGGGTGCCGCGTAGGCGCCGCTCCCCGAGAACATACCCGGGGACACAGTGTGGACCTTCCGCTCGATTCAGAAACTATCCCCCGGAACTATCCTCGGTATATAGAGTTGTCCCTTGTCGTTCTACCGCATTACTGTCGTAAGATGTACGAGAAAAAAAAAAAAGAAACGATATGTCTCTCGCCAGAGTGCCCCGCCGCGCAGCTCGCGACGTAGTAATGAGGCTCCCACCCCCGTCTGTGCGTTGCAGGACGTCCAGCAGTCGACCGACGGCGACGACGGTGACGGGGGACAGCGGTCGTGGTCCCGGGTGACCCGGTGGTGGTGGTGGTCGTCATCGTTATCATCATCATCGTCATCATCATGGGCAGCAACACGACAACAACGACGGACGGTGACAACCTGAATCTCAGCTGCGACGGCGAGAACGACAACGGCGACGAGCTGAGGATCGCTGCGGACGAGACGTACGATACGCGCAGCGAGGTCTCCTCCAGCAGTTCCAATGACTCCGACGACGATGAGGACGACGACTCGAGCCACCCGACCATCAGCTCGGTCTCCAGCAAGTCGTCCTCGCGAGGTGACAACAAGCGCGGCGGCGGCGGCAGCAGGCGGAACAAGGCCGAAAAGCGCGGTCGGTCCAGAGACGACTCCAAGTCGTCCAGTCCTGAGCCGAAGCGGGCCAGGTCGAAGGAGAACAAGGCTGTCACCAAAACCTATGACTATGCCACCAAGTTGAATTACCTGTTTAGAGATGCAAGGTTCGATGAGGACAATAAGTAGCTGTTGTTTGTAGCTTTGCATTAACAACGAGATCCCATTTTAAAATGTCAACTTTAAAATGGTGTCTAATCTCACACAAATGTGTGCTGAATTGGAGTTTAGTTTCAGTTGTGACATTGTTTAGCGATTCATGTTTGCTTCTAAGAATCTGAAATCTACCACATTTAATTTTAACTTGGCCTATCGGTCTTGAAATTGTTTTGATTTTTAAATTAAAACATGGGCAATTATGTGTTAAAATAGCTATTTTAATCTCTAAAATTTGTCGTTAAGATAATAAGACTGATTATTATGTATGTGACTTAAAGTTTTATTTGATTTTATACAGATTGAAAGAGGATAAAAAAAGGATAAAGTTATATGCTCACTTCTAGCATATTTTATGAAGATGTAGAAAGGATTACATTCTTTAAAATTGTTTTTTTACGCACCATTTTTTAAATTTGGAGTAAGCATTTTAAAGTCTTTTTTGTCAGATTTTTCATCATCAAGTCCAATAATGCGGAGAACGTGACACTGTCCAAGGCCAAGGGAGTATGGAGCACGCTGCCACAGAACGAGGCGAATCTGAATCAGGCCTATAGAGAATCACGAAACGTCCTGTTAGTATTTTCCGTGAAGGAATCGGGAAAGTTCGCCGGCTTCGCGAGACTTAGCACAGAATCGAGAAGAGATGCTGGTCCAGTCTCTTGGGTATGCAAATGAAATATAAGATATCACAATCATATCACAAATATCAGTTTCACAATTAGCTGATTGACTTTTATATCGGACTCTCTACTTACTTTACTACAAATTTTTGAATTTACATGCTGTTACTTAAAACTGAACTAGTGTCAATTATAACGAAGCTGATTAAGTTAATCAGTAACTCGTTAACCACTGCTAGAGAGATATCTGTATCTCACTTGATTGAACTCTTTATTAATTATATAGATCGTAAGAGAAAGGAAACACTCATAGAATTATATTTCAGGTTTTACCACCTGGATTGTCAGCGAAGGCTTTAGGTGGTGTATTTAAAGTCGACTGGATCTGCAGAAAGGAATTGCCGTTCACGGCGACATTACACTTGTACAATCCTTGGAATGATGGTAAGCAAGTCAAGATTGGTCGAGATGGACAGGAAATCGAGCCCAGAGTCGCAGAAGAATTGTGCAGATTATTTCCAGAAGATGAAGGTGTGTATCTGCTAAGCATTTTTTTTTCATTCTTGGCCTCTTATCAAAGAAGTGATAAATCCATGATAATGTCGAATACAATATATCGATACTATCGATTAGATTTAAGTCTGAGGCACAGAGAGCAAACGCACAATCCTCCACGATCACTACATGTGTACATTATATATTAATAAAAACTATTGAGATATTTTTTAAATCTTTATATATTTTACAATTCATACATATAATTTTTATATATTTGTATCATGTCGCATATAAATATTATTTATATTTGCAGGAATCGAAATGACGCCTATTTTGCGAAAGTCCAAGGAGGCAGGGAAACATGTTGTAAAATCGTCGCGTTATCGCGACAAGAGGCCCATAGGCGGTTCTAGATTTCTACGAAGAGGCGGACGCGGACGCAAACTGTTCTTGACTTCGAGATCGCGTTTAGCATCATTGGCCAGAGGTTCTCAGGATGGAAATCACAGAAGTTCTAGGGATCATTCTTACCGGTACACACCGTGGTTTAGTCGAGGCGATTCACCTTACACAAAGTACGATTATATATCGATTATTCACAGTATTAAAAATTACACGATATATAATAGCTTTAAAATTTAACATTATAATGTAATAATGCTGCTAAATACTAGCATATTTCATGCCGCAGCTTTATTAAAATTCATGTCTTTCAAGAGCAGATACATAAATTTTCACAATTTGTAAAAACTTACTCTGCAATGTTAATTAATTTCTTTTTCAGGGGCTATGGAAGTGGATTGGGTGTCGCTGCGGTTGCGGAAGCTTATGTGGCGGATTATATGCGCACTATGCAACATCAGTTGCCTCCATTACCGCCTTATGGTCCGCACCCGTATGATACTCTGCCACCACCTCCTCCACCTCCAAGGTAAGAATTATTTAGTTTGAATTATCTGATATTACCTTCTAGATGGTTCGTTCCACTTATTTAAACAAAAGTTCTCTGAGCATAAGATAAATTAGAGATGATTTTTTTCTTGTTTCAGATATTACGATGGTCTACCACTGCCTCCGGATTACAATGCAACAGCATCGGCACTAGATAAGCGTAGCTATGAGAGGAGCGTCGACGAATTTCTATGGAGGACGGCTAGTCGTCATAGTCGGCACAGTGATCACCGTTCTTCGCGCGATCATCACAGATACAGAGATCGCAGATAAGGATCTCGACTTTAGTGTTCCCCTTGAAAATCCGTCGATTCTCAAATCCTTCACTGATAATAATAGAATTAGAAATTGAATACACATTCTCAATGAGAAATTAAATTGACATATCATTTATATTTATTTGAATTTGTAGAATTCTTGGAAAAGATGTGAAACAAAAGCATATTTATAATTTATATAAAGGTTGTTCTGACAAAAATGTGCGACTCAAAATATGATAAAAAAGTTCTTAAAATAAAAAATTAGAAATAACGCAAGATTCATGATGTGAAAACGATTAATTTGTAGTTGATAGAATCTGAATTCAATCTCAATCTTTTTTCGTATATGCCTCAAGCGTTATATAAGAAGTAGATTGGAGAATTGAAAGATAATAATGTGTAAAAAAGTTTAAGATCAATGATAACTCATATTTCAGAAATCTATATTTCATTTACAAGCAAAAATTAAGTAGAAAAATTATTATGAATGTTTACTTTGAACAGTTGTTTTGCAAATACAAAGTTTTAAAGTTGATCAATCACAGAGCTGATCATTACATTTAAATGCACTAATATTATCACATGCGCTAGTCATGCACAGGTTCAGACGTAATTAACCCAGAGGGAGTTTGAAGGAAAGACCCTCATTTCTCAAAAATTTGAAATATTCATAATTTTTTTACTCAATTTTTTGAGAACTTGTTTGTTATAATATTTTGAGTATTTTACAACGCCTTAATAATATATATATATATATATATATATATATATATATATATATATATATTATAATTAATATTATACTTCAATGTTTCCAAAATTATTAGGCATCTTAATTTTTTTTCTATATTTTACTCAGATGACAAAATCCAAGCAATTTGCTAATAGTTTATTAATAGATTGGCAACAAATTGATCATATTGTAAATTCATCTCTTCAATTTGTTTATAATCTATTGATAAGGCCTGCTGATATTTTATGTTAACAAATTAATGGCAGAAACCGAGCAGGAATTGCAAATAGGATGCCGTCTCTAAACGTTGAAGTAATTAAATCAGATCGGATTTAATTAAGAGATCTATATAAATAAAATGAAATTTGTCCATAGAAATCTTTATTTGCAATTTATCAGTATCGAGTAATTTTTTATCACCCATTTCATAATTTCTAAAATGTATTTTGGAAAAAGTTCCACTGATTTTCAACAGCAAGACATTTTATTTTATTCTGTTTATTGCAGTATTTAAAATTTTTGTTCTTGATTTTTTTTTCAACAATACTGTCAATACTCAGAAATGTTCGATAAAATTAAAGCCAGAACTCTTGAGTCTGAGAGTTTATTTTGCTCAAAACAACTTGCCTGCTTTGGCTATGTGATATGAAGCAATGGAGAAAATGTTTGATATTGACTTTCAAAAATTGTCTCCACAGCTAAGTAGGAAAAAGATAACATTTCCTTCAAAATTACTGTGTAATGTGAAATTTATTTATTATAATTTGAGAATGCTTAATAGTTTTGTGAACATGATTGTATATATAAAATTTAAAAAAGGTGTTCTAAACATGAAAGGAATGTGGCTTATTTTTAGAAATTTTTTTTAAAGAAAATTACTGCATATTTTTTACTTTTACTCATCTATTTGATCATTGCGATATAAATTAACTATATTTTTATATATGATAAAATAATTCATTTTCAATATCAACAGTAATGATTTAAAAAATTCAATTTTATTGAAAAATTGATACTTAAAATAGCACCATCTTAATAATTTGCATCGATCCCAGTTCGAGAATTAAAGAGATATATATTTACGTTATATGTATTATATTATATAGATGTTAGCATCAAAGATATTAAATTGTTACTCAATTTAATTTGTAATATTACGTATTCCGGGTAAACTGTGTTTCAAGACTGACGAATTTGTTGACGCGCAGTTGCATATGCTGGTGATCGTAAATTAAAAACTATTAATTACACACGCCGCGAATATTCAGTGTTGATTCATAACGGTGATATTAAATATATATATTTCTGAAAACTAATAAACATATTTATTCATACTAAAATTTGTAAATATGTACAAGTAGATGTATAAAAGCGTAGTAAAATATGTGTAGCCTCTTATTCTTAAAAAAAATCCCTAAAATAAGCAAACTTTTTTTGCTCTTTAAACTATAACCCACTAATCTTTTGGATACGAAATAGTGCAATAAAAAAACGTTATGTGGAACGGAGCAAAAATAATGGTTCTTACTATAAACATATAGATGTGCCAACAATACTCAAAGGGTTAATATGCATAATATTAATTATAATATGTATGTATTCATTAAAAATATATAATTTAATATATAACTAATGTACTGTTATAAATGTAAATTAAATTTGTACATATAAATTGATTATAAATCTAATTTAATTGAAATGTTAAAATATATGTAAATTCTTAAGAAGAATTCTGGGAATCGGCGGATTCGATCATATAATCATTACTATAAAGGCAATTTTAATCGATGATGTTTAATTATCATTAATTATTAAACTGCGTAATTATAGCTCGATTCCAAACGCATACTTGCTGTTATACCGTAGATCAATTAAGTTTTGTACCATTGAGTATTGAAATTTACAATTTCTTTACCAAATGTTCAATGTCTTTTGCAATCACGCAAACGAACAAAACACAATATTTGAAATATTTTGCCAATCAAAAGAAGAGGGAAATGAATTCCAATATATGCAATAAAATTTTTTTCTGCTTACTATCTCTTTTTAAACACATTTTGTACGTTTTATCCACCGTCTCATATCTGCGAAATACTTTTTTCGGGATAGATAGTGCGATCGATCAATGTAATCATCAATGTAACTTTAGTGAAACTTAATTTCAGTTTAATGATTCAATTAATGATTGTGTGTGTTTATGTACAATCCATTTTTTAATTAATGAATTCGGCATTGTGATCTCCGTTTTATGAATCAACTCTAACTTTATAAAAAATTAATGTGGTTTCTTGTTATTTTACTCTTCCATTTGTAATGTTTTTTAATCGACATTAGAACAAGAGAACAAAACTGAAAAACAGAATATGCAGTATCATTTTCGTTCTGCGCTATCAGAATAAGAATGGAGATTAGAGTAAGAGGAAATCTGAAGATAACAAAGGCGTCCCAGTAACTTCACAAAACAGAGATTGTATGCGTATTTATACAAAACAATTTCAAAATACATATATAACACATGAGCATCGTCATCGTATTATCTTATTGCAAAATCTTTTTTCTTTGTTAAATATAATAATTAGAGAGAAACATGTCCAACAAATCAGGAAATCGGCCAGTGATAATAGATATCACTTACACACTACCCACACGAAACGGATAGTTCCAAGTGGATACTTCGTCCTATCGGGAGACAGTGCGGAAAGATTTTAACGTGCTGCAGCTATTCTGACGCGTCAGTGTCAAAGTTTATTTCCAATGTCTTTCGTAAATTTCGATTATGTTATAAATTTTATAAGTATATTTTCAGAGGCGGTGTTTTAAATAATAAATTTGAACAAAAATGAACATTTGTTGTAATTATTCAACAAACGTGTGTGATTATTGTAAAATTGTGAAAAGAAAAGGTCTGATACGAGAAAGTAGGCGATTAATGATTTAAATGATAAATTTAATGACACTAATTAAATTTAACTTACTATTTGCATAAATACAAAGTTCAAAAACTGAACGTTTTAATTTTACTTTGAGTAATAATTGAAATATTAAGAAATAATAAATTAACAGTAAATAAAAATTTGAAAATTATGATAAAATAAAATTGAGATTTAAAAAAACAAAAGATCAAAAAATTAAAACGGTTGTAAATTGAAACTACCCATTACAGTGCAAAATAATGAATGCACAGTGTCATCACCGAATAAAAATTAAACAAATGGGTCATATAATAACAAAAACAAAAGAGTATTATTTGATTAAAACTAATTTTTTGCTTTTATTATAACTTCTTTCTTCTGGATTAAGAGATATTTTGTGCGTCTCGTAATTGAAAATCATAGTGTTATTTACATTCATTATGTCTGTGAGGGTGCAATTTTTCAAGTATGGTTTGTGCATGGTGCTATATTTCTTTATTTGTGTAATTTTAATTAAAACGAGAAGTTGTAACGTGAAGGAAGCGATAAGTATGACAACTACGATCAGATATCAGCCGCGAAAGCTTTCCTTCCCAACTTCAAATAGGATAATTAAGAAGAAAAATGTTGAGTTGGAGATCAACCTGTTGCGGATGGACGAGTTGAAGGGTGGAACTATCGACCTACAGGTATACTCCACTAAAAATTCAAATTAATATAGATATGAGAAAATGTAGCTAAAAGTGTAAAGAAACTTAGGAGATAAATAATAGGTCTGAAGGACTTATATAGCCTTTTCCTAAAAATTCTCCAAATAGAGTATTGTGTGTGTGTGTATGTGCATGTGCGCGCGCGCGTGTATGTATGTGTGTGTTTCTCCAAACCATAGCTACAGGTCATTCTAGATTCTTCCTCTTTTAGAAGAGAAGAAATTTCCAACTTGCAATCTCATAAAGAAAATTATATATATGTGTATGTATGTATGTATGTATGCATATATTTATTTATTTATTTATTTTTCCCCTAAAAAGACGTTTAATTATTCAAGCAATTATACAGTCAAGACTTTAAAAAACTTTTTATTCTTGACAACATTCAAAATAATTAAGTTTTATTATAAATTTATTAGAATATGTACTTTAAGTTAATAATTATATAAAATATGTAATATAATATTAATAAAAAAATGATGACAAAATGAAAAAAAAAATCTCCCCGACGGGGAATCGAACCCCGGTCTCCCGCGTGACAGGCGGGGATACTAACCACTATACTATCGAGGAAGAGATAAAAACTTTTTCCAATTTGTGGTACTAGTATTAAATATAATTAAAATATAATTTTTATCGGTTTAATATACAATTAAAAACTTAATTATCTTACATATTATCAAAAAAAATTCTTGAAAATATTGACTATATTGTTTTGATTAATTAAACTTTTTTTTGAAAATGTGTAAATATATATAAATATGTAAATTTTTTTATTTTACGCGGAATTATTTTAATTTTCATCTATTTTCATTATATTTTCACTAATAAATTTGAATTTACGCAAAGATAATTTTCACAAATTTTATTTTTATTTTTAAACTTTCTAAACTTCCAACTTTATATGTGTATAATATCTATATTCCTCTATTTAACAGAAGAGTGCGAATCTGCTTCAACAAGTATCGAACGTCTGCGCAAAATACAGGCTAAAAACTCCTCTTATCAAAAGGCATTTTTTGTACAACATGGAACATAAATCACTATATTGTTGGATCCGCAAAGCCGCATCTACCAGCTTCACCAAATTATTTTCTGATATGAGCAACCGTCAAGTCGATCATGATCTTTACAAGTAACTAATATTCATCATAATCAAACACATGCTTTAATAAATGATATTTTCTCATTGTCATGATTAATATGTTAATAATTCGAGAATGCATTTGTAGAGAAGTGGACTTCTTATCACCAGAAAATTTGGAGGATTTGCAGCGTTTCGTTAACAACAATACTGTTTTCAAATTGCTTGTCGTCAGGCATCCATTTCAACGATTAGTCTCGTCGTATCGGTAATTAATTTTATTATAAAAAATGTAGTCAATACCCTGAATCAATAATAATCAATATTATTTCGCAAACTGAAGAAAAAATGCAGATTCTATCATTTTATGTCAATTGAATTGATTTATAAACAAATTCTTATTTAACAAAACTGAATTCTTATATTTAAAAAACGTTACATTAAATTTTAATTTAGTTTTAATAATTTACATTTAATTTTCTATTATATATTCTCTACTTGCAATAAATGAAACAATTATATATATATATTATAGATGCCATGGATATTATTTTTTCACAAAAGAATTGATTTAATACTTATGGCACTATCTACGGCAAAACTTATTTATGAATTTAACTCAATATTTTAATTATTCTAATGTAAAAATTAACATCGATAATACAGATATTGACACTGATAAAAAATTATATACAGAGATCGCATTGAAGACAACAGCAAATACACCGCGCAATCCTGGCTTTACGCTCGTCAAATTCTTCATCTCTCAAGGCCCGATCTCTTTCGTCTTAACGCAACGTTTAATGGCAACATTTTGCAAAGGATATTTTTACCGGATAAAAGGTACATACAGTGAATGCTATAATTATGATTCATTAGGGCACAAATTAATATTTTTTTAACTAAATACATTAAAACTGGTTACTACTCAATCCTATGTAGAATATAGATTTTTATCTTTGTTTATTCGCAGATTGAAGGTGATACCTAGCTTCAAAGAATTTTTGGAATGGTTGTTGAAGCAACCGCCGAATCATGATGACGTCCACTGGGCCCAATATCACACTCACTGCGCAGTCTGTGATGTGCGGTATAATTTTATTCTGAAAGTGGACGAGTACACCTTTGGAGAGGTAAATTACGTCCTAACGAAGCTGAGATTAAACAAAGATAAGATCTACTTGCCCAAACTGCAGCGTACTCGTACTGGCGTCACCAACTTCGATACAACATGTAAATACTTTCACAATTTGACTACGGATGTAGTCCTGAGACTTTACGAAAGATACAAAGTGGACTTCGAGATGTACAATTATAAACTAGATAAGTATCTACACTGTGCCAAGAGCAAAAAATTGACTTTGAGGCAAAAAAGTAAGCATTAGTAATACTTAAAAAGTGATAAAATCTCTTTGATGAATAAAAACTTGGTACTTTCCTCTTGTGCTTTTTTTTGGTAAACTAAATATATATAAAACATATTCTGATTTTTTGGACAAGTCTTCGTGTATCATCTTTACCAATGAGTGAAAGAAACAAATAAAGATAATTCTTTTGAGAAGATTTTATATTATTACTACTTATATTATTACTTAAATTATTACTAAAAATTATAAGATTATTGTATATGCTAGTATATATTTTGAATTAGAAAAAAATTCCAAAGTATATAGCAATTAGGTGAGAATATTAATCAATGAAACTTTAGTATAAGAAAAAATTATCTATTTTTCTTAATGATCATAATGATGATTACAATAATGACAATATTGATGATACGTTATAGTATATATATCATTAACATACAAAATTAAATTAATTGTATAAAATACAAATATCATCAAAAGAAAGAAAAGAAACATCTTTTCACTTTTCTGCAACTCAAGGTTAAAAATAATTTTTAAACTAAATCTCGCACCATGTTTCTCTTATTTCTTGCGTTTGTATTCTGTCTCTTCCATATTCTTCAAAATCTTTCTTTATTCCCTTATTTTTTTCATTTCGATTTGAACTTCAAATGTTTTCGAATTTCTTCATTCTCTACTGTGAACCGTGTTTTACATCGTTTTGAAGTTCATTCTTTACGTTTCCGCAATTAATCGTTATCATCATCAGATATTATTAAGCAATCAACATCATCAGAAAGCTTCCGTTTCTTAAATGTTGATTTCTTCAGTTCTTCAGCTGAATTATCATGAGATACGGTGTCGTTATTGATAATGCAAATGTCATCATTGTCGTCACCGTTATCAATATCCATTTTGCGCCTTTTGGCTGCCACTTCAACATTGATCTCATTTTTACGCTTCTTAGTTGCGTCCGACGTTTCAGTCATGTTCTGCAACATTTTTAATAAATAAATAAATCAATCAAGACAAGGTAATCGAAATAAATATTTCCCAAAGCATTCCCCTCACCTGTCCATTAGAGCTGGAAGACTTCTCCAGCTTTTCTTCCTCCTCTTCCTTCTCCTTTTCCTTCGGTTGAAGTGCGTTCTTGTCTGCCAGTATTAAAAATTGCGGACTGTCGTCCTTCGGGCCAGGTTTCTCCCGGTAAACCACAAAGACAGTCAGCGAATAATTCTGCTGGAAGTCGTCGACCTTGAGAATCGCTCCATCCTTGATACCCAATTCCTCCAGCTTTTTGTCGTTGTTGCCCTCCGTTTCGCCCTCCTCGCTGCTGATTACGACAGTGCCAGTTCCATCGATCATGACGTCGGGAGCGATCATGTTAAGTCGGTTCTTAAGTACCAGCTCCTCCAACTCTTTAATAGTCATGCTGGAGGTATCAACTGCTAGTACAGCTTGTGGAGTTGGTGCACAAACATAGCACTGTGGATTGGGAGGGTTCACCGCCTTCTCCGGAACTAGCAGTTGGTTACGATGATTCATTTTCAGGCGCAAATAAACAGATCGACACGCCCGCAGGTTGTTCTCAAGGATTCGGAAGGCGTGGAGAACCACCATGCCCGCGATGATGGCATTCGTGGTGGCAATCGCTGGGATTATATTACCGGCCATTGCTTAAAAAAAAAAAAAAAAGAAAAATCTATAAGATTGGAGAGTTGAAGATTGTAATAGAATATATAAATGTGAAATAAACCTATTCCGAGAATACAAAATATTTCAAGAACAAGATGCAAAAAACACGAACATTTAATGTCGAATCTACTCTTTTGAGGAATTCCAAAGATATACGCGCGGATGTTAGCGCACGCGGCGACAAAGTCCATGGCGTGCTGGTCATCCTTATCCCAAACCAAGTGATTGCCCGGCGACTTTTCCTGAGAAGACTTCAACGTTTGATTCAAGCTCTTCATCGATTCCGCAAAAATCGAGCCGCACTTGGAGATGCTCCAACGCTGTTGATCCTTCAGCCCAGGCTGGCTGATCTCCTTGCTGCATCCAGCCACTTCAAGAAGATAAAACATTAACACTCATTTAAAGAAATAGAAGAAGGGCAGTAATACAAACCTCCGTCTGGTAGCTCTCGCCAATTCAATGGCGTTGGAGGTCGGCGCTTCTTCCACAAATTGTCCATGCTCAGTAGATACTTAATGTCATCATGAAAAAGTTTTGTGAATAGTTTTTCTGAATCGTAGTCGCAGGACTGGGCCCAAATTCGTGTGGAGACCCTATCAATATTACCTTTATCATTGGATTCTGCCTGCAAAGCAGTTTCTCCTGCTGTATCTGCAATATCAAGTTCCAATATTGATATCTATGTATATTTTGCTGTCGATAATAACTAATATTAATAATTAAATAATAAACTAATTGAAAAGTAAAAATTCAAAGAAATTTATTAACTTACATTAAGAATGTGTTTACGACTTTCAAGATAAAAAAATATCACAAAAGATTAAAATACTAATTATTGATTATACCATTATAAATTATATTAAACATTATAGCACACAATTTTTATTACCAGCTGCTTCAGGATCTGCGGTGTCTGGAGAAACATCCTGATCGGGATCCTCTTCGCCAAATAACTGACTGCAACATTTATCACACAATAAAGTTAATTAAAAACTGTTGTTGATAAAATTAACTTTCAGTAGCATAAATAAAAATTAAATCCACATATAAATTTAATCAATAAAACGTAAAATATTCTTCTCAACGCAGATTATTTTATTACTAATTACTTGAAATAGTTACTTGAAAATAATTACTTGAAAAGATGTTTCGCCCAAACAATGCAATGAATTGGCTCACTGGGGGTATTGCGTATAGTACAACCAGGATAAGTCTTTTGTGCAGCCTTTGGTGTACACTCATAGCATTGGCTCAGGCCCTTCTTGATGAGTTCAACCTGGCCTTCGTAACCTGCTGTACCAGACTCGATCAGCGGTATATCAGCTGCCAGACACATACGATTCACATGGTTTCTGGCAGCTCTATTGTCAAGAGCGTTTAACACGACTGTAAATCGCTTAAAAAAAGTTAAGCCAAATTCTGATCTAGAAGTAGACAGATACAAGACAGTATAATTAGAGTTCATTCAAAAGTAAAGTGTCGGCAGTACCATAAGTGGAAAACAAGCGTGTTAAGATAAACTTACGATGTAATACTGTCATGATAATATGTCACTTTAACATCTGGATTAAATGTCAATGCTGTTTCACATGCTATCTGGGCTTTCGATTTTCCCACATGTTTCTTTTGAAACAGGAACTGCCTGTTTAAGTTGCTCACGTCAATTGTGTCCAAATCAATCTGTAAAATAACAATGTTCAATTAAAAACAATATAAATACAATATTAATAACAAAAATCTTATAAATTAAAATACAAAAAATAAATTAATAAAATTAAAATTACAATTGACAAAACTAAACACAATCCTAATATAAATCGTTAAAACTAATCAAAATAAATCCGTTAATTAAGATGTTATCGTTATTAAAATCTATATAAATACAATTCAAACAAAAAAGGTATTTTGATAGAGAAGTTAATTCTAAATTACAATACAAAAAATGCGTAATCTTTATTATTATAAAATAACAACGTTTACATTGTACAGTTAACAATTCGTACAGTCTTTATTATTATAGAATAACAAAGTTAACATTGTATGTCGATATAAAAACAAAAAACGACGATGTCGCTAGATTGTTTGCTACATACAAATCACTCGAAAGTGAGGTTACGTTCGCTACTGTAAAATATACTCACAATCTCGATGTCGGCAAACCCGGACATAACCAGGTTCTTGAGGATCTCGCAACCGATACCGCCGGCGCCGACAACAAGCACTTTGCTATGTAAAACCGCATCGCGCAATTCCTCACGAAAAACACCGCCTATAGTCGTCGCCATCTTGCTAACTGAACCGATTTTATCATGGCGGCCGAGCGCCCGGAGCGCCTTGAGCGGCTTGAGCCGAGATGGCAACCGGCGCACCGCGGAGTTCGACATTTTCTCACGCATGCGCAGGCATGATGCGTGATATTCTCATTCTACAATTGCGTAACGTAGTTGTAAACGTAAAATTGGATAAAGCTAACCAATCACAAATAATTATTTTTTTAGTGATTGAAGAATAATCAACTATGATTAATTAATTTTTTACAACCTTATGGTTTACAACTACGTTTAGCCGCATCTACAATAGATGTAGTAAGCCTTATGCCATAAGAAACTGACCAATTATAATCGAATATGAGAAGAATAAACGAATATAATTGGTTAATTCCTTAGGGCTTAAAGCTTACTACATCTATTGTAGATTCGGCCTTAAGGGCCATCTACAATGGAGTGTTTAATCGTAACAATGCTAAATCTACGGCAATGCTGTCTACAATACAGACGACGTAGCAGTAACATACAAGCCAATTATCACAGAGAGGCAATCAAAAACTAATCCAGGGCCCCTATTCTTGAATTCATTCGCAAGAGAAACGTATTCGCAAATTCTGTTCTTACAGAAAAGTTGAAAATTTATTGGCTATCGTATGGCTTTCAACCAATAAACTTGCAACTTTTCTGTTAGAGCGGGTATTTGCGCATACGTTTTCTTGCAAATAAATTCAAGAATCGAGCCCCTGAACGTTCGAACGCTCATCGTAAACACGCACCGAATTGGTTCAATGTCTGCAATGCTGTAGGCCGTAAGCAGTAAGGCAATACGAAATGAAAATATTTTCTACAACTACTGCTACGGCCTACGACTCTCCATTGTAGATGGCTCTTTAGCCCGGATCTACAATAGTGTAGTAAGCCTTATGCCATAAGGAATTAACCAATTATATTTGTTTAGTCTTCTCATATTCGATTATAATTGGTCAGTTTCTTATGGCATAAGGCTTACTACACCTATTGTAGATCCGGCCTTACGCAATTGTAGAATTGCTTTTAAGCCGTAAGAAATTGACCAATGAAAGTTGAGTATTCTTACAAGAACTGACTATAATTGGTCAATTTCTTATGGCTTCAAGCTTAAAATCTTCATTTTAGATCGGGGGCTCTATTCTTGAATTCATTCGCAAGAGAAACGTATTCGCAAATTCTGATCTTACAGAAAAGTTGGAAATTTATTGGTTATCGTATGACTATTAACCAATAAACTTGCAACTTTTCTGTTAGAGCGAGTACTTGCGTATACGTTTCTCTTGCGAATGAATTCAAGAATCGAGCCCCAGGACTAATAAGAAAGGCGCATTTAAAGGGTCGGAAATCCATCTGGGGAATTAAGAAGAAGAAGAAGAAAGGCGCATCCAGGAAATATAAAATTTATGCCCAGTCTACAATGAGTCGTTGGTCATTGGTCGTAAGAAATTTAACCAATTATGTTCGGTTATTCTTCTCTAAAATCAACTGTGATTGGTTAAATTTCTTACGACCAACGACCAACGACTCATTGTAGACTGGGCATTATGGTCGTCCAAACCAGTCCAAAAACACGACACGAACCCCTCTCGAACATTTCCCGGTGTGAGTTTCACCTGCTGGGTAAACCCACTCGGGTGAAGTTTCCGAACGCAGTTCAGACGTCGCGGAGATCGGGGGTAGATCGACGGCGCGTCGCGCGGAGAGTGGAGACAGTGAGCACTCGGCCGCTACGGATATGGCGGACGTGGCCGCCTCGCGTTAACGTGTCACGCCAGACACCTCGCCGTCGCGCCTCCTTCCTCATCATCATCATCATCCATCATTATTATCACCATCATTATCATCCTCGCCGTTGTCCCGTGTCGTCACGAGAAAGTACGCGACGCGAGAGAAACCGTAAACCGCCGAGGGCGCCGCGGAGCGGAGTCGTGGCCAAGTCGTCCAAGTGCGGCTCGCCCCGAGATCTCTCCGCGCCCGAGATGCTCGTACGCACATGGTGACATCGTCTTCCGGGTTAGTTTCGAAAAGTAGTTCAATCTCGCGGTAATACGGAGGAGTACTCGCGCTCCGTCCGGGTAATCGGCACGTCATGCCCATCGGTGGCCCCGGGCCCGGCCCCGGCGCGAGCTCGACTCGGCCTGTGTGTGTATGTGTGTGTGTGTATGTGCGCGCCTGTGTCTGCATGTGTGTATGTGTGCGTGCATGATGTGTGTATGTGTATGTGTGTGTCTTGCGGCGCCTCCTCCATGGGGAAGTCATGGGGTGTATAATGGCGATTCGAGAGGATGTTTTGTTGCGCTCGCGGGATTCCGGAGTGTCGCGCGTTAACGGTTGTTAGCTTTGCCAGTTGTCACCTGCATCAACTGCCGATTGCAATTATCCGCTATCGATGTTGACGTCTTTCGACGCTTATCGTAAAAAATTGAGTCAGGCAATTTGTGTGTGCAGGTAGTAATGTCGGCCGACGATTAGGAGTTTGCTTCGTTTTCTTTATTTTTTTTTTGTCTTTTTACGGGATTTATGGCGAAAATTTGTGACTCTTGTTCAAACGTTATCTTTCATTTATTTTTTCGCGAATTCCGTGGTTCCACTCGCATTTAATCGTGTCGGGTGGCATTGTTGACATTCCAGTTAAAATTGCATTGAAATTGATGATAAAAATTTATGTATTCTTTGCCTAAGTAGTTTGACGCCTTGTTAAGAAAAGCTGTATTGTTTAACAAGGCTGCTGGAATCAATTAGAAGTTTTTATCTCACGTATTTGTTTTGACATTTTAAATCCATGATAAAATTTACGATATAACTGATTAACAGTACTTAACAGTTACTGTGGAAAAATATTATGAACTCATCTTGAATTTAAAGATTGCAATCGATATAACTTATTAATGTGAGCGCTTATTCTATTTTTATTTTACTGATCATGAATTGTAATTTGTGATTTATTTAAACTAACAAATTAATTAGTAATCCTTTGTATTTTTTAACACACATATATATATGTATATTTACACACACACACACACACATATATATATATATATATATATATATATATATATATATATATGAAAGTATTACACTTAAAATTCTATGACAGTTTTGAAAAAGAATCTGTAACAAGTTTACAGGATTTGTACACAAGTATGTAAGATTGTAACTTATTTTGCAATCTATTTTTACAATTTTGATTTGTCAAAAAATCTCATAAACTTACACACACTTCATATCTGGGATTTTTGATTGTGTTTAATTAATTTTAACAATTTATAACTTTATTACATTTTTAATGAAATATTCAATGGACATTAAAAGGTATAAAGCTGTTCATCGTGGTTTAATGTCAAATTTGATATTCAGATATAATAAAGTTTTATATGAATAATATTAAATCAAATTATAATTTATTGAAATTATTAGATTAAGAATGACTAAGTAATAGTTAATAAAGATTATTGGATAATTAGATTGATAATGAATTGATATGAAGAATGATGTCAGGTTAAATTTTAGACATGGAGATATGTTTGACTTTTATATAATAATTTCGAGATTACAAATCACTAATTTGTTAATGTACATTTTATTATAGTATAACTGACATTTTAAATCAATGATAAAATCATACAAAATAATTTGTAATTAATGTTTAATGGTTACTGCAGCAGAATGTTATAAAGTTTATAAATTGAACATTATATTTAATTGATTTCATTAATTTTATTTTTATTGATCTGTTATATGATAATTTTTAAAAAGTTATTTATAGTAATGTAGAGTTCATTATGTTACATTTATTAATTTTATTAATTTTATCAATTTATAAATATTATCGAAATATGTTGATCTGACGTTGAACCAAGTTGTGTATAGTAAAATTACTTAAATTGCTCTGATTTGATAAGATTAATAGACCAAGATTATTATAAAATATTGTATATATAATTAGACACACACATGTAATATTTAACATAATTTTTTACACACGCATTATAAACTAATATTTAACACAACTTTTCTTTTACTTTCAATATATATAGGCAAGTATGAAAATATAGGCAACATAGCAAGTATAAACATTGCCTATGTGGAAATATAAGCAAGAAAGAACAATTTTTGAAACTAAATAATTCATAGACAACGCAGAAAATTTTATATCCAAAAATAGATAATTTTATTTTTAACAAATATCTCAAGCAGTTAGATGTGTCTGTAGATATCTAGAATATCTACACTTAGCAAATTTTGTGAATGAACCTTCTTAGCATTCAGTATAATATAAACATATATGATTATGCGAGCAATTATATGATCATATGAGGATCATGCAAAATTGCAGCTCCTTTTGCATCTATCTACTATAGGGACAGCATTCAAGTATTGATTACAGTAACATGGTGTGTTATGGGAGGAGGGTTGAGACCAGGCATGGCAGACCTACCTATTATATCTTACACCTGTCATTCAGCTTTTGTTTCCTTAACATTTTTCAAATACATTTCATATAAATATGTAACAGTTAAATACATAAATTGTAATTATAGAGAAAAAATGTAATTATAAAATAAAAATATTATCATGTGATTTATATAAAAAATATAAATATTTTTTAAAAATTATAATAGCATAATTTTTATTTGCTCTAATTATATTTATAATAATTATAAAAGTGATTTTTAAATTTATTTTATTATTTTCACTGTTATTATAATTATTTTCAATAATTATAATTTTATATAATAAATATACACAATTTTGTTAAGTAAAACCAATTTTTAATATTACTGCAAGATATTTTATATTACTTTTTCTATTTTTGGAACTTTTATTTTGGTATTTTTTAAGAAAGAGAGTAATATATTTTTATGCATTTTATATATCTTATATTTTTAATCTTTTTTATTTTAGAATGTTTTTAAATAAATATTACAAAGATAGTAAAATTGGGGAAGAATACAGTATTACAGTATTAATTCTTTAAGAAAGGTAGATATTCAAATTCTGTAAAGGTCAGAAAATCCAATTGACTGTGTTAATGTGCGATAGCTATAGGGAACAACAGCAGAGAATGCATGTTCTTTGATAGCACGATAGCGTGAAATCTAAACAGATTTAATTTACACAGTATTAATCTGAAAGTTATTTTGAAATAATTTCTTTTTCCTTTACTTGATAATTAAATAGAATTTATTTGTTATTTTATTATAAATTTGTTAAATCTGTAAATTAAGGTTTTTTGGAAATAAATGGTAAATCGATATAAATAAGGCAAAAAAAAGATTTTATTAATCATTTAAGATAATCAGTATAGTGAATTAGATTTGATGTGTGTGTTTTGTACATATACACATAAAATTTGAAATTACTGTGCATGTGTACATGTACATTTAGATATTTTAATATTTTAACTTTAATAATTTTTGATTAACATAATTTTATTTTTTTACAGGTTGCTGCAATGAAGTATATCAAATGCTTGAATGACAATGGGCTGAAACACTTAAACGATTAGCACTTATATATAAATATCACTACTTCTTGTCAGCCATAGGTAAAGTATCAATCAAGTATTTTATTAAATATTTTAAAAAATAATTTGTTGAATGTGAAATTTTTCAAAGAAATTTTAGATATTTTTAATTAATAATTTTTTAGTTCAAGATGCTTCTAAATATAATTTTTTAAATCTAAATATGTGTAAAATTTGTAAATGGTTTGTTGCATACACAAAAAAGATATTTTGTAACAAAATTATTTCAGATAATTAAGTAAGTAATATTGGACCGTGATGTGAATAACATAATTAAAAATGGACGAGAGCCAAGAAATGGTAAGTGAAAAACTAAAAAGTGTATATAAATTCGCACAAGAAATATCATCAAGCACAAAATTCCTGCTGTGTAATCGTTCCCTGGCACTCTTCCATTTAATTGTGTTATTTTGGATTGCAAAGGTGATATATCTAAATAAGATATTCAAAATACGCCAAGTATATTTTCTTTTGCAAGCTTGACCCAGACATGGCAGCGATCGAAGAGAAAAAGCGAGTAGGTGGCTCCAAGGTGTCGGCCATCGCGAACATCTTCCAGTCCAAGCCGCAATTGGACAATCTGAGTCATAGAACGAACAATATTCTCTCGGATGGATTTAAAGAGCCAGCTGTTCCATTGAAGGAATCGCCGACGCAAGTAACAGTGGTCAGAACTGAGAGTCATGTGGCACGTTTCAACAATGCTCGAGCCCTCTTCGAGAAGCTTGGCGAGGAAAACAGATCGAACAGACCGTAAGCGTGCAATTCGAATCACATAAAATTTATATTTTTAAAAATATTATTTTTAATTACTATTGTTAATTAGAAATTTCTCAATTTTTTACTTATATTACTTTTTGTATAAATTTATGTTTACTTGAAATTCTGTAAAAAAAAAGTTAGAGTCGATTGTTCCAACTTCTTGGTAAATTTACCTATCAGGTAAATATATGTTTGTCTTTATTTATTTAAGAAAAGAAATGAAGATAGACACATGCTTACCTGATAGATAGGTAAGTTTACCAAGAAGTTGAAACAACCGGTCCTTAGTCCCCCAAAATATTGTCTTAGCGTTTCTAATATTTTCATTTAATATTACTTTTGTATAAATTTACCTTTATTTTTTTATATTTTAATTGTAATTTAGCGAGCGACTTAAATTTTTATTTTTAGTATTAAATAATTTACGATCTCATCAGGCTTTTGAAAAATTAAATTTGCGAATCGAAAAATACGTAATTGTACCAGAATTAAAAACAAAATGTTCGGTTAAATGTGAAAGAAGTTTGTGTGTACAAAAATATAGTAAATAATTATAGAATTGCTTTAATTCATATGCTCGTTTAAACTATAGGGTGGAGCGAGTTACAAAGCCAAATAACCTGCACGGTCTCCGGTCTCGCTCCAGTTCCGCGAATTCAGGTTCCGGATGCACCTCGCCCGCGAGATCGCCCCGTCCTCATTCACCCTCTCCCCCAGGCAGCCGAGAACACCTAAGCACATGGAGCGCGAGTGTACCGGCCCTGAACGCGTCGGATCGGCACTTCGAGAACGGTCACTGCGCGCCGGAGCGACGTGGACCCGGCGTGGGCGTGAGTAAGGTCGTCGAACGGACGGGCAAGGAAAACGATCGTCCAGAGCGTCCGGAGAAGCCGGAACGTCGGCCGAACTCTAAGGAACTCATTGAGAAGCAGCGGAATTGGACCAGTCATTTCTCCAAGGCTCGACCGAACCGTTACAATTCCGATCCGAATCGCTCGTTAGTCCAAACCTCCCTGAACTCCTCCCAGAATGCCTCTCAGGGTCAACCAGTCACGCAACAGCAGTCGTCGTCGTTCGCCGATACGTGCCAAAGCGGCTCGGTGAGCACGGCGGCTGGCGATTCCGCTGCCAACCCGGCCGCCAGATCGGCGAGTTTCTGCTCGGCACGCTCGCCCCCACCACCGCCTCCGCCTGTCAGGAACTCGTCCGCAGCCGCCAATAGGAGAGAACGACCGGCGAGTATCGCCGTGAGCTCGTCCGAGCTGCTGGAAAGCCCGGAGTACGCGACGGTGGAGAGATTCGACGAAATCTCGCCGACTATTCCCGAATACGCTGTTGTGCAGAAGAAGAAACCTCAGAGCAGTCCGAAAGAAGGCGGCAAGAGTGGTGGTGTTGACAAGACTCAAGATTCTTCGATGCCGGAGTACGCCGTCGTGCAGAAGAGTAATTCGAAGGCGGCTTTGAAATCGGCAGAAAATTCGAAGGAAACTTCCAGAGCGCAAAATTTCAAGTCCGCAGTAACGGAGGTAGTCACGGCGAACAAAATCGTGAGATCGACGGAAACTGGCAAGGACATTTCTAAATCTGCTGTGCAGAATTTGACGAGCTCTGCGATTCCGGAACCAACTTTAGGAAACAAGATCGTACCTTCAAAACTAGTGGAGGACGCCAAGGAGGCTTCTAAACCTACCACGCAGATTGTGAAAAGCTCACCGGTTGTGGAGGTGGTTCCCGTACGTAAGGATACGGTTTCGAGGCCAACGACGGAAAATTCGCAAGAGAACTTGAAAAATTCTACATCCACGGAAGAAGCGCCAATGTTTAAAGCTATAGTCTCTAGACTAGTAGAGTCTTCGAAGGAGGAGACCACGGAGGCTACGGAAGGGTCGAAAGAAGTCACGAAAAACTCGACGGTTCCAGAATCCAAAGCAACTGTTGTCGCAAATGACGAGTACAGCAACGAAAAAGCGTCGCCTGTACTGCTGCACTATGAGAATTCCAGTCCAACTCGAAGTGCTGCCCCAAAGGACAACATCCTGACGAGGAGGGAGAGCGACCTGTTGGAGGCACCGGAATATTTCAACTGCCCTCCGAGCCCGATTCACTCCCCGGCGAAGACTTCCGAGTGGAGGAACGAGTGGCTGGCGAAGAATGATGAGATTCTGAAGAGAACCGTGGATCTGAAGACTTCGTCGAAGGAGCCTCTGGAGACGGAAACCGCGAACAGGCCAGATCCGAGGCCGGATTGGGCGAGACCGAGCACAAAGAGAAAAGAGACTGTGGACGATAAAAAGACCGAGCAGATACGATCGCCGGAATCTGAACTCGGTCTGCCTTCCGCAGGCACCGACAGTGCCTCGTCTAGCATGAGTTCACCCAGTTCACCGTCCAAGGATAGTAAGGAGGAAAAAGCGGAAAAGGAAATGTCGGAGAAACATCAGACGGGTGAGCTGTTAGAACAACTTTATTATAGATCGGGAAATTGGATCGAAGCAAACTGATAACTATCAAAAAGAATGATAAAGTAATTATTAAAGAATGATTAAAATGAGTTTTGCAAAGAAATATTAAAAAAATAATTTTTATGTAAAGAATATAATGATTTCAATTATTAATTGTATATATTGAGATTTCAATATATATTTAAATGTATTAAACCATTTTATGATGCACACAGTTTGCTTCAAAAATAAATCCTTACAATTTTGAGAAACATGGGTGATGAAGCCAGGTGACTTTCGCTGTCGTGGGCTGGGATGGCACTGTGCCAAAATGCCAAAAAGTAAAAGTACCAGACGCAGTTCCCCTCTTCTTTTCTCTTTTCTCCTTCCCTTTGCTCTGCCACCCCCTCTTTTCACTAGTGTGCCACGATATTATTTATAGAAATCACCGTACGGCTTGTCCAGCGGCCAAACGTTCGTGTCTCGTCGCGTTTACTTTGCAAAAGTGTCTCTCTCGGGCTCTTTACAGAATTTTGGGGATTTGAAAATCGTGAATGTTGTGCTCCAAACAGTTTCTAACCAATACAGTGACTACTTTAAATACAGAATGAATTGTAATGCGTTTTATAAATGTCAAAAGAGCAAGTTTGTGTAATATACTTTTGCTATATAAATATAATAAATTTAATAATAACAATAATAATAATAAATCTCGGAAAATGGAAAATATATCAATGTTAATTTGTTAATAAATATGCACAAAGAAATCTTTAAAGATGTTAATAATTTGATGAAAAAAAAAGTATAAATTTGTAAGTAAAGTTTTTTACATCTAAGCATTTTTTACATTATAAATGAGTAAATTAATAAAAAATTAAAATTAAATATTGGAGAATTAAAACGAGAATAAATAATTTATTATGGAAAAAAAGAATGTTTTGATAAAATAAATATGAGTCTTTTCTGGCTTGGATGCCTTTTGATAACACATAAATTAAGTTAAATTAAAAAATTAAATAAAAGAAAATTTAAAAACTATATAAACACGCAGTAAAGATTTATACAAATAAAATAAATATTGATTATTACACGATTAATTAACAAATGAGATAATGAACTACTTTGAAATAAAATGCTAAAGAGCATTAAATAAACAACGGCTTAATGTGAAATTCCCTGAGTGTTATAGTTTAGATTAATTAAGTTGATTAAAAACTATGTTCTACGCGAGTGCGTGATCTCGTAACAGTATGCACAAGACCGGCGTTTATATATGAAACGCTGCGCTATATTTTGTATCAATATTTTTATACTTATTGGAGCGCGACGTACTCCAGAAATACGTAAAATTATGTGCCTGCGATTACTTTGCATCGATTGTGGAGGTATTACTCTCGGCGTCTGTATTAGCTCCGATAAGCTACGCTTTCAGCGCTTTAACGTATACACGTCAACTCTTTGGTATTTTTAATGCAGTCGTAATTTTATTTATTTTTCAGGTCGCAACAGTTATGACTTGGAGGCAGAGGACCAAGAGAAACCGGCTACGTATCAGAGCTGCGTCTCGGGTACGGAGAGCCCCACCGAGAAGGATCAGTTCAAGTTCGGCGAGACGGACACCACCACGGTCATTCGACGTTCCCACGTGCGCCTCGATCTTCAGGCGGCGGGTCTGGGTCAACGGCCACCCTCCGTTATCAGCTCCGACCAGGAGTATCCGCCGCTAGAGCACAAGGATATCCCCGTACCCTCTCCGTACGCCAAGAAAATACAGCAGAGCGAGGAGATCGTCTCACAGAATAATACTGAGTGCAAAACCCAAGCGAAATCGAACGTGGAGGCAAAGAATCTCGGTGGGGCTACAACAGAACCAACTATGAAAATTAATACCACATCCGCGGAGGATATGTTGGAAGCGAAAGTGAAGCCCAGTGATGGAGTGTGTCAGAAGACGGTCTCGAACGCGAGAAACGATCAAATCAAAATCAGCGTGAAGGAGAAGATCGCAAAGAACCGGGAAGAAGTCTCAGGCAAGCGATCCAGCTTCGCCGAGGCGGACAGCAAGGACAGCGTCGATAAGGCAAGTCTTCGCAATCAGGAGATGAACAGCTACGGGTTGATTACCAAGGAGAGCAAGGACGAGGAGAAGTACGTGACGGAAGTGGCGAAGTCTGAGGTCAGCAGCAGGAAGGAGTGCATCGCGGCAGTAAACAGCGTTCTAAGCAAGAAGTTTGAGAAGGAGGCGGAGCAGACGCCGCAGACGACATGGGAACAGGAGAAGCAGAAGGCCGAGCTGGCGAAGCTCCGGCTATCGGAAAACAATCAGCAGAGTGCGCCCAGCACGCCCTCGCAGAGGCACTCCGGCAAGAGATCCAACGAGCAATCCGAGAGTAGCCAATACGAGGATAGTGACTCCAGTGATACAAAGACCGTCACGAATGTGGCGGAATGCGTGGCGCGGGAGATGCAGAACAACAATTCCGCTGGAACCGCGGAGGCGGCCACGAAGAGCAGTGTCAATCACATCACTCCGGTAACGCCGGATACCATGACTCCGGACGAGGCTGAAAACTTGTTGAGCTCTCGGTAAATATATAGCGAGTAAGAAAGAAGAGGAATTTTTGGAGTCGGTGTTATGCATTTGAAATAATACATAAAAACAACACAAAAGAATTTTAGAACAAGATATAAGGTGTTTACTATTGAGAAAAAATTGAGAAAACCTGGAATTTTTCAGGCAAGTTTTTTATCTCTGAAAATCACATCTTTATAGGGCTTTATTGATACTCGGATAATTTTTTAAATTTTACTTTAAAAATTTTGTTTTGTCTTTTTTTTCATAAAATTTTCTTTAATCTTTTTTTCTATGAAAAAGTTCGGGTGATTGTTTAACGATAAATGTTTTACCCAGTCATGTATATTTATATTCTCGTGTGACACGTGAGTTTTTATTTTTTTTTAAATTTATGATAATAGAAGATAATACTACTAAATTAACACGTGTTCAATTACTTATCAAATTCTGTAGCTCTGGCTAATAAGTTAGATCCATGTATTGCAGACAGATAATTATATGCCACTTTATTTTATTTCTTTTCAGTACTTTGTCAAATTTAATATTTAAAACTTAAATGACTTTTCTTTGTAATTGTATTAAGGAAAACTTTCAAAAAAGCATTTAATAAAATAAATTTCAGAGTTACATTAAAAATTTTGTAATTTTATCTGAAATCGTAAATAATATTCCTGGAGTATCTCGAAATTCTCAGGGGATTCTTTTATTAAATTTAAGTAAACACCTTGAAGAGAAAGAAATTTTTTAAATATTTAATTTTATTTATTTTGACAATTGATTGATTTAATAACAATTTTTAACGATATTTTTGGAATGATGCTGTTTCTGGGGGCGCTGCTTTTTTAGCGTATAATTTTCGCATTTTTATACAGCAATTGTATTTTTTATAGCATATCTATATTTAATAGCATAATAAATTTCTTTTGCTGCAGTTCTTGTACTTTAGTGAACCTTAATTTGAAGCTTAGTATTAATAACTCTGTTTTTTTTTTTTTTTTAATTTTTATTCTAATATGTTCGTGTTTATTTGAAAATGCAAATCTGCTGATTGCCATGGTCCATCCAGCATTCTAGAAAAGAAGATTAGGTGAGTACATTGGCAATTCTGTAGCTTGATAACGAAAGCAGATATGTTGTCTTTTAAAATGATTGCAAAATATTAATGTTGACATTTTAATAGATTTTATTATTTGCTCAAGTGACCCGACAAGAGACACTTATAAAAATCTTATAAAAACCAGTTTACTTTATAAAAACCACTTACCTTATAAAAACCAGTTTTAAAAAGAGAGTCTTATTAGAAAATTATATCAAAACATCTTTATTATAAAAATATCATTTTTTCGTGTTTGTAATGAATATTTAAAAGACTGGAAAAATATACCTTAATTATTTTATTATTTAATGAAACATTATTTAATTATTTCGTTATTTTATGAAAGAGAATAAAACCTATTTTATTTTTTGTAAAAGAAATTAAGATATAAAAGAAAATAAGGCGAATATTCCTTTGTAAAAGTATTGTATAAAATCTATATATATTTTTAATTACTTAAGATAACAGGAATTATTTTTTTCCAAACAAAAGCTTTGTTGAATTATTACAAGTCATGTCTAATACGGAAATGTTTTGAAAATTTAATGGACATAACTGCTTTTATCAATCAACTGCAGAATTGAGTCGCTATCAGCGATCACGTAATTTTTGTGCGTAAGGCAAAGTGAATGATTCGTGAACGTACAAATTAGACAAGGCTCAGCGTTATTATCGGACGAGGAAGCGCAGGAGATAGCGAGGCTGCTGTCTCCCACCGGTGCCAATGACGCAATAATAGGTGATGGGATTTCTAATGACAAGGATAAGGAAGGACAGGACAGGGATAGAGACGACCAGGACAACACGCCCGACTGGCTGTCCGATGTCCTGTCTGCTCCTGATTCCAGTCTTATCAATAGTGCCACTCATGATTATAGGTGAACGAGCTTATTTTTTTATGTCTTTTCGGTTGCGTCTTTTTGCATTTTGATTTCTATCCTCTCTATTTTCTTTAAGCAAATTTTCAAGCGAATTTTCAATTTTAATACCAATTGTTTGGTGGATTGTTGAATTTTTAGATTGTAGTGTTTCAAATTTTTTTTCTGGAGGATTAAGCATTTTTGAACTGTAATATTTAAAAAGTACTGCATTCCTTGAAATTTTATAATCTGCGATATAATAAATGTTTGAATTCTTGTCAAAAAACTGGAGGATCAAAGGTCTTTGGCATTATGCTAAAATCTTTAGGTTTCGCACACATTCTTAGCTTCTCCGTCGAATCCTCTGTAATTTTTTATATTTATTTCAGTTTGTCTCATAGATCTCGCAGTGACCTGACGATAGACTCGTTGACGGAAAGCCAAATAGGATCGGTCACGGGAAGTGAGAGCGGCCTGCTGGGATCCGTCAGCAGCTTGAACGACACTCACGAAGCTAACGATGACACCGAAACCGAGCAACAGGATGACTATATTCCAACTCCAGGAAAAATTGTAATATATACATATAATTATTAGTACTATCACATTTTCCTCAAATGAATTGAAATCAGAAAGTAAATATTCATGATAAAAGAAAAGAAAAAGTACAAATTTATTAGAAAACAATGCATGATTTTTCACAACTTTTAAAACTTTTTAATATAATTTTTTAAAAATAATAACATAATTAGCTTATAGTCGACTAAACTGATAAAATTTATTGAACGATTACAACGTTTCGACTTTCACTTTGGCCCTTTTCAAGTAAAATTGACTAAATGTGATACAAGTTGAGTTAAGCTCGTAATTACAACGTTACCCGTGTCCAGAGTACAAGAATTTATGTCAAGTAGAATAAAATTTTACTTGACAAAATTTTCGCAATTAGAAAAATTAAAAGATGTCATTATTAGTGAGCGGTCTAAACAAAAACGAAATTTTTAATGTAATAAAATTTAAAATATTTAATATAATATAAAAATAGCTTTTTAATATAAATTTTTATTTTTATTTTTTTAATTTTTTATTCTTTATATTTTTTTGCGCGTTTTCTCTCTCTCTCTCTCTCTCTCTCTCTCTCTCTCTCTCTCTCTCTCTCTCTCTCTCTCTTTTGTGACGAAGTATTTTCACTCTTGTGTTTTAAAAATCTTTTTTTTTTTAGTTTTTTTATAGATATTTTGATATTTTGAAGCTTGAGAAAAGTAGCAGATATAAGGTAAGGGACTTATAACAATTTTTATTAACATATAAATTGTTTACAAAGTTTTAAACGTGTTTTTTCGAAACATTTTTAAAATTGTTCTACGAAAACTCATCTAGTTTTAATTTGGACTCAAAAGTAAGAAATATTTTCAACATTTTCTTCTTTCGTCTGAATTATTTCAAGTACAAATTTCGACGTTTCAATTTTAAATTGTCCAATAATAAAGTTTCAAGCAAAAAAAAAATGAATTTTTTAATTTGGACGAAAGAGGAAAATGTTGTAAATGTATCTTCAAAACTACAATTTATATAGGGCCTAAGAATTATTTATACGAAAATGTTTTTTATTTTTTGTTTTTGATGAATTTTTGTATGTGATTCCTTTCCTATTTACGCCCATATAGATTTGCAAATTATTATCTAAAATATCTTATTTAAAACAATTCATAAGGGTCATCTAAATATCAAAGAATAATTGTGTCAAGTTTGAAATTTATAATTTTTATATTTAAAAAGTTTTAAAAGTGGGTACAAAAATATGGTATTGAAAACGAAAATATTCCTTTAACTTGGATATCTGATGAATCTCAGGTACTTGTGGAGAATGGCGTGCATTATTTCGAGGACGGTCATTTTTGGATGGAAGTGGCGGGGCTTCCGGAATCCGATGAAGATGATGAAGACTATCCGTCCACTGTGCCCGTCAAGAAGACCTCTAAAGTGTCTTTCGATACTGGTCCCATGCGTGTTTACTCCACGCATTCTGTCAATGAGTACGACCGACGCAACGAAGACGTCGACCCTGTGGCAGCTAGTGCAGAGTACGAGCTAGAAAAACGCGTTGAAAAAATGGAGGTAATCCTGAACAACATTTCTTTATATATATATATATATATATATATATGTGTGTATGTTTAAAGCAAAACTAATAGATTTATTGGAAATATTGAGAAGTAATATTGCTGAATTGTTAGTAAACATTTTCTCAATTTTTGAATTTAATATCTTTGAACACTTTGTTTCCATTATTGTTTCTAATTTACCCTTGCTTACAAATGTTCCGTAATGATATTGTGTACTTCGCTTCAAGAAGAGCCTGGAGCATCTTGAGATGCTGAGCATTTCTTTAACAAGTTTAATTTTTTATATTTTATATGCACTTTTTCTAGAACAAAGTTTTTCATTACTAACTTAAAAAAAAACTTTTTAGGTATTTCCTGTCGAGCTAATGAAGGGCCCAGAAGGTTTGGGCCTGAGCATAATTGGGATGGGCGTGGGCGCGGACGCGGGTTTAGAGAAGTTGGGAATCTTCGTGAAAACCATCACAGAGAAGGGTGCGGCCGCGCGTGAAGGTCGGATCCAGGTGAACGACCAAATCGTCGAGGTTGACGGCAAGAGTCTGGTCGGCGTGACGCAGGCTTACGCTGCCAGCGTGCTAAGGAACACCTCTGGACTTGTGCGATTTGTCATTGGTAGAGAGAGGGATCCCAAGAACTCGGAAGTGGCGATGCTTATCAGGCAGAGTCTCCTGGCGGATAAAGAGAGAGAAATGGCAAACGCTGCAAATAGGTAAAACGATTGAATATTTATCCGTAAAATATAAATAAATAAATTCATTACGCGTATACAATGTAAATTATATAAACTATTGTTTTACGTGTCGACTATATAAATATTCATGAATTGTAGAGGATTTAGCTTTTACTTGAAATGCAAAAATTAATTTTTACATTTCTGAATTTTGTTAATTTTTAATAATTATTAGTTGTTTTGATATTGATAAATTTTATTACAATATATAGTACAATATGAAGTAAGTTTAATGAATTGTGAAATCTATTTTTTAAAAGTCAGGTATTCTTTAATATTTATCAATTATTTTTAATTTATTTATATTTAAATTGTTGATAATAATTGCTTGACTTAATTATTTACTGATTCGATAATATATAATAGACATGTTATTATTAAGAATCACCTCGGCAACTGTGGCGCAATGAGTCATGCGTCTGTTTTCTGTGCCAGAGATCCGGGTTCAAATCCCAATCGATCAAAAATCGATTTGAATTTTATTCGATTGCTACCTCTCGAAAGGCAATGGCAAACTACTTTGCCTCTAATTAAATTGTTTGTTAAAATATAAGTCTTCTATAATATAAGTATATCTATGTTCCCAATGATGATTAATCCTTGCTCGCAAATATTCCGTGACGATACTTTTATGGCCACTCCAATGAGAGCCTGAGGCATCTTGGAGTTCTGAGGGAACTACGTTTTTTTTTAAATAAGCGTTTAACTTACAATAAGCAAATTGTTAGACAACATTGAAAAAAAGAAATTCATTTTCATGAGCAGGAAGCTCAACTTCTCCGATGCTTCTCCCGATGGCCAACGAGGAAGCGAGGATATCTCCATTGGTAGCGGGATAAGCGGCGGAATCCCTGGATCACCAGCGATGTCTTCCTGCTCGGAGGGAGAACCGACTCACAGTCCTATCGAAAACTACCTGTCACCCTCTAGTCGCAGCCGATCTCCGATACTCGGCTCGTCGCAACACAACACCACGCAGAGCGACGTGGACAGTTTAAGATTGCTCTTGCAGGAGGTATTTTGCGCATTTACATTTTGTTGTATCAATAATACAGTAAGTCACTCTTTGCTGAGATTGTGTAGTTGATACAACCTTGAGAATTTCGTTTATTCAGCAAGATGTTTACGCACTTTTAGTTTATTTATATGTGTGGTGTTAGTTTTTTTTTTTGTAAATAGTCATCAGGTTAATAATGCATTGTTCAACAATGATATTTCCATGATACATAGCGTATATATTTGTACATACTTTCCTGTGTATGTGTGTAAATTAAGAGAAGTGCGGGTGTCACATATGTAAGTTCACTGCAATCACCTCGCACACAGTGTGTATTTATTGATTTTCTTTGTTTTTGTTTTGCTTATGCGCTATGCGTGCCGTTGGTTGCTTGCAGAGTCAGTATAAACTCTCATTAGCGGACGAGGAAGTGGAAAAGCTCAAGGCGAAGGTAATGTAACGTTATAATAGTCACTTAAATAATACTAATTAATCGAATCAGATGTATTTATATAATTATAATTGTTTAAATTAATATGAAATTTATTAATATTAATGTGCTATGCAAAACACTTCTTTTAGGAACAAAATACGTATTTTACTTAACCACATTTATACTTTAGCATGCTACTTTTAATTTTCACTTTTATGCTTTTCTCTCTATACCTGCAATGTTTCAAAATGCATGTATTCAATGTATATTTACAGCTTACAGCTTATGTGTATATTGATATATGTACATAATCAAATTCAAATAATATAATTAAGGGGCTATGAGCCATGGTATTTGTGCTAATAATTTTGAATTAATTATATTTGACATAAAATTAAACAAAAATAAATATTAAAAATTTTTTGTTTTATATTATTATAATGAATTGTAGTAATCAATTTTTTTCTAATTTTATTATTATCTTTTATGCAAAAATAATTAAATATTTAATATATCTTATTTTTTATTCTTCTTACAAAAGATTTTCTTAAATAAAAATATTAGCTTGAAATTTTATTAAAAGAAATTGTAAGTAAAAATCGTGAACATTTTTTATTTATTATAATGATGATTATAATTTATTATTAAAGTATTTAAAACACTTTTAAACAGTCTTTACAGCTTACAGACATTTGTTGTATTATATTATTACTTTGTTATATTTTACTAAATCCATTGAAGCTATTTCTTTTATACTCTTGCATACTTTTATTATCTTTATAAATGATTCTTTTTTTGTGCCAATTATTATTGAATAAACTTAATCTTTCAACTTTTAACAAACATAAATATTTGATTACAATAAATAGCATAGTTGAATTGAAGAAATTACATTACGTGTGTGTACAAAAGTTTTTTAAACGATAGCTTCTCTCTCAAAAGGAACCATTTACAAGTATAGTTACTGAATTTTTTATTTTTTTTTATTTAAACAAGTATTTTCTCTCGTATTCAAAGTTACTGTACTTTCGTCTGAGAATACTTTGTCTGTAATGCTAATCATGTATTTTGTAATCTTACAATTAGTCATATTATAATCTCTATTTTACGTTTTGGACAGTTAGTAGAGTTGGAGAACAGTGGAGCGGGTAGCGAGGAGTATGCTGCTAAACTGCGGGAATCAGGATTACGCCTTCACGAGTCGGAGAGAGCGCTGGGCGCCGCTCGCCAGGATTTGTCGACCGCCAGGGAAATGCTATCACAAGCGACGGCACAGAACGCGGCTCTGCAGCAGAAGTACGCCAGAGCTAGGAGAGCTGCCAAAGAGCTGCGCGCAGATATTGCCGCCAGGGACGAATTTTATCAGCAATTGCTACAGGAAAAGGACACAGAATATAACGCATTGGTGAAAAGTCTCAAAGACAGAGTACGTGTACAAAAGATTCGATCGACGATAGTTGAATTCTGTGGAAAGAAACAAGTATTTTTAAAAGATTCGTTTTAGGTGATTACGTTGGAGGTGGAACTGACGGAAACCCAAAGGCGATTCGGTCAACCAGTACGGTTACCGTACGATAACACCACTACTAGGATAGTGACACCGCAGCTCTTCCGCAGGCAACTGCCACCGCCGCCTTCATCGACCAGCTGCCAGCTCTCCGACACGGAGACTTCCGATCTTAGTAGTCCAGATGACGGCGATAAAACTGCGACTGTGGAGAGAAAGCTGCCTCTGCCACTACCGGTGAAAGAGGAATTGGATCGTGCCGTACCGGCTCATCGTCTGCTGGACAATTCTGCTGGCAAGAGCAAAGCAGAGTTAGCCAGCAGAGGCGGCTTAGCCAATCGTCAACTACCTAGGCGATCTGGGGGCCTCAGCAACAGTAGTTCTGTACGTCATTGGTCTCGCATTGATTCATTAGAATTTGTAATTGTAGTGTACAACGTTGGTTTAAGAGTAAAAAAAAGAAATATAAACTTTAGATATAAAAATTAGTGTATATGTTTTAAGACTTTTTTTTAATTATAGAACTACATGAAAATACATTTGTATTTTAGGATTACGGATTGGACGAGTCGGGCGACAATACGGATGACGATTCTTCTTCAAAATTGACTTCACAAGATAGCAGCAGGTCACCCAATGATCTAATATCCAAACAGTCCAACCTGAGTTCCTATTCCAGCACTTCGTCTATCAGTTCGCTTAAAGGAAAATCGCATATGGATCCTATACATCCCACAGCGATCCGGCAGCACAGTACCATTAGCTCGCAAGTTAGGGCAATGACCGAGCAAAGTTGGCCCCAATCGCAGAAAAGTACGTCAACATTCTCTTTGATGTTGATTAACTATTATTATTATATCAGAATTTTATTGTACATGCGATATATTATAATTCTAATCTTTTTTTTTAGTTTTGATTTAATTAAAAAAAATTTCTTTTAATAGCTTTGACTGGACCTCCTGCATCATTGGCGGAACAGCTGAAGCAAGTTCTGGCTGAGCGAGAAAAGCGACTCGGCGGAAACGATTCCTCAAGGGAGAGCTCCGGGGATTTTAGTGATCTCAACAATCCTCACAATAACGATCCGACAATGGTTACGCATCATCTCGTGGAGGAAATACGACAGGCGGTTAACGAGGCTAATCAAAGAGGTAGATAAAAATTTTTTAGATGTAATAAATTTAAAACTAAACAATTTAAATCGCTAATGATAACAATGTGATCTCGTTGCAAATTTAAATTCGTATTTCCAGTGAAAAAGGTGTCGATTCCTCCGTCGAATTTAATCGGCAGTGGAAGCGCTCCGTGGCATCATCCGGGAAGTTCTCCTTCAAGTTTATCCTCCGGCGGTTCTGTGAGTCCTCCCGGCATTGATCCTAGTCCTTTAAAAGCCACAGGTATCTGAGAAATTTTACTATTAATAATGTTTTAATTATTATATGTCTTAAAGTATCAATGTTATTTATGTGTCAGCACTAACGCTTCGATCACTCGGTCAGGAATTAAAATTAAAATTTTTTAAATTTAAGATAAAAAATTTTTAGAACGAATTTCTGTCGATTTCTTTTTTCAGTTAACCTCCGCGCAGATAATAACATTTTATTTTATAAGGACAATGTTGTGTCTTATTTTCTTAATTTTGCTTTAACTGCATGATTTTCTTTGGTATCTTTTTTTAATGAAAATATTGAAACATTTTTTTAAATAAAATATAAAATATGCTTTTGTATAGAGTATAAATAACTTAATTGCTGATAGAGTGATTATTAATAGCGTGATAATATCTTCACACCTTATACTTACTTTCCATCCTGCATGCATTATCAATATAGATTCGAGTACAGTTTGGTTGCCCGCTCACCTAAGCGACTTTGGTTTAGGTGACAAGAAATCTCACTTCTGGCAGAATGCACCAGTTGCAGATTGGTCCAAGGAACAAGTGGGTATTCAACTGATTAAACTGAAAAACTTTAATTTGTAATTATAGGGAAATTATATTTCTCCACAAATCTTTCTAACTGAATATCTTTAAAAAATGATCACAAAAAATATTAGAAGCTTTTTGATTTTAATAATTTAATATTATGTTGCTTTTATTTAATATTCATTTTTTACTTTAAAAACAAATAGAGGTTTTTGTTTTCAACGGTTTCTAATAACTTTTTAATAGTTTCTTTCATTTTTTTTTAAGCAAAGATGTCTTTTTTTAGGTGTGCCAATGGCTAACGGGAATCGGTTTAGAACATTATTCTCCCCAATTTTTGGACAATGGTATTAATGGAAATAATCTATTACGCTTGGAATCGAGAGAGCTGAAGGCCTTGGGAGTTTACGGCGAGGCTAAGGCTCATCTCAAGCGCAAATTGAAAGAGTTACGGGCACAGGCTGATCGTGAGCGCAAGGAGCGCAAGGAACTCGAGCGAATGCGACGGAAAGCAGAAAAGGCCGCGCGGAAAAAATAGCTCGCGGGCAAATTAGATGAGTTCAATATCATTTAAACACCCGGTAGGTTAATATAGATTTTTTGAGCGTGAAGTGTGTATTAGGGTATCTCGAAAGAGGTAAGGGAAGAATTAACGATGGGAATTTATCGGATTTTATTGGGAAGTCGTCGGGAATATTTGTCATAAATATTAGTTATTCGAGAGGAAATTGGAAAGAAAATTTTCTGTGGAAGATTAGAAAAAGGTTTGCCAAAGAAATAAATTGTGGAACAGGAAATGACGCCGTCCATTTCGTACAGGGTGTCACCTAGAAAACTAAATTCCTTATAAAATAAAATAAAATGTCACATTAAGAATTTGATATGATCATATTTTTGTGCTTTTTTAAACACAATTGTTTTTTTTTAAGGGTTTTTTTCTTTTATCCATTTTTTTATAATTAAATATTAACATATTTAATTAATTTTGAATACAATTAAATTATTATATGAATTAAATTATATATAAATTATATAAGTTATATAAATTAATGAAACAAGTTTATTGAATAATTTATTTGCACACAACTAATATTATAATTATTTCAAATAATTCTTAACATTATACGTTTGTGAAATGATAGTATTAAACTCGTACATAGTATTAATAAAAGAAAATATTTTGTGCGTATTTAATTATACGAATTATTTGAAATAATTAGTAACAATTATCACAAATAAAAGTTTCTTGAGGAAATATTTTAATATTGATTATCATTAGGAATTAATCTTAAAATAATTATTATTTTAATATAATTGCGCCAATTTTTGATGAATTTTTAAATTATTCTAATTATTACAACTTATTTATAATCCTAGTGACTTAAATCGCGCCTCTTTGGAGACACCCAGTATATCCTGGCGTTACCTTCGAGATACTCCGCTTCCGTTCAATCACAATCTGTTTCCTTGAACGAGGCCCATGTATTGCGCCTCCGCATTTACTTGTTGTCGCCATACTTATATTGTCGCTATTATTTTTTTCCTTAGTTATTAATATACTATTTAAAAAGTGTATATGTGTAAACGCGCGCATGTATGTCTGACGTGTGTATGAATGCGTGTAAAGACTAGCAATTTAACTAAACAATCGCGTTCTAATACGGTTGGCGGCTGCCCGATGTAACAAATGTTGTTCTTTTACGGCGAGAGTGAAGGACAAGGTAAAATCGTAAGCCGCTTTTAATTCTAAATTCTAATCATCTAGAGAACGCGGAAAATGTGTAATAAAACATCGTGTCATTTACATACTCTTTTGTAATTGTATGTACGTATATATAGTATACATACTTATATATATTATATATATATATAGTCACATAAGAGTTATTCCGATATTTATTTCTACGATCGCGTTTAACGGCGCTTTTTCCACGATTAAGGATCGATCTTTCAAGTAGACGTTCAAATGTCGTCTTCAATTTTATATACAATGCGTCGTCAATTATTAATTAATTATTAATTATTACTTAATAGAGGCATGTCTCTGATCAATTACGCTGGACTTCTATAAACTGTTAAAACTTTTGTAATTGCCAATGTCATAAACAGTTATATTGTTTGTTGAATAATTATGACATTTTACGTTATGATCAGAAAAAAATAATGGACCATTCTGTAGAAGTTTAGAGAACGAAAGTATCTGAAGCGCTTACGAACACTAAGCGGTTTTTATATCCTCTTTATATCAATAATAAGTAATATAAATACGGTTTATCAATGAGATATATCGATATCGATATTTTTTAATAATAGATATTAAATATGAATATGTCATGTATAATTTAATCAATGTTTTTTTTCATTGAATTAATGTTGAATTATAATTATAATTAAATTATAAATTTGAATATTAATAATGTTTTAATATTGAATAATATAATAAGGAATAATGATTAATGTATAATTAATATTCATAATATGAGTATGAAAATTGTAATTTATACTAGCAATAGACTTCACAAATACTTTTCTTATATTCAATATCATATTGTCGTGTTCTCTGTGATTGAGATTTTCCATACGTATAATATTTTGTTGCAATAAACCGACTGTGCTGTTTGAAGAAATTGATCAGAGACGGCTTACTTCGCAGACTTGTTACAATTACTTTGTATAAGAGACTACTTCTTCGTAATTTATATATACTTATTCACTCCAAATTTGCTCAAGGCAATCCTTTTGCGCACCGAGTCAGATGTCGAGAGAGAGACTTTGCAACTCTTCGGCCCTTTATTTCTTCACACAGAATCATCACAAACGCTCGCGAAAGACTCGAATCGAGCCGCTGTAAATTTCGCGACAGAATCCAATGACATTCCACATCGGATAGCTAACGAAGCCGAAGCTCTGCGCGGCTCTCCGATACTCCGAGAGAGATCCTGAGCGAGCAAAGCTGGAGCTATAGACGCGAGGATGAGCGTACTTATTTATAATAACGTTGAACATTTTTCGCGCTCCACTTTGAACATTTCACGCCTCGTCGTGAGAGCAGTGGTCAGAAATGTTAAACCTCGGGGCGCGTAGCGTATGTAAATATACATAATGTACTGAAATATGATTTAATAACGATGATTGTAACCGGTAAATTAATTTGTGTGTGTGTGTGTGTGTTGCGTGTATGAGTGTGTGTGCTGCGTGTATGTATGTATGTGTGTATGTGTGCTGCGTGTGTATGCTGCGTGTGTGTGTGCGAGTCGCGAAGCGACAGAAAGCGACTACACAGTGTCATAATGTTGTACTCTACGAGGCATAACTCTGAATTTTTATCGATCGTAAAATCCTCAATAGAAGTCCTCCATTAGCTGCATTATTACCCGCTGCGATTGCTGCGACGCGACACTTGTTGTTTTTTTGTTGTTACACTCACAACGAACTGCGGGAATGAATCGTCCGTGTCTCTTATAAGATATTGTAATATGATATCGGTTGCTATTGTGGTGAAACGTCAGTGGAACGATCCTCCTGCATTTCGATTACCCGTAGCGGAATTCTTGCTTTCTCTCCCTTTCTTCGATATTTCCTTTAATTGTATACTAAGGATTTTCTTTTTGGACTCTGAGGTTTAAGGACTTCTCGCACGTTTGATATTCGAGAATCGGAAAAAATCGAAATCTTGTTCTCTTTCGAATTTTATGATCTTCGTGTTTGTTTAAATCTTTAGATTTATTTTGAATTATTCTCAAATCTATTTCTCGAATTTATCCTATCTTGTATTTATTTCTTAAAATTTTAGCTTCTCAAACGGAATGTTGGAGAATTCCGCGTTCTTGAGACTGAATTCTTCCTTTCTGAATTTGTTGATTCTCTTTTAGATTTAAGAACATTACCTTTTTTTAACTTAGGATTCTTCAAACTTCGGACCTTTGAATAAAAAAATTAATTAAATTTGTGTTATTTTAATTTCATATAACTTTAAAATTAAATTCTTTATTTCGAATCATCTAAATTCTTGTATTTAAAAAATATTTTTTAATCGTTTAGTTACTCGGCTTATTACTGCCCCGAGTATTTCAGTCTCGATCAATTAGACTGCTTAGTTTTTCAATTGCCATTTCCTTTTGCTCCTCAATTTTTTGAATCCTCAAATCTTAAATGTGTTTCTGCTCCTTAAGGACCTTTCACAAAACTGACTGAATTATCATAAGTTATATAGCCAATTTTCAACGAATCACTTAGCCATGTAACTACGAGAAGCGCCTCACACACGATCTGATTAATCGCAAAAGTAGCCAGTAAAATTTTTTATGCCAATTTCTCGTCATTTCTCCTGAATCATATTGCTCGATTGTTTGACAGTCTTATAGCAGTTGCATAATCACAAGGAATCACAAATCAAAACGATGAAATACAAATTTGTAGTTTTGTAAAAAATATAGAATAACATTTTAAAAAGCGTTTAAATGTTTTTAATCTCAGTCTTTTGAAGCTTTAAAATGCTTTTTTGAATATTACTCTATGGCAGTTTTTTTTTACACAAATACGTAAATTTGTATTTCTTTAAATTTAGTATCAATTCGAGTGGTTTCCTCAATTTTCTTGAGATGATTTAAATTTGTGCTACTGTTAGAACAGTAAATATAATTCAGTATAATTAGTCGTGAATGGCAGACGTGTTTGATTTTTATCGTATCTTTAGGTTTGAAATGTGTTAATAACATTTTTTTATCCAAAAACGTTATCACACGCCTTTTCTACTTGCTTTTGTCAGATCGCGTGTGATTTGAGTCATGTACGTGTTTCCATTGATTTTGGAATTGTTGTTCACGCGTAAGAGAAGAGACGATTGAAGTGATGATAAATGTGAGAAGAAGACGATCATGGAGGTACATGCGGAACGGCAGCTTTTTACTATGTCTACGAAAAGTATTGTCAAGCAAATACTCTTGAACGTTTTAATTAAAGGTAATTCGTAAAGTACATACAATTTGAGTTCCATTCACTTCTAATTTTCAATGTAATAACACAAATAATCAATTTGCATGTTTCTGCGGTTGCTTGGATATATTTGTTTGATCGATATTTTGCATAGAGTACTATGCAATGCAGGGTTTTACAACGGACAAGAACGGAAGTTAATAGTTAATATCAATTTTGAATGAAATTTAGATATTATGGTGATAGTTATAAAAGATTACCAATGGCGACAGACGGACAAAAGAATAATAATTTACGTGCCTCTAAAAAACCACCCTAAAAAGGTGGATTTATTTGTTATGGATAATTACGTAAAGGTATTTAAAATATTTTTATTGTTCGAAACAATACTTTTAAACTTAAATAATTAGGATATTTTCTTCCTTTCTCCCTTTTCTCAAAGTCAGAATCGTCCTCTAAGTATAGTTTTTAAATTTAATTGTATTTTATTAAATAATATATTTAAAATACAACACACTCTCTTAACCAAATATGAAAGAAATGTTTCAATCAAAATGTGTTTTTTCTTGCATTAATTATCAAAATAATGATAATTTTAATGATTTGTGAAAAGAATATTTATTTTGAATAAAAGAGTTTAAAAAATATTAAAATGTGAGCATCTAGAAGCAATATTCAAAATGATAAATTTTTATTGAAGATTAGTTTTTCGCCCTTTATTTTGGAATTATTTCTGTGGAAAAACGTGCTTGAAGAAGAGAGTAAATGTACCTTGACAGATACAGAGGCTATTTTCTCTTTGCAAAAAGCGAACATGATTATCGATTGGCCGAGTCTCGAGATGGAAGACATTAGCAAGAATAAAAAATGTCGTATTAGAAATCAAATTTTAGAAAAAGCACAAAGCGTTCTGGAAAATCGTGCGAAATTAAGGAAAGGTAAAGTTTGTTAATGTTGTTAATAATATGAAAAAAATGTTCATTTTTTTAAGTTATGGACAGTAATAAAAAAACAAAGTATATAATAAAATAATAAATTTTATATATAAAATTCAATAAGTCGTGAGAAGAAATACAAAAATAGAACTTTAAAAAGTTACAGTCCATTTAAAAAATATAATCGAGACACTATTATGCAGAAAAACTTCAGAATATGCAAAAGGAAGCGGTAAAAATACAGATTAATTTGGACACTGATACGCTGAATAAAATAGAGGCTTTGAAAACCCATCATCGTAAAGCTGCAATGCAGGATTTCGAAGAATGGCGATTAAATGCGGAAATGCCGATCCTCCAGGATATTTCTGGCAAAGTGCAAAAGAATAGGAAGGCGTACAGGTATTGTTTTAAAAAGAGATGTGATGATTTTTCAAAGTATTGTTTAAAATTATATTCGGTGTAAAATATGTTAGTGTAACATTAAAATATAGCCAAAAAATATTGCTGAAAAGTAGTATTTTTTAAGAAAAATTTAACTTTACTTTTATATTTAATCGAAGAATTTTTCTGAAAGGCCTCCACTCAAGTGGTTCAAGGATGATCTTGGGATTACACAATTTCGGGAAATTGACGAGACAGGAGAAATAAATAAAGAAGCCGAAACAGAAGGAAAACAAAACGAATCAATAATGATGGCGGAATTAAAAGAACTAACTGTTAAAGAAAAATTCGAAAAAGATTCAATTATTGAAAAAAATATGAATAAAGAATTAATTGTTGAAGAAAATAGGAAAACAAATCTGAATGTTGAAAATACAAATGAACAATTAATCGAAGAAAATTTAGAAGAAAACTCAATGACTGAACAAAATCCGGAAAATGTATCAACATGTAAAGAACATGTAAAGGTAAAATCAATCGATCAAACGACTTTAAGGAAAGACACGAGTCTTAACGAAAATATTGTGAAGGAAGCGAATAAAATCGAGATAAAGACAACTGCAAATCTAAGCAAAGATGTTAATTTTGAAGAATGTTCTATTTGTTCCGACGATTCTGAATCAGATGACGGCATTACGTCCAAGTCTACAACAAATTCTTTAGTTAAGGAAATGGATCAGAAATCCATGCAAAAGTTCTATAAAAAGATGGAGAAACAAAGACCAGGTCAGGATTTGATTGACAGAGTACTGAAGGGTCGATATTCCAAAATAAATCAAATATTCGATGAACCCACGAAGGCAGTGCCACTCCCTAGGAAAAGCGGAACGATCAATGTAACCTTTTCCGAACGGGCCTTTCCCACTCCGGCAAGAGAGAGCTCGTTAGCCGAAGAACAGGAAGTATGTATAATTTCAATTGTAAATATTTTATAATAAATATTTTTGTCTAAGGAAGGACTATTTTCTTTTCTGCCCGAATTTACACTGAAGAAGTAAAATCAATCCCCGAAGTGTGGCCTATTTCTTTATCTTAAAATAAAAATTGATTTTTTTGCGAAAAATGAGAGATTTAATAGAAATTCCACTTTAATGAGAAATTATTAGAAATTTATTTTATCTTTCTAAAATGATGAGTAAAATTATCTAAAAATGATGCGTAATTTTTAATATAGCTATATTAAAATGCAGGTTGTTTTTTAGTGGCTTTCTAAGCAAGCGGAAGCTAGAAGGAAAATAGGATTTGTTACCGAAGATCTTCGACCTGAAGAACAGGATCCACAATGGCTGAAAGACAAGGGCGAGTACGTTGATAGAAATGGGCACATATATTTTTTAATTTTTCTTAAAATAATTTTGATTATTAAGTATATTTGATATTATAGTGATTTCTTCAAAGTCAAAAATTACTTAGCTGCTATCAGTGCTTATACACATGGAATTAAAATCAGCGACAAGATGGCGGCACTCTATGTGAACAGATCCGCTGCACATTATGCTCTTGGAAATTATTACAGATGCATTGAAGATTGTTCTAAGGTAATGGAAATCACAGTCAGTGTCGTGCAGAATATTTTTTCGAAATATTTTTTAAGTTAAACAAAAATTTCAAAAAATAATAAAGAAAAACACAAAAATATTTTTAAAAATATATATGCAATAAATAACATACAATTAAAAATACACGAAATAGAAATAATTAAAAATAAAATAAAAGTATAAAATTAATGCATCATAAATTAAAATTGTAGTTTTATAAAATTAAGGAATAAAAAAAAATAATAAACTCTAAATATTTAATCTTCAAATTAAATATATAAAAAACTGCAGTTATTAAAGAAAATACGTTTTTTCTATAGGTACTGGAACTAATGGAACCAAAGTGCGAAAGCAACAGGGTGTCACGAGCAAGATGTCATGCTCGTCGTGGTGCTGCGCTCTGCAAATTATCTGCACCGCAGCATGGAATTCCCGAACTAGAAGCTGCTTTAAAGTTAGATCCGAATAATGAGAGCATTAAACGCGATCTCTATGCTGTTAGACAGTATTTTAATATAAAGGAAGGAGACACGTGCGTGACTAAGGTTTAACATTTTTTTCTGCAGAAATTTTAGAAATAATTTAACTTATTTATTTACCAATAAGTTGATGTATATGCGATACATACAAGTAATTAAAATATAGAAAATATATGAAATGCTTCTTTAAAGTTTACATGAAAAGGTAATGCTTTTATATATCTCATATCAATGTATTCTATTTCTAAAATGACGAATATATCATTGACGCGAAATTTTAATCTTTCTTATTCCATCGCTTCTTTATTTTCGAAATAAATCTACGATTTGTATCTACTTCGCTTTTATATACTTCTAATTCTTTTAGATGAAGTATTTTTTTCTCGCTAAAGCTTACTGTGTCCTGCTAATGCAATCTAACATTATCTAACTTAATTAATTTTAGATCTATAATTTATACGATCACTTTTCCTCAATTTCGAAAATGAGTTCTTGTTTAAAAAGACGAAATAATTTTTGAAATATTATTTTTCAAATAAAATTAGCATTTTCATAATAAAATTAGATTCTAGATCTTTCTATCCGGTATTTCAAGTATTAATTCGTTGTTTATCTCGACGTAGAGATCAGTTGCCGCGTCTTCGTAAGAGTTTTTTTTTTTTTCAAAACCTAAAATCCTTCGTAGCCAGAATTTTATCCACGCAGGCGCACTTGGTATGTTCGATAGCATGAATGACTTCATGGTGACGATCTCGTTGTTGATCAATGCGATGCCTGACCATGAAGACGAGGGTGACGTTTCTAGTTTCTATCGGCGCGCATATCTGTTCGGAGTTGAGGCAGCATCCTGATCCGGTGCAACGTGTCAGGACCGTGGATGCAGGATAAAAAGCTTCGTCAGGTCCGAGGCCTACGGTCAGGAGATCCTCAACTGCGATCGCCCGCGATTGGGGCAATGAACATTGAAACTGATGCACCAGCTGCACGTGGCTCAAAAAATCACTGTCCCTGTATCGAACGAGGGAAATGTAAAAGAAAGATAAAAGTATGAAACAAAAATCAAGAGAGAAACAAAGAATAAAAGATTACAGAGTGAAGAACAGAGAAGAACAAGAAATAAAGAACTATAAGAAAAAATATATAAGGGAAAGATACATATATAAAATAAAAAATAAGTCTGAAAATCTGATCATTTGAAAAGTAATCATTTTGTTAAAGAAACTGAAAGATTTAATTACGTTATTCTCTCACCTATGGTGCCTGCCAACGACATTTAATGCAATCTGAATGCAGATTATTAATAACAAAAGTTTCCTCATCTTCAAAAGGAAACTGTCGCAGTGAACTTTCACAAGCTCGTGAATCACTGCAGTATTTTTAGTTTCAATAAGTGTAAATCAATGAATTTTTTGTCAATGATTGTTATAATATATTCATAAAGCACACTTTCGTTGAACTGATCAATAATGTTGCTCGATAAAAATAAAATTTAGCTTATTGAATTACGATCAAAATATTTCCCGAACGTACTTCAGCTTGTTTCATCACTTTTAAAAGAACCAAATAGTTTTATTAATAAAACATTCTTTTTTTTAATTAAATAACACGAATTAAAAGAGAATGATTGAACTTTAGGTGTTTGAAATCCTTGATTTTTAAGGTCTTTAAAGTTTATTTAAAAATTTCTTTCACTCCGGATCAAGATTTAAAAAAGTTAAAGAATTAAAAAAATATTAAAAAACTCAATATTTTTAAAATTAAAAAAAGATTTATCTTTTAAGTTCTTCTAATCAATTCCAAATATTCAGATAAATTAATTTTCACACTTCTATCAATGTCCTCTTCGGTCAACTTCAATTTTTTAAATTTCTTTTAAGAAGTATTTAATTAACATTCCGATAAATTTAATATGCAGTCGGTTTTCTCAGAAAGTCAACTTTCTTTCCTCGAGCTTCACGACGTTTGCACCGTCGAAAAGGACCGCTACGACTGCCAAGCTCTGCGATCAGAACAGAATCCTCTCATTCTGTGTATATACGTAACTGTTATCCAGCTTTTCCCTCGCCTTCCCTCTTGTTCTCCCTCTTCTTCGATTTCGTCTCTCTTTCTTTCGTTGCCACTTACTCCTTGATTTCTCTTCGCGGAGAGATGTCTTCCTACGGCTTCCCGGTAAGAGGAGAAGATTTGAGGAGGGATCAATCCAACCGTTCCGAGAAACTCCTCGAAATAACCGTAATTACTAAGAGTTACTTCGCGTGACTTTTCTTTCTTTCTCGCTTCATTTCCTTCATCTTCTGAGTACTTTCTTCTTCCTTGTTTTCTCTCTTCTTCTTATCTGGCCACCTGGTTTCGGATACAGCAGAATTCACAGAGGAATAAACTGAAGAAGTTACATTTTAAAATTTAATAGTTAATTCTTTAATCGTAGATCATTAATCATCGTACATCATATGAATTATCCATAATCTTGAACTTTGCAAACGTGATATATTTTTAATACAATATATACACACATATATATGTGTGTGTGTATATAATATATATTACATTAAACTGCAGTTTTAGTAATGGACTTGATGTGAAATTACTTGTAAAAAGCTATTTTTGCAGGAAAAATGGTTAAATTAATACATTTTCATAACTTATAAAATTTATTTCGTAATTGCGCGCTTTTATTATTTATAACACAAATGTGATTTGTTCGAATGTGTAATATATGAAATCCATAAATTAAAAAAAAATTCAGCGGTTGTTTCAAACAATCCAGGCGACGTAATGGGTTATTTGTCATCTTGCAGAATACACTCAGATGAGGAAGCAGATTGAAATTCCTTACGCAGATTGGACGAGAGTGGGTCATTGAAAGACGAAATTCACATTACTTTGGCGATCATATATTTCAAGGATTGAGTCATCGATAGAGTCATCGTCGAGTGAGTCATGGTATTAAAGGGATCGGAAGGTAATATCAATTTTTTATACACTGGCGCAAAAAAAAACGAGACAAAAATTTTGACAACCAGCAACCAATCAGCATCGCGCAAAAACTGGTGACAAAATAAATAACACCCCTTTTTTTAAAGTGGATTAAAGGGCAAAGACTCTACTTTGAGAATCCCTAGGCGAAAGTTTGATTTATTAAGTGTGAACCTTTTATTATATCGCATAAAAACCAAACATGGTTTTTTAATTAAAAAAAGTAAAAGTTTGTTATCATTTTTCACAAGTTTTTAGTTAAAATATTGCTAATATTAATTCAGATTCTTAAAGTTCATTCTTTTCGAAGCAATTAAAAAAAAACATGTCGATACGGTGTTTTTTGTTGATTACACACGAGTTTGAAATTTGTACTGCATTTTAGGGTATTTTAGCGAATAAATACGGTATTTTTTGAATATCATGAATTTTGAGTATCAATATGATATTGCACATTGATTTTATTCGTGTTTAACTCAATCATACCGCCGTCATCAGAGTGACCCGATGTAATACCACGTGGAGATTGACGGTCGGATTTTGCACATCATATGTGGCTCTGAAATTCATCGGTGGAAATTTGCACTTACTGATCTGAATATAACGGATAGCTTACGCGTCAATTTTACTGAAGTCAACAGAAGATTCACCATTTTAGCAGCCTGCTCAGATCACACATAAATATACACATACTCATACATAAAAAATCAAAATTCGAATTTCATTTAAAAAATCGGTCCTTTTCGTATGATGTGTAAAATTGAATCGTCAAGTTCCACGTGGTGCACATCGGGTCACTCTGATGACGACAGTTATGATTGAGTTAAACACAAATAAAATCAATGTGCAATAATATCATATTGATACTCAAAGTTCATGATATCCAAAAAATATGGTATTTATTCGCTAAAATACCCTAAAATGCAGTGCAAATTTCAAACTCGTGTGCAATCAACAAAAAACATCGTATCGACATGTTTTTTTTTAATTGCTTAGAAAAGAATGAACTTTAAGAATCTGGATTAATATTAGCAAGATTTTAACGAAAAACTTGTGAAAAATGATACTTTTACTTTTTTCAATTAAAAAAAATGTTTGGTTTTCATGCGATACAAAAGGTTCACACAAATCAAACTTCCGTCTAGGGATTCTCAAAGTAGAGTCTTTGCTTTTTAATTTAAAAAAAAGTACATGGATAATTTTTCGCAAAGTTGCATCATTTTGAAGATTGCCTAAAAATTTGGTCAAAATTTTTGTCTTGTTTTTTTTGCGCCAGTGTAATATTCATAGTATGCAGTAACAGTATGTAACTTTAAAACCATTTTTCGGTCTTCCTAATAAAAATTTAACAGAATATCTTTATAAATAGTATAAAACACATTTAATTTCTTTTTCTTAAACTCACTATGCGATATTACAATTCCAGATAGCACAGAGAATTCAAAAAGAACTCAATTGTATGTCGCCAATTATGAATTCTTTTTGTAAAATTCTTTTTGCATCTTAAAAAGAATTCATAATTTGTGACATACAATTGAGTTCTTTTTGAATTCTCTGTGTTATCTGAGATATTAGAAAATAGATAAATTGAAACCAGCAATGATATTTCTGGAAGAAATAAAATAGCTGTTCTGAAGTGAGCAGTGCCAATTATTTTTCTACAATTATAAAAAAAAACTAAAAGATTTGACGGTTCAATTAAAGAATTAGGAATAAAAATAAAAAGGTTAATATTATTTTTAAAAAATTAATAACCAAGTTGGAATTCAAAACGCGGCCAATACGCGTAATGAGGAACTGTGCTAGTATAATAGTCATTTTTTATGATAATCAATTAAGTCTGCGAGTCATCTTTACTAGGTACCACAGAAAAATCAGAAACAGAGTTCATAGTCCAGATTCATTAAAACATAGATGTCATAGATTAATCATTTCGTGTAATTATAAAACTAGGCCGTATCACGTTTTATTTCTGGAACAGGAATCTAGTCAATGAGTTGTATGAGACGGGAAGTTCCGTCCGCGATGAGTATATCAATGAGTATTCGAGTAATTACATATTACATAGCGTATACGTCATTCTTACGCACAATCTACGTATGAATGATTTGGCGAAACAAACATTTTATGGGAAACTTTATATTTCTAAGAGCTCTCCCCCTAAATGCAAAAGAGATTCAAGATACAAGATTCAAAAATTATTCAATAGTGAAGAAACATATAAGGAGAAAATTTTCTCTTAAAACTTATCCCAAATTTATGATAATGAAGGGAACATAAACTTCAAAGAATTTCACTTGACTTTTAATTAAATTCCACAGAGAATTTCGATAAAACTTGTTAAATTTTATTAAAATTATAATAAAAATTATTTAAAATTCATATTTTTCAACGATTATTCTAATTTGAAGGGTAAATTCTGTGTACGCATCCGTAAAAGAATCTACCTATAGAATTTTCTAAAAATTAAGATGCCTAATTAAACAAATTGTTTATTCAATAACTATTATCTGATATATCGATGTGTATTTTTAGCTGCGACAATATGAATTAGAAACGATTTGTAAGTGATTGTTTATTCAATAACTATTATCTAATATATCAATGTGTATTTTTAGATTATCTGCGACGATATGAATTAAAAACAATTTATAAGTGATTGCTTATTCAATAACTATTATCTAATATGTCAATGTGTATTTTTAGATTATCTGCGACAATATGAATTACAAACGATTTGTGTTTGCTCTTCGCATATGTTAATATACAGGATAATAACATGCTGTGAATGAAATCATCGATAAGGGAACTCCCGATGCAGGAAAGAAGATATCCTCGGCTAGGCGTTCCCACCTGCGTCACAGCGCGCCTTCACGATGATTAAGCCTTTCACAACGGGTGCAAAATTACCTGGCACCGACGAAATTCCTTCGCAGCCTTCGGCTGCATCGTGCGTTGACTTGTTAAATTAAATTATCTTCGATCGACTGCATACGTCTATATTTTTTTATAAAATACTTCTTTATTTTTAATTTGTGCATTAATTGTCGTCAGATAAACATTGATTAAAGTTAATTATATGCTAAATAATATAAGAAAGATAACAAATTTGACATTTAGATTTTGGAACAAAAATATAAATAAGTTGAGACCCAAACGAAACAATTGTCTAAAAAGAAAAGCCTTGATTTGAGTAAAAGTACAAAATGTGAACAGGGTAGCAATCGCGATGTTACTTTACATCCTGATAAAGATAAGTACACTTTTCCTGTTTTTTAAATTGTCGATCGTTGATGAAAGCATCACCAATAAATCGCAATAAATTCTTATTACTATTATTCAGATTAATAAAGTAAAATTTATTGCTAAATAATTCAAAAGCGTGGGAGAAAGAGGAAACAAAAAGATACTTTGTTTCTTTAATGATACACATAAACTGACAAAATAGCCAATTACACGGTACTGTAGACACATGCTTGGCACGTGGCCATGAGATTTCTGATAAAGTGGCGCCTGTGCGGTAAGAAACTCCGGTTAGGCGCCGCGCCGCTCGTATAATTAGCCAAGCGCGATAGAGATCTGAGAACTTAACGATGACAATCGGAAATATTAGATTCACTGGAAATACATTTGTTATATCTGAATCATCTACCTTCGATTAATTCCCGAGAAAAAAAGGAAAGGAATTCATTATCCTATTATAAAATAAATTTCAAAATTAGAAATCCCAAAATAGACTGAAAGTAAAGTACCTTAAACTTACTTTAAAAAAAACTTATAACTTTACATTATTTGTTATATTTATATTTGTTATATTATTTGATATATTTATTTGTGTAATTCAAATGTATTTAAATCAGAAAGTATATAATATTTATTTCTTTATTAATTGAAATTGCTGATGCAACCTTGACAGAATATAGACAAAAGCAAGTGTCGCAAAAGACTATTTAATTGATAGTCATATTAATATTCAATAGCTGATTTGCGTAAGAAAAACCTTTTGAAATGCAAATATATTACGGATATCGCATACTGTTTCATCGTTGCTGAGAGATAAACGTGATTAATATTGATTTCTTCGGCAATTTGGTTTTTCACCTGTCAAGATGATGCGTGTTATCATATCTTTGAGTTTTGATTTCTCTCTCGTAAATTCATATTTTTCTCATAGAACGAGTCTTAACGCGTAACTATTCTTAAGAGAAGCCAAAGGCAGAAGTTACACGTGCGGATAATTTTAAAATTTAAATTGATAATAGCGAAGCGAGAATAGAGCGTTAAAGAATTTAATGTTGAGTTTTATCAACGTAGTGAGTAAAATTTGAAATTCTTTTATGAAAAATAAATATAATTACGTTACACTTTATTATCGAAAAATTCAAATTTCTCGTTAAGGAATTAACGATATTGTGTTCATTTTCTTCTAGCATTCTGTATTTATTAATAAGAGCAAGATTCCATGAAGAAAAGTACCTTTTTTCCACGTGAGAACGAAGAAAAAGGTCATTTTATAGTTCGTGGAAGTTGGCAAAGTAACTTGAAGCAATCATCATTCGCAGGGAGATGATTTCGTCTCTGTCGCTAGAAACGTTCAGTCGCGAAAGATGACTTTTAAGGCCATCACACAATGCCAAGCAACAGGTAATAAGAACAGGAAATAAAGAGAGAAAGAGAGAAGATCCTTTCTCTCTTTCTCTCTTTCATTATTTCTGTTCCTATTTCCTCTTGCCTGGCATTGTGTTTAGGCCCTTAGTGTAACCATTTTGCGCAAAAGCCAGCATTTAGCGTTCGTTCAAACGAACGAATATTTCAAACTATTCGCCATAATACTTTTCTGTAAAAGAAAAGAGAAATTTAACTTTTCCTTTATTGTCCATCGATTATAAAAATACTAAAATAATTAATTTTTATTTATATTATTATACTATATTATCATCGTTTTGTTGTGACATTATTATTACTTATCATTACTAAAATAATTCGTTATTAAAACAAATGTTTGTTATCTGTTTTTATCTATTCCATAAAGTTGTTAATTTATATAGTCCTTTCTTTTATTGTCTATTTATATTATAATTAAATTTTAACGTAATCATATGCAATTAATATACATGTCTTAAATTTAAACCGGAATTTCTTTTCGTATAGATTTTTAGAAGAGATTTCTTCTGTACCAAAAATCAAAGCAAAATCTCTTTAAGAGTTACAAAGATTTTTCTTCGAATTAAATTTTGGAGATCTAAAGACTATAATGAAACTATATTTTTGAGAGTTAATTTCAAATGAAATTTAAGAAAGATTAAAGTATAATTACAAAGATGTATCATATAAAAAAATGGAAGGTTGCAATAAATGGCCTCTCTTAACAATTTTTCTGAATATAAAAAATTAATTCTAAAAATGAAAATTAAAAAAAATAGCTAAGAAATTTGTCGTTAAAGACGTATTATGTTTATTTTGTAAAACTATGCAACAAATATTAATAAAAATAGGCCAATTTTTATACCAAAGCTTGCTGTTATTTTATTGTCTTATTATATTATTTATTATCAAGGCAACTTAGCAAAATTCCGAGTGTGGAATTCTGTTATCGGTTAGGTTAAGAGGAGGAAAGGATAGCCAAAAAAACTGTAACAAATTTTTATAAAATGGGACAAATCTAAAGAGATTTGATTTGAACTTGTCTTACACTAATATTATATGCCATTCGTTTGATAAATGAAGGAATTTGATTTTTCAACAAATTAAAGTCCCATTTTATAAAGAATTGTTACAGTTTTTTTGGCTACTCCAACCATGTAATGTTACAGTTCATGGTGGTAGCTCTCGTCACAATTCATAAATAATTTTGGAACAAATTGGTTAAATTTCGAGTGGTATTTTCCATACACTCCATATATAAGTTGCCGGCCATGTTCATTATAGTATTGATAACATTGTCGATGCTCGACAAGCTCTTCATCCGTGATTATTATTTCAAGTGCAAAGGCTTAAATAACAATAGTTGCACACTCGCCAGCGAAACGGTTGCACAATAAAGCGGAATCATCGTGATAAAGACACGTGCGATCTGGACTTTACGCGTGTTCTCGCGGTATGAGGCATGCGTGCAAGCTCTCCCATATATAAATACTCGTGTGTCAGTGGGAAAATTTCAGTCGACCGATACTTGGTGCCCGTGTGGTTCATCTCTCCACCGAGCTAATCAACCAGAACCAGTTCACCACGTGACGATCCTTGCGTTTCGAAAGGAACGAAGCTTCGAAACTAGGAAAAAAAGAGGAGAACAGGATTCACTTTTGAAGAAAATCCATCAAGCCGAACTCGCACATGTCCTTTTTTTCGAAAAAGTTGGAAAAGAAATTTATAAGACAAAGAAAATCCAAGAAGATATTGATTCATGAAGTAAAACAAAATCCAAGAAAAAATAATTCTTCACCTTTCTAAAAGTCTATCTTCAGTCTCATCAAACTAGCGATTTAGTGTAAGATAGTTTCTTCGCCGAGGAATTCAATGGGATCGAAATCTCATAAGTTCAGTGATCAACGATCGATTTGTTGCGGCCAGTGATCGCTGATCCTTCGAGTGATCATCTGAGTGAGCTTTGCATCCACGTGACTTCGCCGGCTAGAATTCCGACGATGAAAGGCAGACAGACGAGAGAATCGTTTCTAAGGCTCTTAATTCTGATCCTGACGACAGTGGATCAGACGATGGTGGTCCTGACGGCTCACCACGGCAGTCATCATCACCAGGTCTCGAGGAAGATCCACTTGCCGCGCGCGATGGAGGCCACCAAGAAGTTCCTCTGCAAGGACCCCCAATCGCGGGCCTACAATCTGAGAGATCTGGTACACAGTATGCAATCTAGCGAGAGCGTGAGTCAACCAGTGTACATCGTAGTGAAAAAATGCGACAGCCACTCCGGCTGCTGTGTCAGCCCCGACCTCAGTTGCGCGCCGGTGCAGTCGTCGATCTATCACGAAGACATGGAGGTCGAGGTCTGGAGCTTGCGGACGAACAGCACAAGGCGGGCGTGGATCAGGATCGAGCAGCACGGCAAGTGCAGCTGCGAGATCAGCAGTGCTAGCGAAAGGCATAGGGAAGATACTCGATCACCTAATATACAGATTCTTTGAGCCTTAAATTCTATAGATTCAGCGTAAAGGCAAAACTGACTGCAAGTGAATCGATAGGCAACTGACTGATAATCTTGCATTTTGATGCAATGGACAATGCTGAAAAAAAGAATAACATAAATTAAAGTCGATTAATCAAGACTGGGACAAATTTTTTTTAAGATTTGTACTTGTGCCTTAATTTATTACTTAGGATTGAGTAAAGTAAATAGGACAGAGACTAAAATGTAATATTAGTAGATTTGACTGATTTGATGACTCACACTTTTTAATACAGTGTGTTATGAGAAAAACTGATACAAAGTGTTGATAAATGTTAATTGAGATTAAAGACAGATTGAATTAGGATGAAGGATTAGGATTTTTTAACATTTCAGCTATTTGCCCTATCAACTTCATTTATGGCTGTATGACAACGATGGCGACAAGACAAGAAGTGAAAATAAAATAAAATTAGTTATACAGACTTTTATATTTAATGACCAAGAGCATTAGCTTAATTAATAAGCCTAATTAAGAAATTAAAAACTGAGAAAACGTGATTAGTGAAAACACGAAGAAAGATGTTCAACAAATGTTCATGATTGTGATTGTGAAGAATATTATATCATAAAGAATTCTTCGAAAGGAAGCGAACCCCTCAGTAGGCAAATTTAAAGATTCAACGATCTGAAAAGAAAGTTCCGGTTGCGGTTCTTCGAAAAAAGCTTTAGTCATAAAAATATAAATATATCATAGACGTCTATCTTTATTAAAGATATTTATCTTGTAATGTAATAATTTTCAATTTCATATTTAATAGATACTCTTTTCGATGCCATACTTAATAGACTTTAAATTGTGCCAACAATTATTTTTTACGCGATTTATGATAGAATAAATGTAAAAATCATAATATAAAAACAATTGCAAAAAATCTGTGTTAACATCTCTACGTGACGCACGTTATATTTCTTCTTTTATACTCCGAAAAGAAGTTCTATTACAAGTGATTGCATATAAAGCGAAGTTTAGCTGTAATATTTCAGAGTTGGGAACATTTTATAAAAGTAATGCGTTACTGTTTTTAGAAAAAAGTAACCGTAACGATAAGTAACGTGTTATTTCCCAACGTAATGATTACATTTGCCTCACAGAATGTGATCGTGAATATTTTAAAGATTTTAGAAACGTTTAGGAATATGTTCAACTGGCATTGTGATATGATTATATCAATTTGTTGTAGTTAAATACGAGAGAAGATGTATCCAAAGGAACGTGTATGTAAAACGACACCACTCCGTTCATGCATTCGGATTCGCGTTATTCTCCAACGTGATCTTTATAGGATAATACTAACATCACGAAAATAACAGTCACGTTAAATATAACTTTGCTATACATTTGCTATACGATACTGTTTGCGTGCGGAGTTTACATTAGTTAAACAAAATCCAGACGCGGTGAGAATAACTGCGTTTGTATGTAAATTGCTCTATACAACAAGCGCGTGTCACAAAAATTACAGGCGAGTAAAAGAATAAAAGAATTTCTTATGTCGCATCACAAACAATTTTTTGACAACTTCTATAGGTGTAAATAGGCAATGGATCTTTTTATGTCGAGTCGATGTATGTATTAAAATGAGTGAAGTGATCGCGACTGTCACAACCAATGTGGCAAGAAACACTTTTTTTTTACAATTTAGCTCATAACAGTATTTTGATAAGTTTTAAGTTTAAACGCGATTCTAAAAATCTAATAGTTTATTTGTATTATAATTAATTTGTTGATGTTTTCTTATTATTTTTTACATTGCGACGTAACAAAAGAATTTAATAGTATTCCTGTAGCATCTAATTAGCATCTAATGACTCGATTATTTAATTTTTGTATTAATTAATTTATATATCAATTAGTTTATAAAAAGCGAAACAATGAGAATATTTATATATAAATAAAATGCAGCTTTGGCTACTTTTATACTAATTTCAATAATTTATTTTTGTATTTCTCTGTTACCTATTCTTAATTTTTTAATTTAAATTTTATGTTATAAATAATCCTGTAACAGTTTTCAAACAAAACTTTTTCAAATAACAGTTGTCTTAAATCTCGTAATAAAAAACGTTTATCTTTAAATTATAATTTAAAAAATTAAAATTAATTTTAAAACAATGGAATCTGGAGTAATAGGAATAAACCTAAAAATAATATTCATAATGCGATCTTATATTTAAAATCCTCTCAATCTCCGAAATATCATATGATCAATTTATTGACTGGATGAAATCTCGAGATCCAGCGGAAGACGATTTTAAATATAAGATTGAATATCACTCCAGGAATATCGCTCCACGTAAATTTTCTTTCAACGTAATACCTTTAAACATTTTTTTTTATTCTGCACTTAATAATTCTGAATAAAATTTTTTGGAAAGTCAATGTTGATTTCTATGGCAATCATTCCGCTATTAGCTGTATGATTTATCCATCTGTCTACGAAAGACAAAAATAGCGAAACAATACGTATTCTCGATTTAGACGTAGATGTATGGAACGAATTGGACTGACGCCCAACAAGAACCGGCGGTGCCGTTATGTCAACGCCAACGCTCACAGACACTTGTCGAGTGTCTGCGAAGTCAACCATGCCAAAGAAAAGTATCGCTAATTCATTAACGCCGAATAAAAGCCGGAATCGTGTATAAAATTATATAATAATACGTTATTCACTGAAAGATGCATTCAATATGTTGCGTGCCCGGTTTCAAAACGGTTTTCGGGATTTTCAGAAGTAAAATGTATCTCAAATGTACAGGCTAAAAAAAATAAATGAATAAAAATCTAACTTAATTTTCTTAAATCTAAATTTTATTAATTTCTTATAGTATTTAAAGAAATGTGACAAAATTGCAAACTGCAATATTTTCAATCTTCAAACTCGTGTTAAAAAAAGAAGAAATATTTCTTCAATCTTCCTTAAAAATTCTACTGAGAAAAAAATGTAAACAGAATGATATAACACTTTCTACAGAACTCTTCTACAAACATTTTTTTAAAGAAATGATTAGGAACGTTAAAGCATTTATTATATAAAAGATATCGAACCAGTTTACTGGAGTTTATCCTTTACTGTATGTTTAACATAATTCGACAATACAAACTACATAGAATGTCTGACGAGTAAAAGACGTACACAAGATGGAAAAGACGTTGTGCGATATTATGAGTATCGGGCGTAAGGATATTTCGCGCGCATTCGTCGGCCGCGTGTCCCTCGTCCTCGTCCCCCCTCATTAGCGGCTCCTCTAGCCGCGTGTCCTCGCATCACGGGTTGTCCTTTAGAAATAAAGACATCACATATTATAACGTTTCAGATTATTTTTAATAAAAAGCAACATTAATTTTATTTTTCACTTAAAATTTTTCAAGATAAAAACAAACAAAAAAATACAAGTAAAATATTTTATGAAATTAATAATTCAAAAAATCGATTTATAAATTTTAATTTTTTATTATAAAATTATTATAAATATCGAGGTTATATAAATTCTCTTTATTTTAAAAAAGTGGATAAGTCTATTAATTTATTTATCAATCGCTAAATTTCGAGCACATAATAAAATTTACATTAAAGAGAATGGCAAGAAATGTTAATCGTACATGCACACATATTATTAGCAGTAAATAGAGCACTTATCGTTTAAATAAAAAATTAAAAGAAAAATTCTCGTTATTCAAATAAAAAATTAATGCAATGAAAGAAATGATAAGTTTAACGACTTATTTTTGTCTTGAAACAAATGGATAAATGGTTATTTAATCACGCTATTCTACTCACCTCTACCCGACTGACTTTCTCCCCAAACAATTGGTGTAGGCCTTGCGTTTCTGGCCGCCCTGAAAGGTGATCTTGACGATCGTCTCACTGTCACACCCCTGGCGTTATTGGAGTCACCTGCGGCCGCTAGACTGGCCGCCATTGTCCTCTGGCGAGTGTTGATGGACGGTGACGCCTCCGCTTCACGATTCTCTTCTTCGACTTCGTCCTCAGCGAGTTCGCTTCCCGCCTCTTCCGTCGCTTCTACCGTGTCCATGGCATCATCCTCGCTGGATGCCGTGGCCACTGATTCTTCCACTCGTTTCTCACCCTCCGAACTTACCTCTGTAAAATAAAAACGGAAAAAAGAATTATCATCCATATTAATTTCCTTAGGGCTAAACTTTTTAATGAATTGGATTACAATTGAAAAAATCAATAATAATCAAGCTTTGGTAAAACAATTTCAATTAACAATTCCCATGTTAATTTTCCAAATATAAGTTTCCAAGCGAAGCGAGTGGCAAATATTTTCCATATAATAACAAGTCTATGATAATAAAAATTATGTTAAAATATATTAAATAAACATATCAATGAGTAAATATAATACAATTTCCTTTATTTTTTATTTATATTAATATAGACTTTTTTAAATTATAGTAACAAAAAATAATTAAAAAGTTATTATAGTTCTTGTATTATTAATTTTACAGTCGAACGGCTCACCCCACTTGGAAATTGAAGAGGTAAATGTTTATTTAATATAACATATATAACTAAGCATCTAATTACAATATCTAGTTATCTAATTATGTTGATAGTAACGAAAGTTATTAAATATCATTAAATATATTTATATATTTTAACCAAATATTTAAATAAAATTATTTCATCAAAGTTTTACTAACATCCAAGTTTGCTCATCACTAAACTTTTTCTTTATGATAATTTAAATAAAATACCTTCGCTTGGAGTTGCGCTAGATTCTGTAGCTTCAGTTGAACCGCGTTGCTGATCATCAGCACCGACAATACGAATGCTGGGAATGTTCGTTTCTTCGACACTATCTCCCGAAGTTGCTGTTACGGAAACATGTGTACTCTCTTGTTCTTCGGATTGGCTGCTACTAGTCTGTCGTAATGAGAATTCGAGCAAAAAAACATTAAATATAATAATACCACAATAAATATAATAATGCTTAATGTTTTCATTAACAAATTGTAATAAAGAATAGGAATTTTCTTACCGAAGGAGGCAAATCCGCGGCTGGGGAAACTTGAAGAGGTGTTGTAGGAACACTACGACCCGTTCCACCATCCTCCAGCTGTGCCTGATCCATTCTACCGTCGTCCAGGCTCTCTTGAACCTGAACCACAGCGGAGTTGGCAGAACCGAAAATCCTAGTGGTAGATCCTGTAGGTGTAGTTAGAGATGGCGTCGAGGAAGCCGTCGTAGGTGTCGAAGAATCTCCAAAGGTAAAACGACCTTGCGGCACCTGCGGAGAACTTACAGCTTCGCCGAAACCATCGCGACGAGGAACGAAAAGAGTAGGAGTGCTCGGTACGATGCAGTCGTCACCGCCATCTTCATAACCCTGTTGTGGCTTTGAGAAAAAAAAAACGAGACAAAGTTTTATGGTGATATAAAGTAAATCTTATATAAAATTTAATAAATAAAAATGTCAAAATATTTTAAATACCAAAAGAAGATGTTGCTGTTGCTGCTGCCTGGGCATAGGTGCGATTCCTCTAGACCTCGTTGTAAAAGACGTAGCGGGTTCTCCAGTCGGTCCAGCACTACTGATCGCTTCAGACTGCTGCTGACTTGTAGGAATAACAGTTTGGCTTTGCCTAGAAATTTCGGCACTAGTCGAATCCTCCTCGAATATAATCTCAACTTCGTTATTGTCTCGTTCAACCTCGACTTCATAGGGCACCTCTTCTTCTTCTTCTATCTCTTCATATGTATCATTGTCAAACTCTTCTTCTTCTTGTGCTTGATGGTTTCCTCCACCTTCACCCTCATCACAGTCTACTACTACCACACAACCTTCTACTTCTTCATCTTGATCCCTCTGGCTCGACGTGGGCACCTAAATCGTATTAATATCAGAGAGTTAAGATATTATTTTCAAACACAGATTTATATAAATAAATATGCAATTGTAAATTGTTCAATCTTCCGTTTATCTGCTTGTTATATCATCCTTACTTGATACTCTACTTCCGAAGCACTGGCGCTCGCAGTCGCGCTAATGTCCTGTCTGCTCCTCTTAGTTTTCGGACTCTGCACCTGCTCCTGACGTCCGTGATCTAATCCCTCGACTATCCCGGAACCAGAAGCGGTCGAATCCACGACTCGTGGTCTCTTGTGTCCCGTGGAAGCTTGAGAAGTACTGACTGATTGCGTGGAGCTGCTCGCTACCGTCTGTTGCTGGTCACTGATGGTGATCTGCTGCTGCTGTTGCTGCTGCTCCACTCTGGGGCTCACCAGTGCTACCGTTTGCTGCTGCTGTTGCTGCTGCTGCTGCTGACACTGCTGCTGTTGCGGTTGCAAGTTAAGTGTTTCCGCGCTCTCCGGATCCTCTCTCTGTGTCGACTCGGCCGATTCGCTTAACTGCGGTTGAACCACCAACTGACGAAGACTACCAGTTTGTGCACTCTGTGATGAAGTACTTGCTGGTTGGAAGTCAGTCAGACTACTAGTCGGCGAGCTCGTCTCCGTAGTGTGCACTACCTGTTGTTGCTGCATCTGTTGATGCGGCGCAACCATGACCGGTGCACCAGCCGTAGTCGGCAAAACAGCAGCTGTTCGTGATTGCACCACGCTCATCGGCCTGATGCTGGCCAACGGTGTTTCCGCTCTGGCCGACATCGGCTTAATGTTCGCGGTCGGTGGTTCCGTGGTCGCACTTACTCCGCTCACCCCCGACAATTGCCTCTGGAGTTGAGCAACCCGCTGCGAAAGCGCCTCCTTTTCCGCCTGTATTTCCGACTTCTCGTGCTCCAGTCTGGAGATACGGCTCTCCATTTGTGATTTCAACGCTACTAATCGCGCATCGTGCTCGGTGTCGGAATCTCCCTGAACTCCGCTACTACTTCCCGCAGACTCCAGTCTGGACTTTAGATCCAATAGCTCTTTCTCGCAGATCTTCTTGGACTCCGTCAACTGCATGATTTTCGTTCTGGCGCCTTTAAGGACTTGTTTCGCTCTATCTTCCTTTTCTATGCTGCTACGATTCATGGCTTCAATCTCCTTCCTCAGATTATCGGCCTCATTTTGAGCTGCTGCCATTTGGCGAGTTATCTCGTCTATCTTCGCCGTGAGCTCAAGATTCGTCTGACGAATTTCCTGACGGCCTTCCTCGCGCAGCTGGTTCTCACGCTCTTGCGTCACGCCGGAAGCGTCTTCGTTTCTATTTTCTTCGTTGCGACTCTTGTCTTCTTCTACGTTTCTCGAGAGTTCCTCATATTGTGTTTTATATTTCTTGGCTATTTTACGGATCTGAATCTCCTTGTTTCTAATGTCATTAAGAATGGTCTCCTTGTCGTTCAGTTCCTTTCTAAGAGAAGCCAAGTCCTTTGCCTTCAAAGAAGAATCGGCTAGCGCTTCATTAAGTTCTTGACCCAGTTTGCGGACCTCTTCCGATGCTCGCGATATTTGTTCGTCTTGAGTTTGCACCTGTTTTTGCAACTGCATCAATTGCTCATCAAGTTTTGCCTTCTCCGTTTTCATTTGATTAAATTCTTCGGTTCTCTTCGCGTGAATTTCTCGCTCTGATGTTAACAGCTTGCTCAGATTCTCCCTTTCAGTTTGAAGCCGTCGCCAGTCCTCAGGACTAGCCTTATTTGCTCTCTCCAATAACGTATTCGCCCTTTGCCTCCATCTAGTCGCCTCGCCTTTCAGGCTGGTGTTTTCTTCCGTCAAAGCTTCCGTTTTGGCTGTCAAATCTCGGGATAGATCTCGAAGAGGTACTACTTCCTCTGATAAAGCGTTTACTTTGGCCGTAAGCTGATTGACCTTCATATTGAGACTATCTCTTTCTTCTCTGAGGATTCGATTCGAATCAGTGATGGCGTTCAAGGTCTCCACTTTGCGCAGCAATTCCGCGTGCTTAGACGTTGTCATTACATCGATCTCTGCCTTTTCTCGTTCAGAGTTCAGCAGAACTTCGGTTTCTTTCAACCGCTTCTCCATTACCTCGGTCTGCGATTTTAATCTGAGATTTTCAGCTCGGAGAACATCGGATTTAGCTATGGCAAGATCCTTCTCTCGTCTTAAATATTTCATAACTTTTAACAATTGTTCAACCGAATTGGAGTCTTCCTCCATAGAGCTGAAACTCTTGTTCAGAGCCTCTAGACTAGTGTCCGGACTGTCTCTTCCGCTTATCTTGGTCTGTTGACTCTGCATGATGGCCACTCGATCACCCAATTCTTGAATCTGATTGTGCAAAAGCGCATTCTGCGTGTCGAGATCTACAATTCGCTTCTGAGTTTCTTGAATCTCGTTAATATACTTCTGCTCTCTCTGTTTTGAGGCTGATTTCTCAATTTCTAGAGCCTCCACTGCCGCGTTTCGCTCTTGAGACAAACTATTAAGCCGATATTGGACTTGTTCAGCTTCCTCTTTCAACTTTGCCAAGATCTACATTTATGTAACAAAGATATTTATATAAAAACAAAAAAAAAATTACTCTATTGTGGCGATCGCGTTGCCACTTACTCGCGTAAATCGGAGAATCATCGCCGAGAGAATAAGAAAAACAAAGCAAACGTTAAGAACGCGGGAACGAAGTAAACCGAGTGTTGAGCGTAGGCAATAACACGGCTATTTTTTAAATCGATTAAGAGTGATTTTCTTTCACGAGATTTAAGGAAAAGCGTTGCATCTCGCCGGTGCCGCACGAGAGGCGACAGGAGCCTGCAAATGCGCCAAGTGTTATTCAGCGAACAAGCGATTTTTTAGATAACGCGTTAACAAATGATGGCAGTTAGGAAGATTCGAAAAAATGCGATCCCTGGAGGAGGAAAAAGATGAAAACGGTACAGAGCCTGAGTGGCTCGAAAGAGTCGACCGAGTGATCAAGACGTAGTCGAAAAATAACTATATTGCAATCGCTAAAATAAACTTGCCTGTTTCGACTCCGAACATTAACTCGTTTTAATTAATTCGATCCTATCACATGCGATAAATAAAGCTAAACTATTATTAAACTTACCTGTAAATCAGACGAATGCTGCATCATTTCTCTAGCATATTTGTCCTCCGCTTCTTTAGCCGTAGCTGAGACAGACTTCAGATCGCTCTTGAGTAACTCCAACTCACCCTTCAACTCGTCCAGTTCCTCGACCTTTCTTTCAGCCTCAGCCAGTCTAATTCTTAATTCTGAATCAGTTTCGTGCCTGCCGTTTGATATCTTCGTCAGATCGTCGCTCAGCTCCTTCACTCTCTTTTGCAACGAAAGAACCTCACTACGTGACTCTTTCAGAGCGTTCTCTAGTTCCTCTTTACACTTGTTGTACTCGGCCGTCAATTCTCTCAACTGCGTTTCGGCGCTCTCAGCGATGTCACAGTACTGCTGACTTTGTTGCCTCGCTGCCTTCAATTGTTCGGAAAGCGACTTCACTTCGATTTGGGAAGTACCTAGTTGCACCTCCAACTCCTTCACCCTCTTCACAAGATTCTCCTCGCCTGTCAAGGGTTTAGTGATAGAATGGGCAGCTGCTTGTTTTAATTTAGTATTCAATTCATCAATTTTTTGGCTACTGTGAGTCTCAATCTCTCTCGCTTGATCCAGCTCCGCCTTCAATCTCTCGCTCAATTCACGTTCCTCCTTCAATCTTTCTTGAGCAGTAGTAAACTGTCTCTCCAAATGAGCGGTTAGTTCCCTGAAACGATCCTGCTCTTCCTGAAGACGACGTCGAAGGGCGGCACATTCTCTGTTGGCGTCGTCGACTCTGTGCTCGGCTCTGAGCTGTCCTTCAGCCTGGACTCGCTCCAAGCTGGCTTTGATGGATTCCATATCGGCAAAAAGCAGTGCTTGGGTCTGTCTCTCCCTTTGGAAGACCTCCCGCTCCTTTAGGAGACGTGTCTCGGAGTCCAGCAGAAGTTGACGTTCCTGACGAATGTTGTCTAGTTGAACTTCCGCCCGTGATAAGCGAGATTGCGCGGCGAGCGTTTCGTCTTTCAGCATCATAATACTTTGCTCATGTTTGCTGATGGTAACGCTATAATTGTTGCATTTGTCTTCGAGTGCTTTAATTTGGTTCTTGTAAGTGCTGATATGATTCTGCAAATTTGTGAATCTGTCGTTCGCTGAATCCAGCTGCGCTTTTAGCGCGCAGCATCTTCCCGATTTCGCTTCTGCCTCCTTTCTGAGTTTTTCAATCTCCTCGCTTAACATCTTTTCATGCGCGCTCCGATCTTTTCGATATGTCTCAAACTCGTCTGAAATTTGTTTAAACTTATTCTCAGCCTCCTTCAGCTTGCTAGATATTTTTTCCATTTCACTGCTTTTCGTTGTTTTCGACTCCTCTTCCGACTTGGATGTGTCCTCTTCTTCGATGTCTTTTTCCGCTCCCCCCTTTCTCTTCTCGTTAGAACTCTTAATCTGCTGGTACATATTTTTATATATGTCTCTCTGCTTCATAAGACCGTCAAACATCTTCGCCTGTCTGTCTTGTGCAGCCTGCATCTCTGCCAACTGTTCCATATAATGATCTAACTTTTCCTTCATCTCGCCCGAGTTTATTTCATTGGTGGCACGCTCGATTTCCTCTTGTCTGGATGACAACGCGCGGACAACCGCCAACAATTTCTGATTATTCTCCTGCAGTTCTTCAATATCCTTAAAGGTCACCAATTTCTTGCTAATAATTTGCGATGACAAGATGTCATCTGGATCTACGGAGGAAGACAAGTCTCTAGTTTCCATGTGAGTGCCAGTGCGATTTTCTTGGACTTCTTTGAGCAAATAACATACCTGTAAGAATTAAAAAAAATCATTTCTTAGATGGTTAGCATCATTATTAAATATGTACAAAAAAATTATAACTTACTTGTCTAGCTAAGTCGGCCGACTGACTTTTCAGCCTTTGATTTTCCTTAGTGTGATGCTTAGCGAGACGGTTAGCTTCATCAAAGTTTTCATGAAGACGCTGATTTTCCGCGAGAAGCTCGTCTAGCCTGTTCGTCAGCGTCGCGATATTCGACATTGCCGTTTCATAATCCTGACGTTGTTGCTGCAGTAACGGCGCCTTCTGCTCTAACTCGCGAAGGATCGCATCCATTTGGCACTTCAAACGTCCATTTTCTTCTTTCGCCAAGGCTAATTCATTAGTGGCTTCGACCAATTGAGTATAAATTTGCGTGAGACTTGCGCCCTTTCGCAGAACTCGACTGGTTATAGCTGCTGTAGGTGCCAACTGCTCTACAGCTTGATTCAATTGTTCTGCAAAGTTTAAAAGTATTATAAATGGAATACTTCCTTAATAATATAAGAAAAATAAGTAAAAAATATAATACGAAAAAATTCAAATGCACATGCTACTAGCATGAATGCATTAAGATTTTCTACTCATAAAAAATATAAATAATAATCTATTCTCTAGAATTAAAAAAAAATCCTAAAAACCTATAAAAAATTATAGGACAAGACAAAAAGCCTCTTTAAATGCGACAAAAAATTAGACACGCAAATCACCTTGTTGGAAATTCTTCAGTAATTGGTTAGCATGTTCCAACTCTTTTGTCAACTCCTGGATATTTTGTTCTTTTTCATCAATATCCTGCTTGTGTTGGAGCAACAGTTGATTGTACTTCGTCTCCAAGATTCCATACTCCTCCGCAGTGCTATCCACAAGCTTTTGCAGCTCACTCGCCGCGTTAGAGAGTTCCTCGGCCTTGGCATTAGCATCGTCCTTCATCGACTCATATAAGCTGGCTAGATTTTTTTGCGCATTAATCTCCTTCTGGTAGGAATCATTTATCGCGATTTCATGAGCTCGCTGCTGCTCTACCTTCTGCGTCAGTTCGTCACAATGCTTCTGGAGAGAGGAGACTGATTCTCGTAGTTGAGAGTTGGCTTCGTTGACTATTCTTAATTCTTCCTCGCGCTGGGACAGCTTAGTATCAATTAAGAGATTTCTAGAGGAGCCTTCGGATCTCGCTGTCTGAAGTTCAGAGGTCCTCTTGGCCAACTCCTCCTCGAGGCCTGCTAACTGTTGCGTGAAGAGCACTCGCTCTTGCTCCAGCCGTTTCTCCCTATGCACACGTGATTCAACTCAATTCAATATTTACATGTTACAAATCATATAAAACCAATAAAATTTAATAACTGTAAATAACAATTAAAAAAACACTTACATTTTGTGTTTAAATGTGTATTTATAAAATAATTGTTTCCTAACTTACTTGTAATCTAAGGTCATTTCGCGACTGCGAATTTCCTCGGTTTCAGCTAGAGTTTGGCATTTGGCAGCTATAGCAGCTTGAAGCTGAGAGCTATAAGAAGCCAATTCAGTACGCATCCTTTCAATTTCGGTATCCCGCCTTTCAACTTGCAGTTGCAATGCGTTTGCCTCGTCCGTAGCTGTATCTCTTTGTCTACGTAATTCACCATTTTCCTTTTCTAATCTATAATCGACATTAAAGAAAGTATAATTACAAGATATTAAAATTAATAACATAGTGTTTTATATAGTATAATTACATTGTTATTAAAATAATAATTATTAACACTATTAAAATTTTAATGTTTTACATAGCTGTTATATTATTATTAAAATATATTTAATGTACAGACATCAGAAATCATATGTAATTTTGTTACCGTTTGACAGATTCCTGTAATCGGTGTACTTCAATTTTCACTTCCTCAAGATTGTTACACGTTTCCGTATTGCTCCTCTCCGTCAGCTCCAACTTTTCTCTACACTCGTCAAGACTCAATTTCTGTTCCGTAAGCTCCTTCTGCGCCTTCTCCAAATTTTGCTCTGCAAATCAACAATGTCATATAGCAAGTTCTTACCCGCTACTTAACCGGTATTAATTCCAGCGGAATTTATTTCAAACAAATTCTAGCATCACGGAAATTGACAAGTTTTTGTCACTCAAGATCACGTCGTATTTCGGGCGAATAATAAAAGCGTTGTTAGAAAGACTCGAATTCGATTGAGGCTAAGTAGAGGGAAAACAAAACGCCGGGGCTCCGCCATAACGTGTAAATAAAACAAGTTCGCCTCACGAACATTCGGAGGGATGGTAAAATTCAAACCGGTCCGTTGTCCCGCCGGCTTACCCAGGCATTTTCGGCTGGTCTCGAAAACCGCCTTGGCGGTTATGAACTCCTCGAATCTCGCGTTGAAATGCGCATTGATCTTCCTCGTCAGCTCCCGCGGGATTTGCTTCAGCTCGTCGTCGCTCGCTATCTCACGAAGAATGTTGGGCTCGCTCTCCTCGACCGCTTCCATGTCGGTCGAAACTTTTATTTATCAATCGGACAAGTGTCAGGGCCTCGCGAGTCGGCGTTCACGGATCCTTCCAAGGTTATGATGTCCGTTCCTTTCCGGACGAGCGCCACATTTGCGCCTCTCGTTCTCGCGTTAACCAGCGTTAACAAAACGTTTATATCACGTTTTTTTTTTTTTTACTTCGGCACGAACGTTCACCCGCCCCTTCCGACCGCCTCGTCGTCACGTACCGCCAATTATTCGCCACAAAAATCAACGTAAATCAGCGCTGGTCCACACACACGAACCACGAAACCCCATAGAAAAACCGGTATATGATCTTAAGATCCGTTTCCACTGAGCGCGTCACCGCGCACACGTCACGAGTTCACCAATCAGAACGTTCATCTCTGGCCGAGGGTCTTCCGCTGAAAGTTTTCGGAACTCCCTTCCTCGTCGCAGCCAATAAACGGGGGAGAGAGAGAGAGAGGAGACGAGCGTGCGAGAGCGCATGTGCGAGGATGGGTCGATTCTCTTTTATAATCGGTCTCCGGTCCCTTCCCCGTCCTTTCGATTGTTAGAAGCACGGCCCGCCGGTTCCTGTGGATGATAGTCCGGGGGTAGAGCCAGAGCGTTGATCCGAATTGATTGGTAGCATCGCGAGTTCGCCCGCGGGTTCCTGTCGCTCGCGCGACAGCGTGAATCGGATCGCAACAGAGCTCAAGAACGAACCTCCTCGACGTCCATCGCCTCGGCTATTACTTCACGTACATAGGCGTACACAGGCGCACACACACACCGTTGCTGACCTACTACCACTGTGCAAGCAACCCCCGCAACACCAACGAAGCGACCAGTACGTTTCTTCTGTCTGATCGAGAGTGACGAGCATTAGCATGTACAACGCGTACTCCCAGTACAAGTACGTGAGTCCTTAATATTTTTGTCTAATTGGCTCGAAAGGTGTCCCTACGGGCTTCGAAAGTGGCGGCGGGCTGGATCTCGCCAGATCTCCGGCCAGGCAACCGCCATTTTCCGCCAGTACAAGCTTCTAGTTGTTCGCTCCATTTTCCGCGTTGAGAAATCCGGCGGAATTAAAGTGTTCTGCGCCCGCCGGATTTCGGCCGATAGATAAAAATAGGCGGAGAGGACGCGGGATCCTCGGGAAATTGCGACCCACGTCGAGAGGACGATCTGCCCGATCGGATTGTCCTGTCAGGAGCGAGTCGCTCTTGACGTGGGACTTCCGTGTCGAGTGTGATCGTCACCCTTGGCGAAAATAAAAGTCGAATGCAAGGGAAGAGCGATAGAAGCTGGTAAACAAGATACTTTCGCGAAACGTATTTTGGAGCAGCAAAGTGTAAGTGACGTACACTTTGGCTCTTATACGTTCTTGTATTTTTGACCAGGGACAATCTAAATGATCCCAAATATCCTTTTGTTGTTTACAAGACCTTTGACGAGATAATCCGATCGTTTTCTATGATGATTTTTGCTCTACGGGTATTTGAAATTTTGGATTATTTACGGGCAATCTCTTATTTAATTTAATCTCAAATTTGATCTCAAGAATGAATTGATAATTTTGAAAGTAAATTTTGATTTAAAATTGTTAATCTCAAAGATATTAAAGTATGATTTTTTTAGTTATTACACATGAACCAGATTTCCCAGATAGAAATGTGTGAAGATCACATTTTATTGCATTAGTACAGTTACATTAGCATGTACATGAAGAAAGTATGAGCTCGGGATATTGACATCATTCTGCCAATTTATGACAATTATATCTTGAATGCAATTATTCACAATCATGTATTATGTATTAAAGCAGCTCAAAGTATTTTAAAAAATATTTTTTATGAGAAAAGATTGAAAAATTTATTAGAGAAATAATTTTGAAATGTTGCTTTCTATGCCTACCAGATTCTGTTAAAAAATATTTTGTTCAAAAATATTTTGAAAGAATTGCAGGCATATATATTTAATAATATTAACAAAATCTTTTAGAAATATTAATTAAGTATAAATATTTTAAAAACATTAATGAAAGTAATTAAAATTCTTTTAAAATATTATTAAAAATAAGTGTTTTAATCATATTCTTAATATTATTTAGAGACAAAAATTATACTAAAAAAATTAAATATTGATAAGTTTTAAATGAGAAAATTTAATATTTTGCAACTAGAGAAATGGAAGGAATTTTCCATTGGTTGTGAAGCTAATGTTGGTTGATTGAATAAAATATAAAGGACTAAATAAGAATTATCTACGTGAAAAATTTGAATTTTTATGTGCTATTTTTTTAAGTAAAGATTTCAATTACAGTAATACTTACCGATATAGAGGAAATCGTGAACATGGCAATCGTAATGGAGGAGTAGGTGGAACTTTCTGGAACAGTCAGCAGCAGCAGCAGCAACAGCAACAGCAGCACGGTCAAAAAGACCACCTCACAAAGAAGCACAAGAAGACACCGGGTGATTTGTTGAAGAAGCCTATTTGGGATCTACAAAATATGCCTCCGATAAAGAAGAATTTTTATGATCCCCACCGCAACGTTCTGAATAGAACGCCCGATGAGATCAGCAAATATTATGCGGGCAAAGAGATCACCGTCAAAGGGAACAACACGCCCTTTCCCATTCAGGCCTTCGAGGAAAGCAACTTTCCAGATTACGTGATGAACGAGATTAAGAAGCAGAGCTTCGCCGAGCCGACTGCAATTCAAGCTCAGGGCTGGCCGATCGCGCTTAGCGGACGAGATTTAGTTGGAATCGCTCAGACTGGTTCCGGGAAAACTTTAGCTGTAAATACAACATCTTGATTAACTAAATTAATCAGATTATAGAAATTGATAAGATCAGTCCCTAATCAATAATTTAGGAACTGATCAATAATTTAATTTAGGAAAGATAAATAAAAAGGCATCTATATTTGGGGTTTTTTTTTTTAAGATAATTTTATACATAAAAACAAATTACATAGAAAATATATTGAATTTAAAAAGTTTAGCTTTTTACAATGCCATTCTCTCCTGTTTTAGTACATCCTTCCGGCTATAGTACACATCAACAATCAACCTCGTCTCAGCCGCGGCGACGGACCGATCGTTCTGATTCTCGCGCCCACGCGCGAACTGGCACAACAGATCCAAACGGTCGCGCGCGATTTCGGCTCGTCTTCGCACATACGCAACACATGCATCTTCGGCGGCTCGCCGAAGGGCCCGCAGGCCCGCGATCTCGAGCGTGGTGTGGAGATCTGCATCGCGACGCCCGGCAGACTGATCGACTTTCTCGAGAAAGGCACAACAAACCTACGTAGGTGCACATACCTCGTTTTGGACGAGGCCGACCGTATGCTGGACATGGGTTTCGAACCGCAGATACGCAAGATTATCGAACAGATTCGGCCTGACCGACAGGTGCTCATGTGGTCCGCCACTTGGCCCAAAGAAGTGCAGGCCCTTGCCGAGGACTTCCTCACCGACTACATTCAGATCAACATCGGGTCCCTGACGCTGGCGGCCAACCACAACATTCGACAGATCATCGAAATCTGCCAGGAGCACGAGAAGGAGATGAAATTGTCACAGTTGCTGCGCGAGATCGGGACCGAGCGCAACAAGATGATCATCTTCGTGGAGACGAAGAAGAAGGTGGACGACATTACGAAGACGATCAAGCGCGAGGGCTGGCCGGCGATTTCGATCCACGGCGACAAGTCGCAGCCAGAGCGCGATTACGTTTTATCAGAATTCCGCAATGGGAAGACCATGATCCTGGTCGCGACGGACGTAGCGGCGCGCGGCCTGGATGTCGAGGACGTCAAGTACGTGATCAACTTTGATTATCCGAACAGTTCCGAGGACTACATCCACAGGATCGGCAGAACCGGTCGCTGCCAGAGCGCGGGCACCGCTTATGCTTACTTCACACCGAATAACGCGCGGCAGGCGAAGGAGCTGATCGCAGTGCTGGAGGAGGCCGGCCAGGCTATAAACCCGCAGTTGGCGGATCTGGCGAACTCTGTCAAGAACCAGTACGGCAAGGGACGGACACGGTGGTACAACCTGCGCACGCAGCTGAATCACTACAACAAGGACAACAGTTCCCACGGAAGTCCGAGAAACAACATAAGCCCGACGGCGAACAGCTGGCAGCAGCACATGTTGCAACAGGCGAGCCAACAGCAGCACGGACACCATAATCAGATGATGCAGGAGAAGCCAATGGCACGTCATCATCCGCGTAACAACGGCAACAACTATCAGACCAATCGCCAGAGCCATCAGCAGAATTCCTACCAGCCGCAGCATTCGTATCAGCAACAGCATCAGCAGCGACAGCAGTCCATCACCAGTTACCACCCGAACACAGGCTACCCTCATCAGGCCACTAACAACGCTTGCCAACCTACCGCGCATCAGACTAACGGCGCAGGTCCCAGAGGGTACCAAGGTAGAACCGGATATCAGGGTAATCGTTTCCAGAGTAATCGGCAGAACACTTTCGGCGGCGGTGGCAACCAGCAGCAGCAGCAGAACCAGACGCCCAATCAACACGTTTACTCAGCAATGCCGCCGCCCTTCATGATGCCGTCCGGCGCAGCTGGACACGCCGACTCCGGGATTCAGAGCCTTGTCAACAACAAGTTCTTCCAGACCGCCGCCACGAATCGAGCGCCCCCGAACGCCGGTGCCTGCGCCTATCAGTCGATGGGCTATGGCCAGTTTCAAGCGGTGCCGCCGTACGGTTATCCGTACCCGCCCACGCCGGTGCAGCAGTGACGCCTCTCACGATGCAAAGCCATCGAAGTACGGGCCAAGTAAGTACGTGCGAGCCTGCTCGTCGGGTTCCGGAGAGTTGGTGGACTGTCGATTGACGGTAATAAAGATAATTGACGGTTGCAAGAGACAGTTTTATTTTGTAATGCCATTCTGTGAACTAAACATTTCAATTAATTACAGAGTCAATTGTTTTTAGAACTTTAGTACCTTTAAAGAAAAAAAATTAACTCTTTGGCCGGAAGAAGGAAATCACGACTTTTATATTAGGATTTTTTACGACTTTTCGAAAGAACAAAGCAGAATGTACTTTTGGTTTGAAAGATAGCTTTGATTCTCAATTTCCGACACTTCGACAGTCTATCGTACTATTTTCAACGTGATACTTGGTCCCCATTTTTCTTTTCACTTTTTTTTTCTCTGGAATCGTGCCGGTACGGTAGGGGGACTTCCCCTAGCATCGAACGCCACCCGATACATCGGACACCAGTGCTATTTGCAAGAATTTAAACGAAGTAGGATTAATTACAGTCGTAAAAAGAGTCGACGAAAACAAATATGCATCGATATATCTTCGTGAAATTAGTCCGTATCCAAGGAAAGAACTCATTAAAAAAGTCCTTAAGCGTCCGGCACTAGGAAAACTTCCCCTACATATTTCGAAATGTTAATCACGGGATCATTCAATAGGTTCCGAACAGCAAAATTTGAACTTCTGTTTTGCCAGGATTGTTTAAGGGAAACGCCTTAAACAACTTATTTTAACAATTTGAGTTCCAACAACGACACTGAGATACTGAAACGCGTAATAACTCGTCTTACTGCCAAAAAACTTGAAGGCCAGAGAACACAAGACAAAACTCGAGGTGTTCTGATTCAAATGTACAATTTCACATTTTATTGATTCAGGTGTATAAGTCCGAAATGCTTTTAGTTATGGATTATTAAAAATGCTTATACAAATTTATAGACAAATATTATTTGAAAAAATATTCAATAAGAAGTGATGTTTAATGCTCATGCACCGCAGTCTAAAAAAGCTTATGCTTTAAAAGTTATTCAATTTGTTAGTTTATAAATATTTTAGATTTATTGTAATACCCTGCGCATTATAGGCTGGACTTTAAACAAGTATTGATAGCTCAACCCCTATCAAATTTAAATGTATATTAAATATATGTAATATATTTAAATGTATATATATAACATAAATATATAACATTTTATATATTTCTTATATTTAATATGCATAATTAAATATAAATCTATAAATATTGTAAATATAAACTGATTGTTCAAAAATTTGTTCAGCAAAGCAAAACATAAATTAAATTTATATTATATATAATTAAGAGTTATGCAAGTTGTGTTTACCCGTTGTTACGAGTCTTAAATGAGCTTACGCTTAAAACTTAAAATTACTTAAAACTAATTTAATCTTTATTATATATGAATATGTGTTAAATTTATTTTTATACATTGTACTATTTTATTACATCAAATTACGTTAAAGAACAACGCGATTTAAAACATTTTTCGATCGCATTCGACTTATACATCTTGTTATCTTATTGCTCAATCAAAAAACTCGACAAGTTAAATGGACTCAAGTTGTTAAATCGGCAGATAACGGAAACGACATTAATTAATAATTCGAGGCACATTCCAGCTTTCAAATTCTTAATGTAGCATTTAGAATTATTAGCCGTATCGTCAACATATATTCCAGAAAACATGCGAATGTAACTGCTACACAATATACACGTAAATGTACCATAAACTGTGCTTTACGTCCATATTATACAGCAGTTGTATATCGTGGTTTTGCTGGACGTTATAATATCGATCCTAGATTAACCATCGCACTGATGGTGGATTCCGACGAATCCTTCTCTACTGGTAATAATTGAGAATAAATAATAATCCTCTTATGCGAGTATTATTGTAGCTATATTATAAATGCTTTTTTCCGAAATGCACGAAACGTATAGAAGGGGGTGGACTATATATCAGATATACTAATTTATAATTTATTTATATATACATATATATAGTTCGCGTGATTATACACATACGCAGAAGTGTAAAACCCAAGGAAATAAAACGCGCGATAATATGCTCTATAGGAAGGAAATTTGTAAGGCCTTTTGCATAAAAATTAAGCCGTTTTTTATGTGCCCCGGCATAACGAACAAATTGTCGTGCCCTTTGTTTCGGGAAATTTAAAGAAAAAAGAAAAGAGAAATGAAGCAAAGAGAAACAACGCAGAGAGAGAAAGATAAATTAAGAACAGCTAGGGACGTCTATTTATCTATAAAACAGCTTTCGCTGACGGGAACTGATCTTGGGCACTCTATCTTTTTCTCTCTCTTTCTCTTTTACTCTCTCTTTCTCTCTCCCCGATACAACTAATCGTAGCATTAAAAATAAGTATCTCGATGCTCCGATGATCTTAATAAAACTTCAAATGAGCTTTGAGGTCTCTGGATTTTTGAAAACTTTGAAATACGCGGCTTCCGGAACTTGTACTTACAGGACCTCCGAGTCCAAAGAACTTGCGACACTTAAGTATCTCGTGTTACGTTACATTGGACTCTTTAAACGCACAACGCATTTAAACTCCGGAAACTTCTCAGAATATTAGTTTCTTCGAAGCTCCTCATTCTAGTTTCCTACATCCTTAGATTCAAGATTTGGATGTTCCAATTCGTATGTATTTAAAGATCTTTATTTCCCGGATATCGTCGAGCCCTTTCGGTCCTCAAATGCATCATTCATCCATGCGCCTCTAAGTTCATGGATCCTAATCGAATTCGAGTGAGCATTTAACTTGTCGGGGCTCCCTGGCCTGACGTCGCGGCAAATTCAGAAAGAATCCAGAGATCCCCTGGCGGAGTTGAAACGCTGGATCCTTGAAGACATATGCCAGATGGCTTATTAGAGGACAACGTAAATTAAGCATGTAGTCATGATGGCTGTGTACCTCGCGATGCAAAGTTTGATACCTTATTTTTATATATATATCGAAAGTGATTTGTTGTTGAACCAACGAATGATTATATATGATACATTGTTGTTTGATGTTTATGCAATTGGCCACTGAGTGGTCTTGTCTCTGCGCATCGTGCGCGCAGGCTGGCCGCCGATCGAAAAACTAATCAGAAGATCCTTCAGTTTACAAAGTGTAACCCTTAAAACTAATGTAACTTAAAACTTTTGAATTGTACCTGCTATTTTAGTTGACAAGCAAACGGTCCAAATTATCCTGCGCCGTCACTTAGCACTCCGGTGAACGATGACGAGTATGCTACTTTTTGCTAATGCTTCACGCTTCAACCAGTAACTTACTTCCCGTTTTCCGTGACTTGGCCTCACGATTCGACGAACACTTGAAGACTCTCGAGCTTGCGTTTCTATTTCTATTGGAACGTTACGTTCTAAGGTTGATTATTCACAGTCGGTTCTTATATTTAAACTATTACAAATTTAAATTAATCCTTATATTTAAGATCCCTTAGGTCTTAAGTATGTCATAAACCAAATTACAGGCTGGTAACACGTTAGCATCTTATGACGTCACTTAAAAGGATCTTGAGATGGGAACTGACTGTGATTACCGGCCTAAGAGTTGAAACAGCTCAGGGATGATTCTTGAGGTACGAAAAATTTTTATTAGTACTAAGAGAACAAAAACCTGGGGGAAAAAACTTGAATTTTTGAATACTGAAGAACCTGTGGGTTTCAGAAGATACTGGTTGAAAGTTGAATCATCTTACGCATAATGAATTAAGGATATAACATATTGTTGTATTCTGAAGCAAAAACCCTTTGTGGTACCGGAGGACGTTTTTTTGAACAGCATGCCCGGCTAATTATTAACGATATTAGCGCACGCTGTGTTGGGGCATGCGGTTTTATTAGCAGCGTGCAGCAATTTTGCGAGCCTCCAGATTACTCTGCACATACCACCGTATATCATGTAATTGTCGAGAAGGAAATAGCAAGACGGTGATTTAAAAAAAAAATGCAAGAAAAAGAGAGGATGGTAATTCTCTGGTCTCAATCAGGAAAGAAAGACAGTAACAGGCTTTTTGTTTTTAATCATTTCGTTTCCTAATAACAAACTTTACCATACCGTATTGTAATTATCTTCATATTTAAATTTTATTAATATAATATTAACATAATAAAATTAACCGTTAACAATAAGTTTATTATTTCTAGTGGAATAGTCGAGGATTTCGCTTCTTTTCTTTTTCATCGGTATACGTTTCCGAGAAGGGGCCAGAGAATGAAATATCGGAGATAATTAAATGTAGAAAACGCTCTCGCGCAGGAACGCTATTAATTAATGATTGTTAATTGTTGCCGCGTGGCGATTATTCACTCGCGACTCGCTTTTATAAAATAATTGACAACTCGTCACGCACACACACACACACATACGGTGCAAATGCTGGGATGCGAAGGTCCCGTTTGCCGAGGAAAAAAAATAATCCCGTTCGACTCTCGTTTTAGATTCGCGGTACTCGCGATCCGTGATACGTACGCGGACGCGATTCGCGGATTGATTTCGGACATCGTTAATTGTCGAATCTCCGGTGTTTTTTACGGAAATAAAAAAAAAGATAAAACGATAGTCAATAATGTTCAACGAAGTGGGATATATATTCGTGGTTCCTGGATCGGAATGCCCGTGTTCTCGGATCCTTGCGTCTTCGAAGGTTCATCGCCGATCGTCTTAGTAGATTTTTATTCTTCACGTTTGCTAGTAGGATAGTTGGATCTTCAGAACAAAACAGGATTGTTGAATCTTTGGCGCTGCGAACTTCTTCAGATTCGTTGATCCCCTCGCGGAGACTTGGAAACCAAGATGTATTTTGGTATCTTAACACCAGAAAAAGATTTCGCGAGTGATTACTTTAAAAACCTTGATAGCTGGTTGTTGTGATTTCGGAGAGTGCTCCGACACTCTGAAGTCTCGTAACGCAGGAGGTTTCGAATTTCCACAGCTACGACAACTTGGAATTGAGTGATTTTGATAATTTGAGATTTCGCGAGTCCGGCATCTTTGGGGAACAAAAAAAAAAGTGGAGATTTTGATTTTTAGTGATTAAAAATTATTTTAGAATCTCTTGATCTTCCGGATCATTAAAGCCGCTAAGAACACAGGTACTTAACGAGACCGTGGAAGATCTAACGCGTCTATCTTAATCCTCCCCCTTCAGTCTTCTTCTCCAAGAGGTGTTGCTCCTCAAGAGGTAACACGTGGTTTTTATTTTTCGAAGATTAGACTGCCCTGATCGTGAATTGAATCTTCGAACTTGAAGGATCCTTGGATTCTAGGATTTTTTATTCGACGAATATTAAGCTCGACAAGCGCCTACTTTGTCAATCTGACTGCGTACACGTCGATGAATAGTGATATAATAATAGGAAACGTATGTGTTGCGAGCATGAAAAAAAAAAAAATACTGAATACTCTCGCGTATTGCGTATGCCCGCTATCACATCGTGACAGTTTCCGGTCCTCGAAGAAAAGTAATTCAGGCTAATTTGCAGAACTGACCGATTAATATTTGTTAGCTAATTAATTTTCAATCCCTTTAATGAGAAGGCTCATCGTCAACACGGGAATGATTCTATTGATGCCATCTGCATTTTATTTTGTTCTTAAAAAACGGATTATTTAAAAATGTAACAGAATATAATTATTTTATAATCATATAATGTCAAACAATTATTTCGTTTTTTTTCCCCCTCCTGCCTGTCTTTAAATGAAATAGTAATTTTTAATAAAGTAACAACATGGATAGCAGGTGTACGCGTAGCTCTGTGATATGTAAGACGTAGCATATTTCTAGCTCTACCTATCGTGCATCGTAATTAAAATAAGGGATGTATCTCATCAGTTTTATATGCGGTATATCAGTCATCAGATCTTAATGATGCTTAATGCAGGGTCGTCGATATCTATTTTTAGCTAAACGGGAAAGGAAAGGGAAGTAACATCCCCGAATATACACCTTTCTCTCGCTTTCCTAGAACAAACAATATAACGATGGGCTATACGTTGACGTATCTAATTGATAGACTGTGTGAGGAGTTCTTTTTCCCGACGAAAAGGCAACAAGACGGCAACACGGTAAGATTAATAATATCGTCACATTTTACTAATGTACGCAACTTTTTTTCCCCCCCAATACAAAATATAAATCGGCATCTACCAAGTGATACGTCACGGTTCCAAAATTTTTTGGTTTTCTGAGCAAAGAAATGGTCAAATCGTTTTTCTCAGGTCTTTAAAATCCAGAAATACTTTTTATGCAATCTAATAGTTAAATAACTAATCAACTATTATTGAGTTATAGAATGTGTGTTTTCTTAACTGCAATTACATTCTAAGCGAAAATCTTGTGAAATAAGATTTTATTGAATTTCACAATTAAAATATTTTATTTAATTGGGTTGTAAGATTTGTGCGCTTTTTTGAAGTAAAATGTCAAATAAAAAGTGGCTTTTTATTACAAAAGGAAGGGGCCAAGAAGTTTTTCAAGACAGTTTCTTATCGTATTCTTCGCGTGGTCGATTACGTTTCTGTGAATGTTTGGTGCTCGCGACTATAATGTTTATCCTACTTATTATTATAGTGAATGTTACTTTCGATTTATTTAATATGTAGTATTTTAGCGTTCGCACTATTATTTAAATTTAAGTTACAAGTTCAAGTGGTTAGGATAGGTGGAATTTTAACTTAGTCTTGCCGCGTATCAATAAGATGTACGATTTCATATTTTGAAATTGAAATTATATTCCACTCCAATCGTCGTCGGGTGAAAATATCCCGCAATAGAGCAATCTCAGTGTTTAAATGTAATCTCGTACATTTTGCTGGTACGGAATGCAATTTGTGTTTCTTCTCGTTTGTTTCTGTTCAAAGTCGAAATAATAGTTGTTTTTCAGTTATGAGTTATTGAGCATTGTGGAATAGCAGGCTAGGTCGCTATTTCATTTAAATTTTCGTTGATGGCTCGCACCTCAATCGGAACTACTCGGTGAACCCGGTGTGATATCTATACGATGCGTCGACGCACCCTCTATAATAGAGCCGAGAATTGATAAATAAATCGATTGTCCTGTACTACCAGGAGCGGAATATCGATAGTCGCAGTTCCGGGGAATATATCCTCTTCTACGTTTTTCCTCTTCGTGATGAACGCTGTGATATCACGTGAATAAATGAACATTTTAATTAATCGCAAGCATAAATATCATAAATATATCGCGACGTTATAGAAAACTATTCTTTTTTACACACAAAGACTGAATCTCGCCAACCTGTATGTGAACTTAGTAATCGCCCTCCCCCTCTCCTCATCCCTACCTCCCCCTCCTTCTCCTTCATATCTCACCTGGACGTGTGTTGATCAGTGACAAAAAAGGGGTTGCGATGTTTTTTTTTCTTTTTTCCGACGAGTAGATGTCTGCACACGCAAAACTCTCGCGTGTCCACATAGAATTCTAGCGATGGTCTAGTGGTCCAGTGTTAGGCTAAACAGGAAGATCGCGAGATCGTCCTCGCTCACTGAAGGGAGAAGAGTGTTGCGAAGAGTCCTCTTCTTATCACCGACCGCGCGCATGCGCTACGTTGCATAACGACGAAGATAGACTGTCGATAATTTATTTAATCGTTTTGCATGATTTACGCCGTCCTGGACGATTGAGGTCGTATTATTGTTATTATTAATAATTATTAGTTGTTCCGTTGTTCGCATTATCCCACAGTGTCAAGGAGACGTTCACGATTCTTCGAATAGTTTATAGGTCACACGTAGGGACTGCGAGGTCCCCGATGGATTCTCGTCCTTTCTTCCTTCGAAGTTATCTCTTCACTCGCCTTAGGAATGTGTTTCTCGCAACCTTCATTTATTTACATGTGGAAATTGCATTACGAGGCAGAGTAATGGCATTACAGACGCCTTGAATATTTTATCATGGGAAAAGGAATGTCTCTGTTCTCCCTCAAAACTTTGATTTACATTCGTTAGCAAAGCAGTATTTAAGTCCGAAGTGTGTAGCGATTTTCCGCGTATAGTAAATAATGAGTTGAACCGCGTATTAAATTGAAGTTATATCAAATATATATATATCGATAAAACTTGTAGGAAGTAATACGGAAGTCCCATGAACGACAGGAACTTTTGTTTGGAATGGGGAAAAGGATATCGTCCCTCACGCGTGGACGTAGGCTACGTCTGTTCGGAAACAAAAAATCAGTCTCAAAGTCCTGGAAAAGACTGCGATGGTGACACACTTTTTTTTTTTTAATTTAACGTACTTTTAATCCAACAAGTAATATTTTTTAATCATATGCATATAAAGCTGTGTTAAGTTGTAGGGTACTTTTGTAGCTTGTAACGGCGATCTCGGCCGTTTTTTTCGATCGAAAACGACAAAACCCCGTTGTTGCGCGAAACCTACGGTAATGGACGAACGATCGAATTGTTCAGGCCACCTTCAGCGTTTCGTTTTTACACCCGCGTCCCGTTCTGAACTCGCAGTATTGTTCTAATATTGATTAACGCGCGATATTGAAACATAAAAAGAGGCCGAACTTAGGGATAGGGGGAAAGAAAAAAACGAGCCACCAAAAGAATAAATAATCGAATCGAACCGCCGCGAGACAAGCGAGGTGGAGAGAGGAAAAACAAATTTAAGTATGTGCTGAAGATGTAACCTGTTGCTCTCAAAAGTAAAGTATCGCGTATTATATTGATCCTCTTTGAGCCTTTTCGCACACACCTCGGAACGGGTGTGTCGAGAGAAACTTGAGACCTGTGCTTCATTTTCCGTCATGAATTTTACTTTGTGGTCCTTCGACGGGTGAATCCTTCAACAACAGTATGGTATAGCGCGTCAATCATTGCCCGCATTTCTGGAGCGCGTCTTGGCTGTTCGGCTTTGGTTTGGCCGAACCGCTCCCCCCTCCCCCCCCGATTCTCGCGCCACGAGCGAACGAAGTTACTCCCCCGGGGTAAGTTTCCACCGGGGGTTGCTCCGCGCGCGCCAGGAATGCGGTTATTTGTTGTTTCGAATTCGAATGTTTGATGAACGATGAATTCATTACTAAAAGGTGTGATCTGTTACGATTGATTTCCGTAGCGCGTGATTTCTTCTTTAACTTTGTTCTTTTTTTTTTCCCCTTTATCTCATTCTTTCTCAATTCCGTTGACTCGTACGCGTGTGTGCATGTGTGCATATGTGAGTATGCTTACCGAGTCGAAACCTTCGACCGCCGGATCCGCAACGTTGAGCTCAATACTTTTACCTGGAGTGAGGAGTTAGGTCCCAATTTCTAAACGAGGACAATCACGCGAATATGGCGCTGCTGTCTTCTTCAGGGATTCACTGATTGATAGTTCACTAGTTGTATGATTCAATCAATGGACAGAATCCCATACAGCATACGGTGTAAACCATATATGTTGCTACAATACTGCTGAAAAATTGGAGGAATAAGGAACAGGGGATAAAAAACAGTTCAATATGTTGAATAAGAGAAACGTACGAAATAATCTTTATTTAACATGAACTATTTCTTATTCCCTGTTTCCCATTCCATTTATTGTGTTTGTCCTAATTCTTTAACTATATTGCAGCAACATTACTGAAATGTTCCGTACTGTATGGGACACCTGTCTGAAGGAGATAGATAGGCAAGTTTCGTATCCTTTTTTCCGTTAGGCTGCAATTTTCTATAGTTAATATAGGGAACTCACTCCATTAAAGTAGTAGAGCTCAATGGATCGGATTGTACGAATTGCGAATCGCGCGCTCGTATCTACCGCGTGTGCGGTAATAGTGTGTAGTGTGTAATTAAAAAAAAAAAAGAGAGAACGCAAGAATGAGAAGGCACGTCTGTACGACGTGTATACAACGTCGCTTTTGAGTGTATTCCGAACGGTACTACTTCGGCAGACTTCGCGAAGATGCTTTTATTCCTGTCCTATCCTCATTCCTATTCCTATCCTACAAAAAAAAAAAACGATTTCTTCCACTGCCAGTGTGCTGTAAAACGGTCCGGAAATGGCGTCGCTGCTTCTCTGTTAAGTGATTATTCAACACTTAGAAAAGAAAAACCCCAATAAGCCAATTAACACCGTTCGGAATGTACCCTTTTGTTAACGCGGTTCAATGTGAGTGAGGCTAACGCAGCATCGTTCCGAATACCATTCGTGCCATCCGTATGAACGTCCTGCGACATCATCTTGCGAATATCGAAAGTTCATTACGCGAAGCGCGAGATAACGCGCGAGAATACATCGAGACATGTAATTCCTCAAGCCTCCCGCTGTGTTCTTGATGTAACTGATATTTAAGCCGGTATTTCGCAGTCAATTCTTACATTCAAGATCATCTTAAGTGTATCCTAAGATGTCACGTAGCTCCGTGTGAGAGCGACAGACTTGAAAGCGAGTTCAGGCCCACATCCCGTACATAGAGACTTTTAATCTCCTTTAAATCTTTACTTACACTATCTCGGGGCACAAAGGGGGATTCCCCAGATGTCAGAAGACTGGAATTTTCCAAGTTTCTCGGTCCCCAATCACTATTTCTCCATATCCTATATCCTATAATTACTGCTGAAATGTTATCCAGTTATCAACCAATCACGGAGCTGTACCAGCACCTTAAGACATTATTCAAGATCATTTTGAAATAAGAATCGACTTTGAACACTGACACTTTAGTAGCGACGTCGCGTTTATGACAGAAAAATCGTAAGCGGTAAAATGGAGAAGTCTTGTTGAGACCGTGCACATATTTCGTCCTATAAAAAAAAAACTTTCTTGAGGGTTACTCATGCGATCAACCTTCTCAATAACATTTTTGTTTGACCGTATCGATTTTGTATTCCAAGATAATTTATTAGTCATCTGAACTGGAAAAATGGAACTAAAATAATAGCACAATTGTCGCTACTTTCTCTGTTATTCATGAAATTTGAGAAACAGATATAATTTTATTCTACAAAATTTTCACGGTAAGCAATTTTGTTATTGACTTACGTAAGTCTTTTTTTTTCTGCGCTCTAAGCAAAACGCGGGATTAGGGTGAAAATAGAGATCTTAATTGTCACACGTGAATGATATATACACATTTACATGTACGAATTATTTATTTATAATTTTCAAAAACCACTCCTTGGTCGTTTTTGGCTAAATATCTGCCATTATCGTTAACAAATTTCACTAGCAGCGTAAAAGACGATCACAAAGTTATCAATTTTTAAGAATTTCGAAGTTACAGATGTTCATAATATATTTAGCATTGCTCTTCTATTACGTTTTTAATCACTCTATAATACTTTTTTAAATTTTTTCTCACTTTAACATTTTATATTTTTCTTTTATGAAATAATGCAACTTTATTCTTTTTCGAATTTGTTTTAAATGCATAAGAATAAAATTGCGCATAAATGCATAAACGGAAAGTTGCATCCTCATTAAATTCTCGAAATTTTGATTTAGAATTTTGACCAAAATGAAAAAGAGGCTCATGCCGTAAGGAATGCTCTTGTAGATGTTTGTGATTAAACATACGCAATATCAATCATACGAAAGAAAATTATTCAATATATTCAGATGATCACAATCGGACAATATCTAGTCAGATTGCGCCTTTAATACTAACTTTATTGTCATGTCTTGTCATGTCCATAAATTCTGTCGTTTTACAACAGCAGAGTTAATAGAAAGTTAGACAATAATTTATATTTTAATGTTATATCTCGTAAGGAAAAACAATGTGAGAATGTAAGAAAGATAACGCGTACCTGTAAAAAGAAAAACAAGTTTAAGGCAAAATTGCTAAAATTTATTTTGACTGACACTCTAGTCTTTACAGTTATAATTAGAAGGACTCGGATCGAGGTAACTTCTAATATTCAAAGCCTGGAGCTGCTTTTAGATAGATTAGGGAACGAAATAAATTTTTGTGATATCATTCTTGCAAAACGATTTGTCCTTGCAGAAACATGGCAAAATTTTGCCGATAGATTTACTCCAATCTTGGAGCGATTCTACTTTGTTTGATACAAATATGATACTATGAGGATGATTTCGTATGCTTGAAGTTGATTTACATTTGATTTCTATGAGATGATATATTATCGTTATATGTAAATACGAGAAGGAAAAAAAGCATGGAGAAAAAAATTATTAATTACACCATGTAACTATTTCATGTAACTGGCATATGTAAATTTTTATATGCTTTGGTAACATTTTTTTGTGATGTATAAAGAACGTAAAAAAAAACCTGAGCAAAAGGTGAGGAGAACGAAAATTTCCTAATGGTCGATCGTTTTTTAACCGCAGTATCGTTCAGTAATTAATTTTCTCTCACAACCGCAGTATCGTTCGATAATTAATCTTTTTTCACGACCAAAGAGAGGTAAAGTGGTTTTTCTTTTATAATATGATTTTTCCACCATGACATATTTGAAAACGGCAAGTACGGTGAGTGTTGCGTGACTGTATGTACAAATGTGTGAGTAACTGAGAAGCATGGGAGGACGAGTCGGTTGTCGTCGTCGTACGAATCGTCGCTTATATCGATCGAAAGAAAAAGAAAAACCGTGGAAATAAAACGTTCAACGGAAATAACGCTTGCGTTCGTTGAGGAGGAGACGAAAAAAAAAGCACATATTTGTTATTTACATATTACGGACACGTGAAACGTTAAACGCAAAACATTATATATGCCGCGAGGCGTTCTGTAATTCGGCGTGTCCGACTTTATATTCAGATTCTCTTCTGTAGGTTTCATTAAAGGCTGATGGCAGCGAACGAGACGTAGGTCTGTCATAGTCGCGGACGCGTATAAGATGAGGCAGTGAAAAATGTATAAGTAAGTATGGTGCGAGAGGCCATTGATCTTTACGTATACGTCTCTGTCTCGGCCAACGTCCACGACTACAACAGGTGTGAGCGCTCACGTCTCGTTCTTTGCCATCAGCCAACGTGCATTTCTTGTATGTTATTATACAGTATTAAAGTAGAACATAAGAAAATAAATGAATGCAATAGTAAAATGTATCTGTGTGTTTTTTATTTTCACCGTTCCGTATTCTGGCGAAAAAAAAAATCAAAGTATCATATTTTTGAAAATTATTTTTATTTTCTATTTTAAATTTGTCAAGGTTTTTCTCGAAAAGAAAAAAATTCTAAGAAATTTATTTACTAAAAATTCTCAACCTTATATTTTAAAAAATTCATCTTTTAAATTTAAATTTTAAAGTTTTTCTTTAAAAAAAAGCTTGTTCGAATTTTGTAAGTTTTCTTAAAATATTACAGAAAGAGAAATCTTAGAATATTTTAACATCCACATTCACATTTTATATAAAGTATTTTAGAAAAGTTGTAGAGAAATTGTCTAAAGTTTCAAAAATACATTTTAAAATTATGAACAATTTTGAAATTTATATAGAAATGCTAAAAAATTAGATGAACAATGTGATAAGAAAATTTTTCATCAATTTCCCAATGTCATATTTCAATCTATCTTACATACTGTTTTTTCTACAAAAACAATATGTGAGAAATAATATTAACAAAAATACCTCGCAGATATATGGTCGAACAGCTTGTAAGACAATTAAACATGGCAGAGGGAAAAATTTGAACTATCGTTCAAAAATATTATATCCGTTTATCTTACGATCAGCTTAGCGCTATCGAACCGATTCAAGGAAAGATGAGACATGATGCTTTGATGTCGAATCTTTCGGCATGGCTGCATTCTAATTCTTACAGCTTATAATCTAAAAAGATATTGGGTATTTGTGTGTAACATGCGCGGCAAGTTCGATGTACTCATTACAAATTATTAGATAATTCATAATAAATTATATCAGTTTGCGGTTATATTCCTAATTTATTCCGTGCATCTAGAATTCACATTTTTGTGCGTCCACAATTGTTTACATATTGAAATATTTTTCTTCAAAAAATACAGAAAGGGAAAAATTTCATGAAAAAATTAGAAATGAATTTTCATTATACAAAACCTTGTTCTTGAAGTCACAATCCGCTCACTGAGGAGGGCGAGTCTGCTAGAAGTTGTCGAAAAGGTAATACAGTATAAATATTTTTATTAGTTAAGTTCTAAGATATATTGCTAAAATTTAATATAAAACTTTTTATAAGCACAGCTTCGATGGTGCCTATTATAAAAGGATTAATTATCAAGTGATCCTTTATAAAATAATTGTTATTCTCTAATATTGTTCATGTTTTTCTAATTAATATATTTTATTATAGCATATTTTTTCTTCAAGCATTTATTATTATTATTACCATCACACATTTTCTTATAAATAAACAATAAAATCATTACTGATATTAAATACCTAAGAAACAATGAAAAACCATTTACAACTTAATTTAGTGTAATATATGTTATATGTATACACACACACACACACACACATATATATATTTATATATATATGTATGATGTATGTATACATGTAACATATATTACACAAAAAAATATATATATCTAAAAATTTATAGCAAAATTATAAGACTAAAGGATAAAAGGAATTAAAAAAGAGTAATATAAAGATCATGCTTTTCAATCAAAATACTAACATCCTTCTAACACACCTATCTCAATATATTTTTGTATTTTGTGTGGTATTTACATCTTAGCTTCTGCCATTTGTTTCTTAAATATATTATCTTCAAGGCATAGAAAATGCAAAAAATATAGTCAAACAATTCTTACATCTTATAATTATATCATTTATCTTATTATCAGCAGTCATGAAAAACGGACACTCGAAAAGGACAATATTGTTCGACGGGACAGCGGACAAAGAGGATTTGTGTTTGATAAAAGCAAGTGCCGCAAGATTTCTTTTATCGTACTATCGTACTATCAATTTAGCGCTATCGTCAGCCGATTCCAGGAGCAATGAGACATCGAAGGGTACTGATGTCTTGATGTCGGATCTTTCGACACTTGGCAGTGCCCAGCGATGGGAACTGGTATTCAAGCTCCGGACGGCGCGGTTGGCCGCCTCGTCCCAACTCTTCCAATTCATGTCACCTGAAAAAGTCAGTATTGGGCGTCTGTGTGTAGCCTATGCGCGACAAGCTCAGTTTACCCATTAATTATTAGATAATTTTTAACGAATTCTATTTTCGGTTATATTATTTATTTATTCTGCTTTTTTATATCTTGAGTTCGTGTTTTTGTACATATTTTTTCTGCACATTGAAATATTTTTTTTCCTAGTAGGAAACAAACACAAAAAGAAAAAGATCTTGTGAAAAAATTAGAAATAAATTTTCTTCGTACAAGTTTTTTAGTCTTGTTCTTGAATAAAAACTGATCTTGATAGTAAAGTATCTTTTTACATTTAATTAAATTGTAAGATCGTCAATAACACCTATGTCTTAAACATATGTAAAATTGTCTCAACAATCTCGATTACATCCAGGACTAAAGGATTAATAACTTATAAAATTAATTTAGAACATGAAACCATAGGCGGATATCCGCAAAGTACGGTCACGGGGATGACGAAAAGGAGAACGCAGTTGTGATGGGGAAAAAATATATGTATATATAATCCGTGCGTTCAAAACATGATGCATCTTATTCACAATATTTCAACATAATTATACATGAGCCACTCCTCGGACTAAAAACTTAATTCGAAAGAAGTTAAAAAAGAAAGTAACGCGCACTGTGACGATTTTTACATCTTACTTTTCAGCTTCTCTGAACCCTCATCGAAGTTGGAATCTTGAATATTTAGCATCAGATTATTGCCACTGAGGTATACTCTGTTCTGGGAATTAGCAATCTGAAATAAAGTGGACAAGTTAATTACATGTACAAATTTAATATTGCTCAAGGATTTTTAAAGTACAGTTCAAAACGTAACTACGTGAAAACTTTATTGTGTTTTTTAAAACATCAATACTACCAACTGTAAATTCATAACAATGCTACACAAAGATGCTTACCGTACGCGAAATGTTTTGTGCGGCTCGTATCTTACGCAGCTTTAGATATCCAGGATTCCGCCCAACTGCTAAACCAAGGTGCACTGTAGTCAAGGCATTTATATTTCAAAGATGTTGTATTTTATGGTCACATTATTATTTATAAATTATTAATTTAATCGCATATTAATCACTGCAATTGCCAGTAAATGACTGTTAAAGAAAAAGACCCCAAGTTTTTTTTAATTTTTTGAAATATGTCCTCAAAGTATTAATCAAAGCCTAAAACCTTATTTTTTTGTGCATATGATATATCGTATATCATATATCTGAAAAAAATACATTTACATAACGATTTAAAAATAAAGTTTTTTGTTTTTTGGAAATTTAAATTTTGGGTTAATTTTCATTAAAAAACCCTTAAATTAATTATATTAACTATAAATTGAACTAAATTAATTGAATTATTAAAGGATATCATTTTAGCCGCTTCCGCTTCTCCTTCAGCTTGCACAATTTTTTGTTGTCGCTCCTGCTTGGCTCTTTCCACGACAAATGCGGCTCGTTGAGCCTCCTGCTGAGCCACCTGTTTAGCCTCGACGGCGGCAGTGTATTCCTTGCCGAAGCTAAGTTCAGTTATCGAGACGTCGTCCAGAACGATATTGAAGTCTCGGGCGCGATCTGTTAATTCCTTGCGCACCATGTTGGACACCTGCTGCCTTTGCGTGATCAACTGTGAGGCGTTAAATTTGGCGACAACCGACTTCAGCACCTCGTTGCAAATGCTCGGCAGTACCTGGATTATTAATTCCAATTTAATATTGAATTTATAATTACGTGTCAGTCTTATTGTAAATCGAACCAATCAAAATTAATGTTGTGAACATTGGCGTATAATTCTACTTCATAATAAACAGAAACTGTAAAGAAATATAATTTATTACATTACGTTTAAAAATATAATTATATAAAAAAACCTATGCAGAGAGAGAACTTATCTTACATGAGATTTAAAAATTAAATATCTAAATTACCTAAAATATCAGAAAATCTAAATTTTAATTTTATTTCATTAAAAGGTTTTTAAGAGGTCAATGTTTCGAAATGTAATCGTTTCGAGAACCTTTTCATCATAATCGAGACCCAATTGCCGGTACATGAAGGGCAGTGTGGCGGCATCAGGGCGCGAGAGAACACGCAGCGAGATATTGACCATTTGCAGGTCTTTGGATCCCGTGGGCGAAGACAGCTTCCTGGGTCTGCTTCTTATATCGTAAATTATCGGATACTGAAACCACGGAATGCGGAAGTGCAGACCCTCGGTCATGATGTCCTTCTGAATGCCTCCCAGTCGGGAGAATATGATTGCTCTGTGACCAGCTTCCACTAAAATTCACAATTTTGATCTACTATTAAAATTTAATCCATTAAAAAAATCTCGAATTATTCTTCATCGTCTTATTAATACTTTTGATTTCTACTAAAAAAAAAACACAGATTCTCTTACGTTCATTTCCACCAATGTTGATTAATTTAATTTCGATCTCAATTTAACTTACTTTCTATCTTTTTTTAATTAAAATTAGAAAAAGATAAAATGTATTAAAGAAAACGGACTATGCACAAGTGTATAATAAACGTATTAAACATATTAAATTGCATCAGTTATCTGGAGTTACATAATCAAAACCGCTTATAACGATAGAGAGGATATTTGCTGACTGGAAAAAAAAAATTTAAATCTGACACAAGCCTCGTCCGAGGCTCTGAATCAAATCGATGTTTAAGATTGTCGCTCCTCCGAAAGAGACGACAATGCTCGAGGACAGCTATTACTGATGAAAAAAATGCAAGTGCATGTTTGAGGTTACCTGTGTACATGGACTTGGAGACGCTGTAGGCCGCGACGCCCGCGGCGGCGAGGACCTTCAAGCCCATCGGCACGCCGTTCGTGCCCTTGCCGAAGCGCGAGGCCATCTCGCTGAACTTGTTCTGCGCCATTTCGAGAGATCACCAAGTGATTTTCATAAGATCAGCCGACACTCAGCAAACTCACCGGCCACGAGCAGCCACAAGAGGCAAAAAACCGCGAGGGCAACGCGATGTGAGAGACGGCGGATTGCGGAATTCGTGGCGGAAGATGGATGGAGGATCGAGTAAAATGTGAAACGGAAAGATCGCGCCAGATGTCGCTTCGAAAAATATTTACCAGTTTAAAATTTATGTTTTATTTATTGAAATAAATCTTTCCTCTATAGTCTATCTTATAAATTTATTAAATTATAGATTAAGTTACAAATTAATTTTCAAATATCCATATTAAAGGAAACATTAAAATGTTTAATATACGTACATTTTGTTATTGCAAAGTCAATAAACTACAAATTCTAATAAATTTTTTATTTATAGGAATAAAAATTTCTTTTGCCTTATAATTGTAAAGATTTAGATTTTAATTGAAACTGGCTGACGATTACAAAAAAATAAAATTTTAGAAAAGTTGCGATAAAAAAAACAACTATTAAAAGATGTCAAAAACATCATGTCATTTAAATTTGATTAATATTATGTCATTATTCAATATCGTCTTGTTTGCGAGAACATTACTAAGCTGCAAAGTGTTATGCGTAAAATGCATTTTGATAGAAATATAATCAAACTTTAATATTCCTCCTATGTAAATGTTTATATCGTAATGTATTACTCTTCAAACACGCGTTGAAATTAATCGCATATTTTTACGACGCATTTTTATTTTATTCACTTTAGTCATAAAAATTGCTCTCGTTTGAGGATCCATAAATTTATACGCAATCATTTGTTGCACGTCCGACATGTTCGCGTAGAATTCGAAACAGAAGTCTTCCACCGTCTGAAAGTCATGAAAAATACATTATTGTAAATAGATTAATATATAATTCAAAATTCTATTTTTTGGCAGTTAATAAATTATATATCAATTACTTACCGTTTCGTTATATTTTCTTGCTGTCCTGTAAACATCGATTACTGTTTTCGTACTTATCTGTTTTTTTATGGCCTGGTGGCAATTCTTCCTGAAGTTTTCGTCGTGGAAATCATTAGCCAATTTCAGAATTTCTGTAACCGAAATAGTTTTTAGTCACAAATTATAAGCGATGGTACATGGCAAATGTACATGGCAAAAATTTAACTCAAACTCACCAAATATTTTTTCCAGTTCTAGATCGATCACGCCGGTATATAAATATTTCACAAAAGCGTAATATTCGTTATACGTATATTTATTAAGAAGGACAGAACTGTAAGCAAAAACATACGATTATGAAATATTCTCAATAAAAGGAACTTTCACTCTTTCATAAATGCTTACTTATTTCCATTTTCATCAACGTAGATCCTACTTTTTAACACGGTGTTTACAAAATTTGGAGAACCCATTTCTAATATGATCTTATGAGTGTGAATAGTATAAATAGTATTAAATTGCTCCGAAATTTTTAATATAAGATCACTATTGTTCTGCATCAAAGACAATAAAGAATAAGATTTGTTAGAGAAAAATACATAACACCTTGTAATGTAACACAAAACTGTCTGAGATAATAAATTATGAAGTTTATGTGCATATATATAAAGTGCTTAGCAATTACAAAATATTTAAAGAGTGAAACTAGACGATGAAATAAGATAAAAATAAAAAAAAAACAAAATGCCAATTAAAACCTTTTTTCTATACAAATACCTATTTAAATATTCAAGTTCTTTGGATATTTTCTTGATTATTTGTATGAATATTTAAAATTATAAAATCAAGAGTAACAAAAGTTTAGATAAAGATTTTTGTATTTTTTTTTAATTATACGGATTATTACAAAAACACAAAATCAAAACTTACATGATTATCAAACGCATCTCTTAAATCTTGCAATATTTGGCACTGTTCATTTGCAACTTTTTTCACAGTTGTTGGTGGCCTAGCACTCAGCGCGGTGGACAAATCGAATAAAATTGTGTATTCGGGGATAAATGAGTTAATTTTCTGACCGCTATAGTATCCCCATACGTAAATATTTTTATCCTTGTGAATGGCACAACTTATATTTTTCATGGCGGAAATATCCAATATTTCTCCTTTCTTATATGATATTTCTTTCTGGTAATAACAAAATTCTTTTTATTTTTTAAATTTTTGTTTTCTTTTCTCACACAATAATTATACAGTAGCCAAGGAAGTAGATTAATATTTATTTTTAAATTAAGTTAAAGTTAAAATTTTATATTAAAAGTCACATGAAAAAAGACTAACTTAGTTAAAAGTTATTCTAAGATTAAATTAAGTTAAATTCAAATTAATGTTAAAAAGCATTATTTATATTAAATTAGAAGTTATAATTTCTTAAAAATTAGATTACTCTTTATAACAATTACATTTACATTATGTTTGTACAAATAACAAAACAATTACAATTACATCAAATAAATTTAATCCTTTTTTTCCAAATAAAATTTATTATAAATTAATTTTATATATAAATACTGTTATTTATAGAAAATTATATATTTTCTTTTATTTGGAAAACTTTTTAGGAAATAGAATAAAAATTAAGAAGTTAAAGTTTATGTCTTTATAAGAACTACTTGAAGTTCGAAATTAAAAAATTATTATTTAAAATTAACAAAGTTCTTCAAGTTAAAAGATATTACATCTTTCGACTTTATTAATTTACTTTTAATTATTTTGTATAACTGTGTAGCTAACTATCCATCCTAGTAATAACAAATTATTTACCAATGTAGGTTTAAAGACATTATCTGTATGGTTCAAACCCAATTGTCCAAAAATATTTCCACCCCAGACAAACAGTTGTCCACAATCAGTTAGTGCGAGTGTATGTGTATATCCACTGGCTATCTTAACTAAAACATTAAAGTTCAATAGATTAGGCTGCTCAACATTGTAATTTTTGCCTCCACAAAATCATCATATTTATAAATCATTGCATCTTTAGAAATGTGCATTAGAAGTAAATAAATTACCTATTCTCAGATAAGGATTTTCGAATTCAACCTCACGATGTTCATCTGTAAATATTTTATCACATTTGTAACCCAGTTGGCCTTTATCATTTTTACCCCACGAGTATAGGTGGTTGGTATATTTGTTTTTCTCAGTAAGTACTACAATAAGTACTATAAAAAAAGAGTCGCCACAAGACATGCAAGTGATCTTTGGGAAAACATTGATTTTTTTTCTCAGCCAAAGAAAATGTTTGTCGTAAGTTTGGAAATAGTATACCTAGAATATATTATAATCATTTAATCCCTAAAGTTAACAAATTATAATACCCTGATGGAAATATATTACTGAAATATTTTTCCGGAAATCTCTCTCAATTGGCTCTTTTTCAATAAAATTCAGAAAATTTCTTTTTTTTTGTTAAATAACAATTAAATAAATTTAAAAAATTTTAATAAATTTTAATGCTTTTTAGCGATTTTAATGTATTTTAATGAAATAGTTCAATTAAGAAAAATTTTCAATAAAATATTTTTATCAGGGAATATTTTATATCTATTACCATATTATTATCCAATTGAAAAATAAAAGTAGAGTTGCCACCACATGCAGTTTGTACGATGTTTCTGTTACGTAAATCGACGTTCAGGTTTGCATAATACTTTATGATACAGTTACAGCTTGCGGGGTCCCACCAATGATATACCTTTCAAAAATATAAGATTGTCACAAACTGTGATAACTTATTTATGTTTAGAATTGGCCGAAAAAAATTCAGTAAATGAACAAAATTATACAACGTAATAAATATTATAGACGCATAAAATTTGCACTAGTATATTAATATAACTGCAAATGTAAAAAGTTATGAAGTCCAATTTTCAAGAATAAAAAATTAATTCTTCGAAAATTTCAGGTTTCTCTGATTTTTCACGATGATAAATACTATGATTTTCTATTTAATAATAATAATTGACTTTAAACATCAAGAAAGAGAGATATTTAAAAATATATGTATTCAATAAATCATTAATCTTACAGAAATTTTACAAAAAAAGAAACTAGTATAAATTTTTTACCGGAAATATAAAAGGGAGCGGGAGTCAAATAAATTTCTAATAAAAATTTTTTATGCACCTCTCCATCTTCTGTAAGCAAAAAGATGCAAAAATTACAATCACAGAGGAGCATCTTTATTTTCTTCTGGAGCATGAACTTCACTTTCTTTGAATCGTCTTCTTTAAAAGTATATATAATACCTTCCCTCTTGCTCTCATTATAGTTGCACGAACACTGCGCAAGCCTTGAATAAAAAATAATTACAGCATTATCAAGCATTTTGTTAAAAAGTAAAATAAGTGAAAAAATTAATAAAAAAATAACTTATTTGCATCTTACTTTGCATGAAAAGCAGTAAGTAATAATTGTCAGAATCTTATCCCATAACATCTTTCAGAAAGCTTTCTGAAAAATATCTTTTAGAAAGATATGCTTTCTAAAAGATGTGTGCTGTGTGAGATTTTACTTCGAAAAGTTGCAAAAGAATTAAAGATGAGAGAGTTATACAACTCAATTATTTTTAATAATTTTTTTTAAAAGAGAGAAAGAAAAATAATTTATATCAAACTCGATCAAATTTATTTACCCGATCGGATTTTCGTTTTTTTTTGCCGCGTAAAAATTAATGTATGAGTTTGCCTTGACTCGATTAAAGATCGATTATTTCAATTTGTTGAGAAACTTTTTCTGTTTAATATATAAATAACATAGTCATATTAAAAAGACAAAAACTATTAGTTAAAAATTAATATATAATTATATAATTTAAAATTAATATAAAATTACATAATTTAAAAAAAAAAGATTCCGCGCGAAATTGTTGCTCGCAATTTGCGATTTGCAACAACTCCGCCTCAAATATATATTTTTGAGACTTATTGAATATTATCGAATATTGGTTTTTGTTTCAAATATTCTTGTGTCCTAATATTTTGTTTATCTGTCTTGCGATCAAATCGTTTGGAACGGCAATATTGCTAGCATCATCATCTTCGTAAGAAAAAGGGGAAACAAAACAAAAGCCAAGCGCTTGAACGGCCTGAAAGTCATAATAATATACACACACGCGCGAGAGAATTTTCGAGAAGCGCGTTTACGAAAGCGTCTCAATTAAGCAATCATAGAATTAACAGTCGAACAATTTGAAATCAAATCGTTATATTTTAGTCGGACCGTTCTTTGAAAGCAAATCAAAAGAGTAATATGATATCTTAAAAAAAAGTCCATCGCACCAAAATGAAATAATACCAATGCAGACTCGATCGGTGTATGAGGGCGGAGGGGCATTAATCAAGCCATCAATTACTTGCAGTTTGCCGAACAAAAACGTATTAATTAAAAAAAGATATAAAAGAAAGAGAAAGAAAAAAAGAAAATTTTAATTTACTTCCTGTAGTAGTTAGACGATTTTCTGTTCAACCCTCCGTATTCCGTATCGTCTTTGCCCTTTGTAATATTATCCTCTCCAGTGTCAAATTCCATAGTTTATAATCGTAAATGGTAGCTCAATAACCGTCTTAATAATCTTCTTAACAATAATTAATAATACAAAGAATAATACAAAGAATAATATTACAAACGCTTGTTTAATTAAATCCGCGCACGTATCACTTATGTCTGTGTCAATAAGCACGTAATCCCTCGTTTTAATATATAAATGATGCATAATTATTTTTCCTCAAATGACTTCCAAAATTATGCAACCGATTTCAGATTTCTGCCAATAACTGCGGCGACTGCGGCTATGGAAGCCTTTATAACTCTTAAGTGCTAAGGTTTTTCAGTTTGAACATTCAAAACGTCATTACAAACTTGAATTTGATTGGCCGCTCCCATCGTTAGAGGTCCTATAATAAGAAACTGGTTAGTAAAGGGCCACTTTTGATTGGTCGAGAATTATCGTCAACTCCCGCTCATATTTTAAACAAGTAAACCTCCCTGCTTAAAATGACAGATTATGATTGGATCTTACTCAGATAGAATTTCTATGGTAATTAATACGATATCTGATTGAGTAAGATCCAATCATAATCTGTCATTTTAAGCAGGGCTTCCATTAACATCTTAATTCAAATAAAAATAAACGTTAAAAAAACATAATGTTTCTTCATATACAATATTTTAAAACGATAAAATCTTTTTTGTACTTCCTGGAGCGTTTTTCGACAAGCAACACGGAAGTGTAGTTATGTAACAGCTACACAGTAGTCAAATAGCGTTTTTCGACCGACTTGGGTTAATCGCTCCGGGAGCGATGGATGTCACAAGGCCAATCACATTCTTCTAAAGACGGGAATAACTGTGATTGGCCAGTTCTAAAGGAAAAGAACCTGGGGCCCGATTCTTGAAGTCATTCGCAAGAGAAACGTATACGCAAATACTCGCTCTAACAGAAAGTTGTAAGTTTATTGATTAATAGCCATACGATAGCCAATAAATTTCTAACTTTTCTGTAAGAACAGAATTTGCGAATACGTTTCTCTTGCGAATAAATTCAAGAATCGAGCCCCTGGGGCTCTTGAATTTATTCGCAAGAGAAACGTATTCGCAAATTCTGTTCTTACAGAAAAGTTAGAAATTTATTATCTATCGTATGGCTATTAACCAATAAACTTATAACTTTCTGTTGGAGCAAGTATTTGCGTATACGTTTCTCTTGCGAATGAATTCAAGAATCGAGCCCCTGAGACGGGTTTTAACTCAGAGCACCGGTCGAAAACGCCAAAAAGGTGCAGCAAAAACGAACAGATCTATAGTAAAAAGATAAAGCGGCATTTATATTTCTTTTTCACTCGTAGAAATTTCATGAAATTTGATGGCCGGGTCTCAAGGCTCTCTAGCCGCCATTGGCGCGCAACGTCCGCTGCACTTTTCTCCACGTCGCAGTCGCATCTACACCCGCGGGGCGCGACACACGATTCTAGAGTCCCTATAATAAAATCTGGACATCATTTCTAGTTCGACAAAACATGGCGTCGTAAACATAAACAGTTGCATGATTATAAAAATCACAATTCCTAATCTTTAAAATTTTATTCTAATGTACAAAAATTGTAATTTAATAAAATTCTTTATTTCCAAAATGGTTAATATTCATTGTGACACGCTGGAACCTTGCTGCAATTTATTCAACAAAATAATAAAACGTTTTATTTTATTTCGCATAAAAATTGATTGCAAAAAAGGGCGATTAAAAAAATAAAATTTATAGTAGTAAAACTATGGCTAGGCATGCTGCTATTGAATAATGTTATCTTTTATTCAAAATTATATTGTTTTTATTTTTATACAAATAAAACTTTTAAAAACAAATTTATTTCCTATTGTTCGATTCTTACCAGTTGAATAATACCGCGAGCAAAGTATTAATTTAAGACACCTTATTGGTTCCGCCATACTTTGTCGGCACCAATAGGATTACTGACAACGTTGTCCAGACTCTTATTATAGGGACTCTACATACACGTCTTCACGCGCGCGCCGCCACGCTCGTCACCGGGCGCCGTGCGAAATACAGTGCAGAACAGTGCAATAGAAATATGGCGGGCGTTGACTTGCTTTCGTGCCGTCTCGCGCCGAACGAACGACGACAATAGAAAGGAAGGTGAAGAGGAACTGGAGTGATCTACCGCACCGTCGGCTGCTTCACACGGGCGTCCGGCACCCCTGATGAGTCACGTGCTGTCACGTGCGGGAGAGTGCTCTGTTTCATCGCGCGTCTTCATCGCGCGCGCGTCGCCGGTATTCCGGCATTCCGTGAACCGGACCCTGTACTCGGCGACGACATAACCGAAGACCGCAGATGTGATACCCCGCGCCTACGGCGGAGAGACACTTCTGACCGGTGAGGAGAGACACTTCCGCGTGCATTCGCGCGTTTGCAAACCCCCGGTGAGTCCTCGCCTCCTCTCGCGCGGCACTTTTTTTTACTCCCCCCCCCCCCCCCCCCGTGGTCCGGCCGGCTCGCTCCGCGCAGCCGTTCCCGCCGTAACCTTTCTTCCTCTGTCGCCATTGTAAACACCGACACACGTATACGGCGGAGTATCCGCACACATACGTTATCTCGCCGCAACGAACACGACCCGGGTGGAAATCTCGCGTTCCAACTCTACCTTGTTATGTAATTGTTCGAATCACCGGCTTTTTTTTTTAACGTGAATCACGTGTCTTAGCAATGTTTGTTTCCCAGATGTTTGTAAACTTATGTTTTTCTGAGTTTTATGTTTTTATGAGTTAATTTGCATTAATCTACATTGCATTAATCTACATTGTATTATGTTAGTAAATTGATATAAGTAGGATATATCAGTTATTTAGCTCTCATAAACATTAATTTTATATTTTTCAAATTTTTAAGTATTTATATTAATTTACATTTGCTTACATTAATAAACTCTTGTAATTACATTGTATTATCTGTTTAGATGTTTATAATTTTATATTTTTCTAATTTTTATTTGCGTCACTTTACATTTTTTACATTTATTTATATTGTATGTTTAAATTAGTTTTTGTTTGTTACATTAGTTTTATTTTCAGAGCCCTGCTACAATCCATTGACGATGTCTAACCCAGACGAGGCAGACACTTGCAAGTTAGACTTGTATCCAGAAAGTACACAGGAGACACAAGAGACCTATTATGAAGGTGCTACCAACGAAAGCTTCAAAATCAATGACGAGACTCAAAACACAAATCTGAACGAGAGTCAAGATTTTAATCTCATCGTGTCTGAGGGAGACGACAGCATGGTGGAGCAGAAGAAGAAGATGCAAAATGAGAAGGAATCTAATCTCCAGAAATCGGTCGAACGGAAGGATTTGCAAACCCCAGAGCTAAGCCCAGAGACACCACAAATGGCAGATAAGAACGTAAATTCGAACGAAAGCAAGGACGAGGCTGTTGAAAAGAAGGGAGATGTGTCCGGCGAGTTGGAGAAGAAAGACGATCATTCTGACGAGGACGAGGATGTCATTCAGGGCACACCTCCGCAGAATTACTCCCCGTCGTCCAGGAAGATAAGTGGCGTCGATGTTACGCCATTCAGTCTGAAGCGCAAGATCAGGACTGCCGACGAGCTACCGCTCGCCAAGATGCTCAGAACGAAGGACGCGACGAACGTTGAGAAGCCGAGTGGCGAGGAGTCCTGCAACTCCGACGATTCGTACCAGGAGCTGTTTAAAAACATCGACAAGAACGTTGTAATAGAAGAGACCCAGGATCTGACCAACCCCGAGTTTACTCAGAACTCGCTGAAGATTCCTGCCACTGAACACGCGGCAGACAAACCCGAGACTCATACCGAGCAGAACGACAGTCAACGGGATGAGACAGCCTTCTCTGAGAAAAACGACAATTCGAAGACAAAACTGATTAATGATAGCCCCTCTGTTGTCCTTAGAGATTACAGCAGAGACGATTCCCAGCTAAACGAGAGCACGACAGCGACAGTGGCCGACGAAAGCCTGAGCGTTTCTTCCGCGAAGCTGAGCGACATCAGCGCGAACGACAGCACCATTGTCAACATAAATTCTGTCAACGGAGACAGTTCTCAGCCAGGAGATGATCTGCCCGTTGAGATAAAGGCGGACGTCGCCTCTGCAAGCGACGTAACAACCGACGAGGCGTCTGGGACTGGAACGAAGTCAGTAAAGGATATAAAAATATCCGACAAAAAGAATGAGGTGGAGAAATTGAAATGCGTCGAGTCCACCGCGGAAAGGACCGTCGATGATAATAACGATGAAGACGAGGAGATCCCGTCCTCTCAGACGAAATCGCGAACCAGCGTGGAATTGATATTCGAAGGCGCGAACAATCACCGAGCCGCCAGCGATGGCGATGGTAAATCGAAGCCGCAGGTGGTGCAGATTGACGACGACGGCGAGAAGATACTGGACTCGTCGGTCGAGATGGCGTACGATCGTTCGAAGGGCACGAGGACCCCGAAACCGGAGGTCGTCCAGATCGACGACTCACACGAGAAGATTGTTCTGGACCTATTGGGGAAGAGCGCCGAGATTCAGGTAACGGACAAGAGCAGCTACGAGAGCAAAAGTAGCAGCCACGATAACAGCTACAGATCCATGGAGAGCATGAAGGAGTCGTCCCTGGACTCGAAACTGACGGGCAAGCGACTGGTAAACGGCAGTTCCGATTTCAAGAAGAGCGACGCCGACGCCACCCTCAGCGTGGAATCTGACGCTTCCTCCGTGAGCGACGAGATCACCGTCGCGAATGACGTGAAAAAGACAGATGACACGAAGGTTAACTTCATGGACAACATCGATTTCATCAGCATAAGTGATCATGAGACGTCCACCGTAGAGGAGAAAAGCAAATCCGATCTTTCTGCGCCGATTAAGACCATGCAGGTGAACGACAGATAGATACATCTACCTATTGCACTTTATCGTATGAAAAATACGTTAATTAATTTTTTGTAGCAAAATCTTTCAATTCCTTCCCGGACATATAATAGATATAAGAACAAAGTTTCAGATTTTACTTAGTATTTTAAAAGCTCATTTAAAAAATAAAATTTTTTTTGTGTTTTGCGAAAATTTTATGTTTATATATATATATATATATTTTTTTTTTATTCTTATCGGAATAAAATCGTTCATGATATTACGCTGCTTGAAAAATTATTTAGCATTTATAATCCAGATTTAAAAAATAGACTTGTTTGTAGAAAAAATGTTATATAAAGACTTACTTGTAAAATTATGTGGAAATACATGAGAAAAATATCATTGCAGGTGGAGCGGGAGGTTAGTGTGTACCTGAAATTAAAGTGTCTGTTGCACGTGGATGAGAACACAAAGGAGCCCGTGAGCAAGGAGTTGACCGCGGTGCATTGCGAGCCCGTGATAATTGAGCCCAGACAGAAGGGTGAGGATAGCTCGCTCGACATCTCCGACAAGATCGATTCGTCGCCTGGTTCTGTGAACAGCAATCCTCAGCTGTACACGCTGAATCCGTGCCGATTATCTATTCTGTCATCGATCAGCTCATCCAGCTCGGCGTCCAGCGCGGCCTCTTTGCAAGCGAAGATAGCCCGTAACTCGCACTTCTTTTCGATACCATTGGGTCCGGCAAAGCACGCGAAGAAATCCTCCCAGGACACTCTGCCGGATAGGCAGATGTTGAACGATACGTACGATCAATTGACGCGCGAGTGGAAAAACCACCATCTGCTGACGGAGACGATTCTAAATTATACAAACACAGAGCTAAGCGGTATCACCACCGGTATTGCCGCTGCTACAGCTTCAGTTGTGGTCGACATGGAGAATATGAACAATGAGCGACTGGATGATCCTCATCCTCATCATCACTTGACCGTTAAGAGCAACAATATGCGTTCGTCAACACCGTCGGAACAACCTGCGACGACTTCGAAGGTGGAACCAGTGACCACCACGCCGAAAAGCACGAAGAAGGGCAAAGCTGTAAAGAGGCCGAGGAGCAAACTGGCAAAGTCAAACGCCAACATCAATGCGCAAATCAACCGAGAGGATGGCGACAAAATCTCGGACAAGCCGCACGCATCGGAGTCGGACACACCGTCGAGAGCGAAGAAGAGCAAGACGGTGGAGCAAGACGACACGTTGAACAAAAGCGACGGCAATCTCGAGCAATCTCACTCGAATTCGATGCTAAATGACGTGCTGATCGGCTGCAACGTATTCGCCAAGTGGTCGGACAACAATTACTATCCAGGCATGGTGAGCAATCGGCTGAAGGACAAGTACAAAGTGAACTTCTACGACGGCAAGAGCAAGGTGCTCATACCCGAGTTCGTGATACCGATACCAAAGACGTTGCGGGAGGGCCTGTCCGTCTACGCGACCACGAAGACCAACGATTATAGTTTTCCCAGTATTATAGTCGACGTTCAAACAACGTCGGGCGGTGACACGTACTATACGGTAGAGACCGATGAGGGCGAGCGATTGCGCGTGCAACTGCCAAACATATCCCTGACTGCCGATCAAGCGCAGGTGCTCAAGGAGGAAGTGGAAGATTCCACAGGCAAGAGCTCTCTGCCGAGCACTCCGAAGGCGCTCGCCCAGGTGACCCTGGACAACATGGTCGATGGCAAGCGACGTTCCAAGAGACTCGGCGCGCCGCTCTTTTCGACCCCCAAGTCCGCTACCAAGAACATCGCGTCGACCAGCATATATAAGGCCAGTAAGTCGGAGCCTTCGGTGTCCGGCATCTCTTCCACCAAGGCGACGGTTGGATCGGAGAACGAGGAGGGTATCTCGAGCGATTCGAACATCGAGTCGATTCAGCCGTTGGTTCAGGACAAATACGCTATAAACGGCACACAGAGAGAGATAATCGGCTCGCCGTATGAACAGATCATGAAGGGAGGGCCGTTGAGCAAAATCAAGAGCAAGCCACGCAGCAAGAAGAAGAAGGTGGAGGACCCACAAATAATTGAGACCCTCGGCCCGATCCCGAACTCCCAAATCTTTAAGGGCATGTCATTCATTTTTACTTGCGCATCCTTAGAGACACTGGACAGGTATCTTCCTTTCTCACTTACGTATTCACTTCATAATTTGAATGCAAGACTATCGTAATTCCGCGGTTTCAGTCGCGGAGAACTCAGGTATTTCATTTTCATCGCCATGTAGATTCAACAGATTTATTTTTGATTATTAATGTATGCGTTAACTCTATATCTTTTTATTAAGTTTTACCTGCATTGCTTCCCTTTAAGGGTTTTAAACGATTTCTACTTAGTATCCGCTAACTCATATCGCGTCTTTTCAGGCATGTGGACATGAAGAGTGCTAAGTCGAGCGCGGAGGAGACCGCCACCGAGACAGATACCGAAAATGAAAATGAGTGGGTAGATCGTCCTTTCGTGCGCGACAGGTTGCACACGCAGATTACAGAGGGTGGCGGGAAGATCTACTTAATGGGAATGGATCTTGACATTCTAAAGGAGTTTGCACAGATACCGAAGGATGAATATAAAAACACGACACTCATCGCAAATGTCCCAAACACCACGCCGAAGTACTTATTGTGTTTGTCGGTCGGCATTCGCATATGCAGTCACAAGTGGATCATCAAATGTTGCGAAGAGGTAGCGTTATTACTTTTTTATAGTATTAAAAGAACTATCGTTAGTAAACAATAATTACTGGTCAATTTAATGCTGTCAGATTTTAAAAATGTAACAAAGTTAAATTATATGTAGATAGAATGAAAAAAACAAAGTTAACTCTTACTGAAAAAAGCAACTAATTTTGTTACAAGTAATAAGTAATAATTATAGCTTCAACATTCTTTTTAATGTTCAAATAAATTTAATTAAAAAATTATATATATATATTTGTTTGTTATATATGTCTTTTTACAATTCCTGATTCATTATATTTTTTTATTACATATATTTATATACCATAATGTTGTGTATTATTATACTTAACAATTTGATTAAGTCATCAACTTTTCGTCACGCGTAATATTTTATTCGACTGCGCGTTTTTAGAACAAGATTCTGAATGCGCGGGATTATGCTCTTCCCAATGGCTGGAGTTTACTGAAAAAAACTTACATTGAAGCGTTCCAGATGGGTGCGAAAAAATCGCTGTCAGAAGTCGTTGTAATAATTCCCAGTGTAGCATTCGAAGAACAATATGTCACATTCTGGCGACAAGTCTGCGAGAACGCGGGCGCGGTTGTTTTAATCGCGGAGCACTCAGGTATTTCATTTCAGCGTCGTGCAGATTCTATTCAAACACAAATTTACTTGTGAACTATTAACATACAGAGTATTCGACAATAAAGTGGAAGAAATTTTTAAAATTAATTTCATAATTCAAATAATTATTGTATTTTGTAGAAAAGAATTTACAAAATTATATTTTTTCCAGGAACAATAGATTTTAATAATGGTAATGTAGTGGTCGTGTCTAATCGGGAATGCCCGGTGTGGGCATTGAAGGGCGCGGCTCGGCTACAAATTCCAGTACTATCGACCACGTGGGTAGTTCAATGTATAATTGAGGGCAGGCTCTGTCCAAAGGACCATCCGCGTTACAAATACAATTATTAGAAAGCTGGGTTTTTTGTTAATTAGAAACCCATTGTTTTTATAATCGTGAGTATGTCGTCTACGATGAATGTAGCTAGAATATATTTTTTCTTTTGCTTTCCAACTCTTCCCCGTTTTTGTTTTTCCAAATCTTTTTAACTTCCACAATCGCGCGCTTTGCATGAGACGGAAAAATGATTTTAATCATGAGTCTTGATATTTTTTATTTCATCATTTTTTAATATCATTTTACTGTCTATTAAAGCGTTTTTAATACGCTAGCATTATATGACATATCTCGTTTCTATCATTTTCTACAGACAAAAAATTCTTCCCTTTTTTATCCTTCTCTTTTTACGTTTGTACATTCGATTTATTACTGATTATTAATATCACGCATTTTAATGTGGTGATTCATCTTCGCGCAATTAGTACATGTAAGCGATATTCTCGTTCTGCAAATTTTCAATTTAAAACAATGATCTTGATATTTGTTTTACATAATTCTTTCACGCGAGAAAAGTGCGTAGCGATTTATATTTTTATAAGATTTTGTATAAAATGGATAGTGTACAAATACTGTACATTATATGCATGAATGTGAATCATTATTATGTGTAAAACGATATCGCCAATTGATTCATTGTTCTCTTTTGCGATGATTTGATCATGATCACGCTCATCAGAAACGCAGAATTAATTCCAGTAAACGCGGCCGAAGAAACGATAGAATGTCATATCAGTAAATAAAATCTTTACTTTCCATCGATTTTTTATCAACGGGCATCCACTGTCTACTGTAATCGACTATCAAATCTATGATCGATATTGGGGTTCCTGTCTTCTCATCATGTGGAATTATATTAGTAGCCAGAAACAACGTGATTTTTTTCTTTGCAATGTAGATCATAAATTAGTTTAGTAGTAAAGATAAGGTTCACGCGGGTCTCAGTTTCTGATCTCTCATAATTCATCACGTGCAGTAGGAGAGGAAGCAGGAACCTTAAGGGCCATTCTACAATAGTCGCAAGTCGTCAGTTGCTTTCTATGACAATCAGTGATCATCGAGCTCTATACGTAAAGTTCAATGTTCATTGGCGGTTACAAAAGGCGACTTGCGACTATTGTAGAATGACCCTAAGAGAATATTTTTATGAAAGACAAAATATCTTTTGATGAACGACAACACGATTGATTAACATTAATACAATATGCAAAACTCCAAATTTTTATTAAATTACCGAGTAGATGTATGCTTTTATACGCGCAATGTATATAAGTAAATATACTATACAAATTTTATATTATAATATGTATATAAAGAGTATGTTATAGCTATATTATGTACAATCATGTCCAGAAATAAAATATAGTGATATTTTGACAACTGTTCTTTCTCTATCTTTGTTTGCTCTTCCGAGCCCTTTTCATTCTTACAAGTATTCCCTTACTTTAGTGTCCGACCGAAATTAGGTTCTGTCACCAAATTTCGGCCGAAACCGAAATCTTTTTTTTACTTTAGTTATACCTAATTAATAATTAAATTACGAAACATTATACATAGTAATAAAACGTTAATTATTTTTTAATAAAATTAAAACTTAGTTACGTAAAATCTTGCCAAATAAAAATAAGTCTTCGAAAAATAAAATAAATTCTTAAAAAATAATACAAGAAATTAATTTCTTTAAACAAAATTCATCTTTTCTTATTTATATTCTCATTTGCGCAAGACATAATTAACAGAATATAAATATTTTGTAATAATTTCTCAGTAATAATATTGGTAAATAGATTACTGACAGTAATACAACTTTGAATTATTTTGTTTACATTATTTGTTAATAATCAAAATTGAATCATCTAATGTTATATGCTAAATATTCCGAGATGTGCCCAACATAGTTTTGGCGGCAGTCGAAGGTTCAGTCATTCTTCGACCGAAACCGAAATGTAGCCGAAAATCATGTTTGGACCAAAACCGAAACCGAACCTTTAGTCGAACACTACGTCGTAAGGCTTACTTGTGACGGAGTTACAGAATAACTCAAGACTTCATAAATCAAATAGCATTTATATTTCATATAAATGGAGCCTATATGAAATAATTTTTGTATATTTAGTATTTATAAAATTAACATTAATTTTTATGTTTTTAATTTTAATCGCTTGATTCACGAGTGCTTAATATAAATATAAACATTTACAACATTTATTAGTTTGTTTTAATCATTTTTAGTATGGCGATTATAAGCCCAAAAATACGTAAATCAAGGAATAGCTGTAACAATTGGCGCAAATTGTTACGCCCGCAAAATGATTCAATAACAATTCGAAATATGGATCGTATTATCATTTATGTAAACTGTACATTCTGTTTATTGCCTTTTTTCTGTTCGTATCTTAAAAGTTGCCAGATAAATCCATCGACTCTTACGCATTATACCAATTAAGGAACAATAACGTAAATGACATCACCAGAAAGAAGAAAAGGAACCACACCCTAGAGCTGGCGTTTCGCTGGATCGCCTGTCGGATCTGCTTGTTCGCCTCCTTCACGTTCTCCGTCGAGCCGATCACTGTCGTCATTAGCCTGTCCAGGTCACTGTCTTGGTCGAGCACCTTCTCCGTGAAGATTTTTTGAAGCTCGGCGATGTGAACCACCTTGCTCTCGATCTGCTTCACCTCCTCCGTCATAGTGTTCAGCTCGTTGTAGAGCTGCTCGTTCTCCGACTCAAACATCTGGATGTCCTCGGCCGACGGCTCCTCCTCGTACGTTAGCTGTTGATTGACATCGCCGTTGATCTCCTGGATCTTCATTGGGCTCAAGTCGTTCGAGCCGTTCCTGGCCTCGTGATCCTCCGCGGCGGTTCTCTCCGTCAATTTTTTAACCGCCGATGATAACGGCTGACTGTTCGCGGGATCCGACTGCAGCTTGGCAATCCTACGCGTCTCCATGGTCCTCTTCACGCGCATTGCCCTCTGCTCCGAATAGATCTTGCAGACGTTCTTGAGGTAGTCCTCTATTAGCACTAGTATAATCTCGCGATGCTCGACGTTCTGCTGGCTGATCTCCGCGGTGGACGCGGCAACCTCTCGCTTCAGCTCCTTGATGAGCTGCGAGCAGGTGCTCATTATTCGCTGCGCGCCCAGGTCGATCTCGTCGCGCTCCACGTCGGTCATCCGCGGCGCCGTAGGCAGATATCTAGAGAAGTTGAGATAGGCTCGACGATTCTCCAGCAGAAACTCGCGCAGCTTCGAGATCTGCGTGACCACCGTGTGCGCCTTTACGTTGAAGGTGCTTTTGCGCCCTGTCCTGGTGACCTGCCTCCGCGAAGGAGACTGACCCTCGGTCAGCATGCCGAGGTCCTTGTTGCGCAGATTCACCACCTTCACGCTGGCCTTGAATAATGCGCTCACGTCCATCCCCGTTGGTCCACCGGAGGCTGCAGCTCGTCGAGGTCCTTCCTCAGCGTGAATGTAATGTAGCAACGCTGCTGTATATAAGAAAGTTTTTTTTAAAGAAATTTAAATAAACATGATAGAAAATAAGTTTAAATAATAATAAAAATGGCGACTACGTTTTGATAACAGGAAAATATTTATTTAAAATAGAGCTGGATAACTTAATATATTTTTTAAGGAAATTAAGTTCAAGTTAATGGCCAATAAAATTAATTTATAATTACCTAAAATTCTAAAAAATGCGTTGATTAAAAATTAAATTAAAAGTTAATCTTGAAAGCATTGTTTATATTAAATCTGTCATAATTTTGATAAAGCTACAAAGTTCTCCTGCTTCAAATGATTAATAAAAAAATTTACAATCAACACATACTAGTGCATAAAATTTCTTAACTGTATAAGTGAATTTTCACTCGAAGTAGCAAAAATACAAGCAAAATATAAGGAAATGATGCATTGAAAACACAAGTGGACCAAGTCATGCAACTTAGGTTTCTATGATCTATGTGTTTTCAAGCAGATGGATTTGCACAATGGGCAACACATTTTTTCGGAGTTGGTCCACCTGTATCTTCCGCGTTTTAAACATATATGAGCTGCATTTCAGGATTTAAAAACTGAAAAGACAAAGGTGTATTAAAACGAAAATTTGCTCATAATTCACCTCACTCTCTCCACGTCAACTCCTCATTTGTTATGCTTGTAAACGCGTCGATTACATCAGATGCATCATGATATCATTTGTAATTATACAGTACGATGCGGCTTCTGCGTTTCCTTGTCGAGTAAAATTGTGATATAGCGAACGGATATATCAGTTAGTTTTATAAACACCTGTCATGTACTCACGCATCGAGCCACTGAAGTGACTGATCACTGAAAGCGAATCGCAGTGAGGTTATGTACAGGTTATGAATGTGCACTTCGGATGCGCGAGGAACGTCAGAGAAATTTTAAGTAAGAAAAACATACACCCAAATCGTGGAGAAACGGCAATTCCACGTTCACTCCATGACGTAGAGAACAACATAATTGATCAATTTTTAATCAAATATTATCTTAAGAAAAGTAAAACACCATACTAATTCTTAGTTATTGATCAATAAATAGGATCTAAAATCTGAATGATCAATTATTGACCCTATAAGCGGACATATCTCGAACAATTATTGCTTTAAAACATAAAGTCATTTTTTTCTCAAATATACACCAATTGTTGTACTCGTTAAATGGTACCGGCCCTCAGCCGGTATTCAAGTGTCGACACAATTAAGTCACGTAAATGGAAAGCATCCCTTGAAACGCATTCAATTCAAGTGTCTCCACGTGACAAGAAATAACAACATAAAAAAGTGTACGTTCGTGTAAAGAGAATAGTACACATAAAATTACATTATTTGTGGTGTGAAAAAAATTCAAACGTCTTATTAATAAATTTTATAAAAAGCGTATAATTATTTTTTTGCAGAACACTTTAAAAATTTAATTTAATTATAGAAGCATATATATATATATATATATATATATATATATATATATATATATATTGTTTCTTCATTTAAATATCCGGTAATTAATACAGAATTGACATTTTAATATTGGATTACATTAAGCCATTATGGAGTTACAATTAATTTTAAGATTTCAAGTTAAAAATATTCAATTTGATGTGGAATTGGGCAATAATTGTCAATTTTATATTCAGCTTGTGATTGATCTAAAATTGCTTCATTTTGTGGATGTACTTAGACCAATAATTTACTAATATTCTCAATAGCGTTTATCAGTTCTGCAGAAATTTTGGAGATATTTTGCTATCTGGGTATCTACTTACCAATTAGTTTTATATTTGAGAAATGCATTATATTTTTGTTTGTGTACGATATTTTTAAAATATAATTTTTTATAATCATAATTATATTTTATTATCATTTTTATATTAAAAAAATTAACTGCGACACTCGATAATGTTTTAAAATAAGTCATAATTATGAGACACGACTATTGACAATAATATTTTTATTCTATATTAATCTATATTAAGTATACAATTCATTTTTTATTAGACTAGTTTAGAATTTGTTGTATTAAGGTAGACGCGCGTGCGATTCATCGAGCAGATGAACCAGCCGGTTCATCAGCCGGTTGAAGATCAGCCAGGAAAGCGTTGTAGTGATCCATAATGTTCAGTTCCTCGGATTCGTTGGACTTATCGTCGTATTGCGAGCCGACTGTCCACAAGGTCTCCAAGTCGTAAAGCTCCCTGGCAGGCTGCGACAAAATGTGCAAGGCGATGTTTCCTGCAATATAAATCAAAAACACAAAACTCTACCTATTCTTCTGTATATTATGTAATTTCTATTAAATAAAGTTTTTCTCCTACATATATAGTTTCAAGATATTTGAGATGATAATGGCTCAACATGTAATAAACTTGCATAAAATGTCTTATTCAAAAATAGTGCTGCGCATTCACGAGATTTTATCGTAAATTCTGCTTTGCAAAAATCTCGGATTGAATCGTGGCCAATACTTTTCAGTGCGATATTGAGAATAGAATCATAAAATCTTGTATCCAATTGGCAGAATAACAATTAGCATAAAAATAACAATTAGCGAGGGTTCGCATTCATTTGAGTGCCTCTTATTGATTGAATGCGAAGAATGTTAAGAGTCAAGTGAATTCTTTTGAATGCGAGAGTTAATATTTGAAATAAATTGAGTCTTTATTCAAGCAGAATTCAGAAGATATTTAATTGAATATTTTCTGAATTCTTATGTTAAATCGCGTTTTCTAGTACCCGTTCATAAATTTGACGAGGAGGTGGCGTTACGAATTAAATCAAACTATTTACATATATGATTCAAATAAAACGTTTTTGCAAATTAATGGCAAAGAAATTTCGATACATTCAGACGGCAAGTCGACACGGTAGCTTACTCGGTAGCCTACTTGGAATTGTATGTGTTACACACTACTTATATAAACCTTCGTTCAGTGGGAATACTTCAATGACAATTACACACAAATTATTTGTTTTTTTGTATGTATCTGCGCACGTGCCTTGCGATAAGATTTGCATGAATTAGAATTAAGAAAATTTCGTTATTATAGTCTTTCCTGTATAAAACATCGGATTGAAAAGAATTAAAAATTATTGATATTTTGCAAAAAACAGAATTCAACAGAATTCAGAAGATATTCAATTGAATATCAATCCGATTTTATGCAGGGAAGACTATATATATGTAGTAACGAAATTTTCTGAATTACAATTCACGCAAATCTTATCGCAAGACAGTGCGCAAAGATACATACAAAAAACTTATAAATAATTTGGGTGTAATTGTCACTGAAGTATTCCCACTGAACGAAGGTTTATATAAATAGTGTATAGAACATACAATTCTAAGTAGTTCGAGTAAGCTACCGTGTCGATTTGCCGTCTGAATGTATCGAAATTTCTTTGACATTAATTTGCAAAAACGGTTTATTAGAAGCATACATGTAAAAAATTTGATTTAATTCGTAACGCCACCTCCTCGTCAAATTTATAAACAGGTACAAGAAAGCGCAATTTAACATAAGAATTAAGAGCAACAAATTAAATAACTTTTAAAGCATCCATCTTTGGAGGTAGTTACGTAAATCAATCGTGCTTTCTTTACTTTATGCAGAAAAATGTACCTTGTAACATTTTGGCTTATCTTGATCTGTTGCTATGCCTGGTCGATTGAGAATGTTGAGAATGTTGAGAATAATCGTAAGTAAATAGTTAAAACTTTTTGATTGTTAGTTCAAATAAAGTGCTTTTTGCAGTATTTATTATCACGTTTGATTAAGCGTTTTACGTAACTATTTTGCTTAAGTATTTACTTAATAAGCATTTTAAATTACTTCAACAAAATCGTTTCCTTTGTTTGCTCTTTCTATAAATTCTATAAATTCTAATTCTATAAATTATTCCGTATTTCGCGTACATTTTTTCAACTTTGTAAATTAAACTTCCTTCCTTTAATGACAATATTCCATCAGAAACATTATTAATTATTATTATTCACAATATTAAATATTGATAACAAAGTCTTTAAACACTATTGTTCAAAAGTTTGGAAGCGTTATTTTTTTGAAGGAAAAATAAAACAGTATCGGTATTTAAGGGGCTATGTCAGTAATCTTGAAAATATCGATTCTAAAAAGTATTTTTTCGTAAAGTAGAACATTTTAAAATTGTTATCTCAAAATTTCAAATCGATCCGAAAAAAATTCGCAGAAATACTTAAGAGTCTCCCCCTTTTCGTGCACCCGTACCTAACAGAAAGGCTGCAGCAGCTGCTGAAAAAGTTATGAAACCTATTTATTCTGATTTCTATAAAGATGTTCTATTAGAAAAATATGTCAGCGAATTTATTTAAAATAAGAGTTATAATCAGCTGATATAAAAGATCAGCCCGAAAATAGTTTCTAGTGGCGCATTTCTAGTGGAAATTGTTGCATATATCGCCATCTAATATATTTTTAATGAAGAAATAACATCTTTACCATCGATTTTGAGTGCTATGGAAATGACTCTCGCCCGAAATGTTCGCGATTATGCTAGGAAAGAAGATGAGTTACGCATAAGCATAGCTGAAAAAAAGAGCGCAACTGTTATGTTTTGAAGAATTTTACCGAGTAAACGTGCTATGCTATTTATTCTGCTATCAAAACGAAAGAACGAGTTTTCGTGGCAACATTTCAAACAACAAATATTTAAAAGAAATTAATAAATAGGTCACATATTTATACGTTAATAATTAAAAATGGCAGTAATTAAAGACATTTTAATAAATCCAAAATATAAATTAAAATTCAAATATTAATATTTAATTTTAGTAGTAAAGAGTTAAATTTATTGTAAATTTTTTCATACTAATAAAAGCTTTATATAACTAATTTTTTTAAATTTATTACACTTTATAAAAATTCCAAGTATTTCCAAACTTTTGAACAGTAGTATATATTTAACATTGATTATACATCAAGTAAATGTTTAGTTTTAGCTGAAGAAACCCATGGGCGATTTGTTAGAAGCATCTTAAATATCTTCGAAAATTTTTTTAAAAAACTCAGATCCATTTTACAAAACGGAGACGACAAAATCGGAATTCCGGTTCTCGATCCCTACATTGGGAACAATCTGCCCATCACGCTTAACATATTTGATGAAATAAAGTGCGTGTCAGTTTAATTTTCGAAGTAACACGTAACTACTAACATATCAAATCAATATACATTTACCTAAACCAACAAAGAATATATCATCATAAACTTTTGATCAATGTTATTTTTTTAATTGTCCTTCAAACTTAAAAAAAATAAATTGCAAGTTAATTTATATTTTTTAAATCTAATTTTCGTGCAAATTTTATATCAAAATATATAATATTTTATTTTAAAATGTAATTGAGTTTTTATTTGATTATTAGGTGGTGCAGTGATTCTATGGACCCCCGCACAGACTTTTGCATAACGCATAGTGCATGACGCATAAGAGAATTAATTAATCAGAGTCGTCTATTTCCCTCCCCAGGATAGAAATAAAGACCTTTGATTGGTTAATTCTCTTATGCATTTCGTGTTATGCAGAAGTCTGTGCGGGGGTCCTAAGTCTTAATTTAACGTGTATCACGTTACGTATAGCATGGTAATCAACGTATTACAAACGATATTACATCTTATTAGACATCATAAAAGTCTGTTTAAGATGACGAATTTCGGTAATTTCTCTGCTTTTTTATCATATTCTCAGAGTCAATGCGTCTTTAGACCTCAGAGTAGATGGATTGTCCACGTTCGAAGTCAACAATGCTGACTTCAACTTGTTAAATAGGCAATTTGATATCGACTTGCGTTGGCCGTTGATCAACGCGAATGCCAATTATTCCATGAAAGGCAGTGTCTTTGGCTCTGAATTTGTTAGAGATGGAGAGATGGCGTGAGTAATTTGATTTTTTCCAGTATTGATTGTAAAAGATTCTTTTGGCAACGTTTAAAGCTAGAAATAATTATTTTATTGTCAAATGTTACTTCTTTATAATTAATAAGCTCTCACTTTCAAAATTGATACAGATCATATTTCTATCATTTTTTTAAATAAAAATTTGAGAACGTAGAAAATTTTAAAAAATTAAAAATGTATTTAATTTTTAGTATGGCTGCGCATGACTTTGAATTGACGTTACGGGGTAACTTTAATTTTGATCTAAGTAAAAACCCTATTATCCAAATTACATCAATATCAACCAAGTTTTCCTTAGCAGCATTAGATGTAAGTACCCCGATAAAAATATCCAAACAACATTATATTCAAAATTGGTACGTTAAACATTTAAAAATGATTTAAAAATGTTTTTAAGTCATATTAAAAAACATCATTAAATCATCTTGAAGTCGTCTTATATTCTGGATATGCGTGCAATTGAGAAAGAATCCAGAAGAAATTCTGTCATATATATTTAATTTTGCAAAATCATAAAAAGTAATTTATTAATATAATTAATCATGTGTGCAATAGAAATTGATTTAAGTCATTCTCACATTTAGTTTAAATTAATTAAAATTATTTTCTATTGTTATTTTTTTTTCTTTTAACTTAAATATATCTTTTTTTCCTACTGTTCAGTTTCACATAACAGGCCTTTCCAACAATGATGAAGAGTTGAGTAAGACAATCTCCGAAATGGTACTTAAATTAATCAATGAGAACCAAGGATTTGTAAATAATCGCGATATCATTGTGAAGATTATAAACAAGATTATTGGCAGATATCTGTCTACTATGGACCTTCCAGATCTGTTAGATATATTAATATAAGTAATGTGTAATATCTCTTGGTACTACCGAAACTACACTATTATTTGATCAATCATTATACCATTATAGAAACTTGTACTGAACTATAGAAATTTGTACTGAACCGTACAAATGTTTGTACAAAAAAATATTCGTTTCTACAGTGTAGCATTTATTTCTACAGTATGTACTAATAAAGTCATTACTAAAATTACAAAAATAAGAGAAAACTACCTTTTCTTTTATACTAAGATATTTCCATTTAAGATTTCCATGCTAATATTAAAAATAAAAAATATCATCTTCTCATGACATAAGACTAGGCTTGTTCTTTGTCGCACTGCTCTACTGGTGCAATAAGTTAGAATGGGAAAAAATATTTCTGTCTTATTCTAGCTTATTGCACCAGTGCAGCAGTACAGCGAGAAAAGAACATGCCTTATATCTTCTTAATTCAATTCTACTTCTAGTACAAAAAATATCGCTTACCTAAATCCAGAGCCATCCAATCCTTCGAGTTCTCCCCCTCAATTTTAGGTATCGACTCAGTCTGATACTTTTTCAGTTTGTAAACCTTACGCACAAAGGTGGCCAGAGCGTTCATATGCTTTCGCGAATTTCCAGTCACGACGACAATGTAATCCACGTAAGCATACTCCTTGGGGACTGAAGCGACGAAGATGTCCTTGGCCTTGTCTCTTTCCAGCAACTCGAAGAGATCCTCGATATCGAATACGCCAGTAATACCATCTAGTATTCACATAATTTGATCATTATAATCATTTGATTGTTAGATATTTTTATATATTTTATCAAATGTACAAAATTAAATATTATATATTAAATAAAAAACTACTTTTGTTAAATAAAATATGCATGTACCTTATTAAAATATAAATTATTTATTTAAATGTGTAATGTTCTTAAACATTTACTTTCTTAAGAATAATAAATATAAAATCACATATTAAGTTTCTGTAATAAAATCATTATTTAATAAAACAATTTTATATTTTTATTCAATAAAACTTATTTTATATTATATACATATATACATACATACATTTACACTTTATTCGCACAAGTTATATATTGAAATATATAATTTAATACGCATTTATTTTTCTAAAAATATAACAAACATATATAATATCATATTAACTTTCGATCTATGCTCGATTTGGACTCACGGTTTAAATTTATATCGGCGTAAGGATCGCGGACTTCCTCCTGCTTGTTCAGATCCTCGAGGAGGATTTTTTGCTGCTCCTCGCTCACGTCGAGGATGACGTCCGCGTCTTTGTCATGAAACACCTTGTACTTCGTGTTTATAGCGGCCGCGAGGTTATAACCGGCACTCTTGTTCGCGGTATCGTCGTCCTCGTCGCCGCGGTCCTTTTCCCCCGCGTTGCTCGAGAACTTCCTTGTTATTTTCAGCCGCGAGTATGTCTGGGTTGCATAACCGCCTCCAAAAACTTCAAGGGATGGTGGTCGCGCGCGAAACAGACTCCTTAGGACGCACGAACACATGGTCGACCTGAGTCAACGGTCAACCTCGAAAAGCTAGGTTAGGTCGCGCAAGTAGTCATGTGGCTTACGACGTAATTACCCGTAGGAAAAAATTATGCAAAAATTACTGCACAAAAAATTGCATATTTTTGTGCATGAATTTCTGCACTTTTTACAGATTTTTGTACAGTTTTCACCTTTAGAATTTTTCTGCAGAAAATTTTGCAATTTTATGTAATTTTTTCTGAAGGCACAAAACTTCAGAAAATATATAAAATTCTGCAAAATATTCTGAAGGCAAAAACTTTGTACAAAAATCTATAAAAACCGTAGAAAACGTGCACAAAAATATGCAATTTTTTGTGCAGTAATTTTTGCATAATTTTTTCCTATGGGTAATATTGAAATATAAAATTTGTTTAATTACAATATGTTTATATGCCAAACATAATTCCAAGCGAAGACAAAACAATAATTATGCTACTATATAATTATAATTTAACTACAACTTAGATTTAATTATAATTTAATTAGAATAATTGCGTTTTAGGTTTCTATGTAATTTTTTTATACATATAACGTAATCCTTTTAGCAATATAATGTAATCAATTCTATTTAAATAATAAATTATAATTTGTCTTATTAATTGTAATCCAATTAATCTAACACGCACACACCCAGAAAAAACTTTCAAGTATAAAAGCATTAACTGTTAACAGGTAAAGGAACATAAGAATTTAAATCAGCACAAAATTTAATTCTTGCATCACAATCCAGGAAAAGAGGAAGTGTAAAGATAACGAAATGAAAGAAACCGTCTTGTATACTGTCTTGAGTAGTCGATATATTTAACCAAACAAGATTTGTGTGTACAAAACTTTCTCAGTGCGAAAAACGTGCCTGTTGAAGATTTGTCTCCCTGGGAATTTCCAATCAGTTAGGAGCGTTTATCGAACGGTGAAACGTCGCAGGTCTGTTTTTCCCACAGCTGAAACATATCGCAGCGAATAAGAACGGGATAATAAATAATTAATTGCATGACTGCGACGAACCAAACAAGGTCTACACCTACAGAGATTCACGGAAAAGAGCCACTTATTTGGACCTCGCGCGCATCTTCCTCCTCTTGCGCTTTAGCCTGCGCATCCTCTTCTTACGCCACTGAAAATCAAACACACGTCAACTTAATTTTCTTTAAGTTTAAAGCGCCTGTTAGTTTTCAACGTGAATCGATGACGCACCGCGTCGTGTTCCTCGAGACGGGAGTTGAGGTTATGTTCACATTATGTTTCACTTCAAAAGAATCGAAGGAAATAAAACGCAGAAAGGCTGCCAAAAAAATTATGACGTGCTCGAATCAATTATCAAGCTTGTCATTAACGCAGAAACTTTCCTCGCAGGGACTTCTCTTGTGTATCACATCGTCGACAAAATCGTTCGCCACGCACGAGCGAGGGCTGTCGGCGGATCTCTCATTTCGCGCGACGAAATAATCGCACACGCTCGAGGAACGCGGAATAATTATCAACGGCGATCGACGACGGCTTACCTTAGCTCTCATCTCGTCGTTTACACGATTCTAGATCGCCCCAGAATCGCTGGATTACTTCGGATTTCTCGAGCAACTATCTCCAAGAACGTTTCGAGATAAAATGAAAGAGGTAGGAACTTAGGAATATGCACAGTACGGCAAGCGCGACTGTCGGACTGTCGGTTACGCGCAATTTGCGTCCGGCAACCAATAGAAGAGCGCGCGTGTTAGGGAATATTTTTCGCGCGCGGCGGTAGTCTAGTCTCTAGGAAGCAACTCTTTTTATTGGAGCAAGCACGTCCAATTATTTAAATTCAATAAAAAAAAAAAACCCAGAAAAGCAGAATCCAAACGTTGCACTTCATTGGCTGTTTATTTCTATATTTATATTTCTGTTTTTATATATCTATTATTTGTATTCTGTTAGCAATATTCTATAATTTTATATTCTATATTTTCATTAGCAACATTTTGAGTTTGATCCTACTTTTTTTTACCTTTTGTTTTCTGCTCTACGTATTTTTTTTTTTTTTGCACTTCTAGAACCCTAAAAGGGGGGCGAGGGACAGATCACTTTGCGCGCGCGCGTTCCGCCGTTTGGACCGGCGCCGTTCCGGACCGACGAACGGCGGCGCGCGCGTTCCATGTTCCGCATTCCGTATCTCTGCCTTCCCGCCCGTTTAAAGCCCGTCCCGCCAAAAGTGCAGGCTGTGCAGTCACAGCTGAGGTGTGTGTGGGATGTTGTTCTTCGCGCGGTAAATAATGTGTTTCGTCGTGAATTTCGCGGACGGTCGCTCGTCGATACATTAATCGCTGACGTGAGCGAATTCTTCGGGAGAATACGTCAACGAATATTTCGGAAACTTTCGAGAACTTTCACGCGTCGCGACCGAGTCGGAGTCGTTCTCAACGTCGCGTGGACGGCACGGGAAAACATCTGGCCGAATAAATTACCGCACTTCCCCATTTTGACAACGCATGTGGAGCTTGTTGAGGAAGAAGGAATTTTAAACATTATTCTATTTTGTAACGTAAGACAAAATCATGTAAGTCCGTAACCAAATCTAATCTCCATTTTCACCAATGTAGAATGTAGATTAACTTTGACCTCGATGTAACTTACCTTTTCTGTTTTCCTAATTCTAAGAGTTCTAAGAAAAAAAGATAAAGAATGAGTTGAGTAAATAACAATTGTAATTATGCCATGTAACTTTTTTAGAATTGAAAGCATTAGCCCTGAAAAAAAAGGATTCTTCGACCTTACGTCCTGCCAAGTTTCCAAGTTCTTTGACTGAGAAATCGTCGGACGACTCGGGAACGATGTCGGGCACGCAGACCACTATTTCCTTTTCCGTGCGAAAGAAATGCAATTTTTACGGTCGCAAAGAGGAGGCGAAGGAGGATTTTGCGAACGCGACGGCCAAGCAGACGCCGTCAAGATATATCCCAGCTGTCAAGAAGATTGTCACTTTGACTAGCAGCGAGTCCGAGTCTGATTCTGACATTGAGAATACAACAGAGAAGTCCAAAGTGACAAAGGAAAAAAGGCTTGAGAATGCAGGTTGCACGCCGAGACGACGAAAGCGCGACGAACCAGATAGTAAGAATATGTTACTTCAAATTAAAGGAATTGCTTTAAGGACAAATTATTTCACATTACAGCTTTTTCTTATCTTGTGATAATTATGTAATATAAATTCTGCTTTGTATTACAATTAATTGCCTTTGTAAAAATTTTTCTGAGAATTTTAATTGTTTTTTTTTCACCAAGACATACCATGGACATTTGTATTTTATTTAAAAATTTTTGTTGTCCAAATACAATATAAATTTGTTTTGTTTCAGAAGGACAACACACTCCTAGTCCACCAAAGCAGAGAAGGGACACGTTGCAATCTTCTCTGACACCATCTACTCTTCTTAATAAATTAGCTCTGTCCCCTAAAAAAGAGAGCAGATTAAATCCAAAACAATTGTTTGAATCTTGTCTCTCCGAGGAAGAGAGCGAGCCGACTTCTAAGTTACTTGGATCCAACAAATATCAGAACGCGCGAAAATCGTTGCACAGCTCCATAACAGAGAATTTGCCCGGAAGGGAAGAGGAATTGACCAAACTGCAGAAATTTCTTCTCGGCCATCTGGACCAAGAAACTTCAGGTTCCCTGTACATCTCTGGACCACCAGGCACTGGCAAGACCGCATGCCTGTTCAAGATCATGCAATCATCAGATATAAAATCAAAATTCAAGATGGTTTACATCAATTGCACCAGCATGAAGTCCGCGGCTGCCATTTACACGAGGATAATCCAGGAGCTGTCCATTCCCAGTGTGACGAAGTCAGGGAAGAATAGCAAGGCCGTTATAGAGAAGTATTTAACGTTCAAACACAAGATGCTGCTCCTGGTGCTGGACGAGATAGATCAGCTGGATAGCAGGAAGCAGTCCGTGCTATACTCCATATTCGAGTGGCCTTCAATACCAAATTCCAAGCTGATCCTCGTTGGGATCGCCAACGCTCTGGATCTGACCGACAGGATACTACCCAGATTGCAGGCCAGATGCGAACTGAAACCAGCATTGATGCATTTTACCCCGTACTCTAAGCAGCAGATATTCGATATAATATCGGCGAGACTGAACGAAGCGAACGCGACCAACGTTTTCACTCCGCCTGCGATACAATTTTTGGCGGGTAAAGTGGCCGCAATCTCTGGAGATATCAGGAGAGCCTTAGACATCAGCCGAAGAGTAATAGAATTGGCCGAGTCGCATCAAATGGCACAGGTGCTGCGTCCGACAAACTGTAATGGTAATTAATTTTTATGCGACACGTTATAGAATATTAACATGCATTTGCTATTGGGTTCAATAATATCTAGTTAATAAATAATGAAAAAATGTGATACATATTTAATTTTTTACTTTAAATTTAGATACGAATATAGAATCCTTGAAGAAGGAAACAGAAGCAGTAGAGAGACCTGTTGACTTGAAGGAAGTGGTGACGGTTTTAAATGGAGTTTATGGAGGTACACAGAATCTTAATAAGGAACAGGATACGTTTCCTCTTCAACAAAAGTTGCTAATTTGCTCTCTATTGCTTATCCTCAATAAGGGAAAGAACAAGGACATCACTGTTGGAAGGGTAAGTTCATTAAAGTCATCTATAATTATAATTACATATAAAATCATCACTAATTCACTTAAAATTATATAATTAAATTTATAAATCACTTTTGTTACAATACAACTCAAAAAGCAAAAAAATTCTAGTTTGGATGTTTTTAAATCATTAAAATTTTGTAATGTTACTTTTTTTAATGCAATTTTAATGTAATGATTTGATTTTAGAAGAAAAGTAGATCTTGCTGACAAGTACAAAATTAAAATTTTTGGCTGTGTTGTAGCAAATGGATGACATATAATAAGTGATATCATTATACAATTTTCTTTTTTAAATAGCATTTTATCCATTTTAGTTATATGAAGTATATAGGAAGGTATGCAAAAAGCGTAATATATCCGCCGTTGACAATTCCGACTTCGTGAACATGTGCTCGCTGATAGAAACCAGAGGCATCCTGCGAGTAGTGGGCAAGAAAGAAGCACGTTTGTGCAAAGTGAACTTGCAATGGGATCAGGAGGAATTGGATGCGGCCTTGCAGGACAAACAAATGATGGCCGCTATAATTAACGATACAAGTTGTTTGTAGAATAATTAGGGAAATTCAATGTGTTATATTGTCTTTGTTACATCTAATTTATTTTATAGCTCCTTTTACATTTATATATTATATAACGCGAGCATCTTAGTTGTTACAAATCGACTGTTGCATCGTCATTACAAATTGTTTTCAACATATCATTCTTAATAATTAGATTTTAACGTTTAGCATGAATATTAGTTTGGACACTGCTACTGTATCATAGAAGACTGATTATACTTGCTGATGTACTGCACATTTTATACTGTATTCAAATTTATGCGGAATGTACAGAGTTTGATCTAATAGAGATATATATTTTTGATAATTGCAAATAAAATAATTTTAATAAATTAAATAATTCATACACGTCTATATGTGTATTCAATATAGTAAAATCTTTTGCCTACATTTCTTTACATTTTTATACGCATTGTGTGAAAAGGAAAATAGAAAATTTTATTGACATTTTATATTTTGTATTTTTGGCAATAAAAAAATAATATAAACTAAAATTTCTAAAACAATTTGAGAGAATAAATTTAAAAAAAAACAGTAAATCCTGATAAAAATTTTTCTTAAAAATTTTCTTATAATTTTTCGAAACTTCTATATAAATTTCAGAAAAACTTTTGTAAAATTTCAAAAATTTCAGATGGTTTACCAATTGGAACGTTTTTTAAAACTGCTGAGAAAATCTACATCTAAAAAATTTTTCTGCATATAAGTTCAGAAATATTCCCAATTTTTTAGATTTTTTATTATACAATTTCTGAAAACTTATTAAATCTTCGAAGAGATTAAAGGTATGTTTTCAAAAAAATCTTCATAAATTTATAATAAAATACGACAAATTCTTAAAAATGTGAATTAAAAAAGTTTCAGCAAAGAAAAAAATTAGGCAACGGGCCCATGATATTCCGTGTACAATCGTGCGAAATTGCATTTGAGGTTAGGTTAGTCGGGTTAGGTTCGTATTATTTACATAAAACACTGCAAACAGCAATAAAAATGACATTATTAGAGCTTTAGTGTATCAAGATAAAAGATATATACTTTTCTTTATGAATATCGCATGAATATCATATGAATTTTGAAAAATGTCGAGGATGGTGAATGTGAGAGCACTTTTACCCAGGACGCTTCTGAATGTGAGCCTAGGTTTAGCGTTTGTATTATTCTTCTGCGAATATCTCATATATTACGTGGTGCTTATACAGGTGAGCTCTCGCGATGTAAAGATTTATAACCCCGCTCATGAACGTGGAATATCCGTTCTTAACGAAAACTCAAAAATCACATTTGGTTCTTGTTAGTGCGAATGGCCCACCCTAGACCCTCGAAAAGAGGATCCTGCTATACGTGGGGAAGCGACGGACCGGCCTGTCAGAGCTATGTTTATAGCAGACACCCATTTATTAGGTTCCAGGGAGGGTCACTGGTTCGATAAACTGCGAAGGTTTGCATGCCCAGTCTACGATTTTCAAGTTATACTAAATTATTTTATATGCATATTTATTAAAAAATCTAATATATATTGCTTCAGGGAATGGCAGATGTACAGAGCTTTCCAGACTATGATGACTTTACACCGGCCAGACACAGTTTTTATATTAGGTGAGTATTTGTATTGTTTATATTTTTGTTTACAATATCTTCTAATTCTGTTTAAAAAATTTCCAAGCATTTTACATTTTTCAGAATTTTTTATATTTTAAATGATTATAATAAAGATTTTGAATTTTTAGGTGATGTTTTCGATGAAGGACAATGGTGTGGTTCTATGGAGTTCGACTACTACATAAAGAGATTCCATTCCCTGTTTTACGTGCCTAAGGACACTCAAATCTACGTCGTCGCTGGAAATCATGATATGGGATTTCATTATGGTACAACATAGGATATTACTTTCAAAAAATCTATCTCAGACAGCAACAAAAATCATGCAACATAATTTCTGCTGTGCACTTGAATCGAAAATGCAAACATATTTTGACGATGTATTTGTATCACGCTCATCATAATTCTCTGAATACGTTTTCAGCGATCACACCGTATCGCAATCAGCGTTTCATCAACGGCCTGAAGAGTCCGAACGTACGACGTTTGAGTTTAAGGAACAATCACTTCGTGCTGATCAACAGCATGGCGTTGGAAGGGGACGGTTGTTTTCTGTGTCGACCGACCGAGATCGCAGTGAATAAAATAGCCAGTGAGCTATCATTCTTTGCGCTATCGTACTAATATGATCATCAATACATCATCTGTAACTAATTAATCTGTTAAACTGTATGTGTATCGTACATTGCAGAGGATTTAAAATGCGCGAAAGGAATCGGCAACGATTGCCGCAACGCGAGCGTGATTCCTAGATACAGCAGGCCTATATTGCTGCAAGTCAGTCCTCCCACTATATTTTCGTCAATAAGAACTAGAGATTTCTAAAGAATTATTATTATTATTAGAAAGGAAACAGTAAATTTTTAATAATGATTTTAAATATAAATTTGTTTGGAAGACTAACAGAGGTATCTCCTTCTCCAGCATTATCCGATGTATCGAGAATCAGATGAGATCTGCAACGAATTGGATCAGGCCCCCGACGAATTAAAAGCCATCAAGTTTCGGGAACGGTGGGAGTGCTTGTCAAAAGAAGCGTCGGAGCAGGTACATTTGACTATTTCACTGACGGCACACAATTATCCTTATAAATTGATGTTAATGCGAAGTTCGACTTATCCCTCTATAGCTTCTGGACATACTGAATCCGCGACTAGTTGTCGCCGGTCATACTCATCACGGCTGCAGGAGGATACATCGGGACGACACTCTGGAATTCACGATTCCATCCTTCAGCTGGCGCAATAAGGTCAACCCATCCCTGTTAATGGTAAAATCTTAATTTTCAGAATTTAATATTAACGTTTAACTTTCGGGGATATTTTAGAATTCTTGAGCTCTAGAACAGTAAAGAAATAAAAATGAAGTAAAAGGATATCAAAAACGTGTCGCTAATAATTTAAGGAGTATTATTTATTATTTGCTAAAAATAATATTGGGGTGATAAATAATATTCCTCAAACTTTTCCGACCTCCAGGCATAGAATTCTTAACGACTATTTAATGACTGATATTATAAACTGGGATCTTTAGAAGACGAGAGCTTAATATGCTTAATTGGATTTTTTTATATCATTATGGCTTTCTCAATTGGTTAATTAACTCCATCGTTGGGACGATATATCTGTGAATTATTTCTATTTCAGGGTACTTTCACTCCCAGCAATTATTCTGTCTCCAAGTGCTACATGCCTGTGGAATCTACTGTGATCGCTATTTATAAATGTAGTCTCCCATGCATACTGATATATTTGATTATAAAACTCAGGCCGAGACGGCACGCGTACTCGCGCTTGAAAATGCCTTGACTAACTCTATCGTGAGACATATTCGGACGCGGACGCGCGAGCGTACAATAATTCTATATACAATGCAATTCTCAATGAAGGCTATAATTGTCGAGATTAGGACATATCTGTATACACTTTTTTCGTACACGCTATCCATCATCGTATTATTTACAACAAGTAATAGTATAAAATAGTTTGTGATATATTCGTAAATTGTAACGATGTCAATATCTCGATGTACATATAATTCTACTACGGAAAACTTGAGACACATTTACTAAAAAACTTTATATAAGTATCGATGTAATAATAATTTTACATAAGTGTCGTTAAAAAAAAAAACGAATTACAAATATCGAATTTTAGCGGAATCTGGGCGCGCGGAAATTTGCGATGATAAACATGACATCGAAAAGTTGAAGACTGAGAATGTGTGTACATTCGTATCAATGTAAAGTGCGTGTATGTGTATGTGTATATACATACATACATTCATATATATATATATATATATATATATATATATATATATATATATATACACACATGAACTATATCATTACTCATATACATTGCGTACTGCGCTTATTATTGTTAACAATGATCGGCCGAGACTGTTGCGAAACTGTAGGTTGTATTCTTACAATTAAAGGAAACGATGATATAACACTTTAGACACTGGCTCTTTTTACCGGCCATATAATACTTTCGCACATTGTTACTAATATCACATCACTTGAATATTTTTACAGAGTTCCTTTTCCTGCGACACGGAACATTTTATTGATAGCCAACATCCAACTGTTCCATTAGATTGATTATTTTCTCATGTATGTGTATGTAAATCATAAGTACTCACGGAAAAAACTAAGAATTAATTGTATAAATAAAATAGAGATTTTTTATTATACATTGGAGCTCCACATTCGCACCTACCTTGTTTTCGCATATTTTGTATACATTTTCAAGTACGTCAATCTTATTTTTTCCATGTAAAATAACAAAAACGACAGCAGAAAATTGCAATGTTTTTTTTTTTAACAAAAAAGCTTTCTCGAAGAAAACATTTATTTTAAATAAATAAAAAAAATCTAAGAAAAGAAGAAAATGCTTTCTTTAAAATGCATCAATCTTTTAATATACCTCTTTTCCTTTCTCGCACCGTCTCAATTTTTATATTTGCGAGTTTTTCTGAGCTATGCGGCAAACGTGGAGCTTACATTGTACTCATTATAACGGACGCAAGAATAGACACATAGTAATCGTATATTAACACGTCAAAATGTTTGTAACACGTCAGTTACAAAATTATGTGCAACGTCTTCGCAGTTTCGAAATTTTACGAGATGGAAGATGAGATGCGTCCTTCATTTTTTCTTATCATTCCTACGATACTTAACTCTCTACATTTTTCTCACTCTCTTTCTCTCTCGTTCACATTCCTTTTTTCTCCCCCTCTTTCTCTCTCGCTCGATTAAATTAAAAGTCTAAATTTATTCACTCGCATTACTCTACTAATGATAATTTTGACTAGTCTATCTTGACGGCCGCGTATATCTTCCTGATGAAGGCATACGCGGCGAAGAAGCCAATCGTGCCAGTCAGGAGCCAAAACGTGAGAACCATCAGCGCGGTGTAGCCGAAGTACATGAGGGTCGGCACCAGCTCGGTGATTTTCAGTTTGGTGACGAAGTAAAAGACGGAGTACGCCAGCACATAGACCGCCGATCCGCCGCTGACAATGAAGCTGCGCCACCACCACCTGTAGTCCTGAAATCGGAGTTTCGAGGCATGATAGAATAAGAATATTATAGAAGCAAAGAAATTTCACGATTTAAGAAAATATGTATAAATACAAACTGTATACGACAGAAAAACTGAGTTTGAATTACGTTAAAGAATATTCCTTGAGAAAAGTCAGTTTGCGCGTCACATTAAATGTCAAATCGAAGAGGTTTCTCTTTTGGTAATTAATTTTATTATACTTACTTCGCCACACAACTGGAAGTAGACCATAACTATTGATATCTGCGAGCACGAGATTACAAGGATACAAAAAACAAGAAATAGAAATCCGAAAAGATAGTAAAACTGATTTTCCCAAAGTGCCGTCAGGATGAAGAAGAGTTCGATGAATACCGCGCCGAATGGTAAGATTCCAGCCATTAGAGTGCTGCAAATAATTTTCTTTTATTATTATTTAATAGTAAGAAATTATATATCTAAATAATATTGATCAATATAATTTTATATTTTAATAATTTATACATATATAACGTATTATTACAAATAATTTTCTTAATAGCAAAATAATAGCGCAAAAAATGAACTAAAATTCTCAAACTTACCATAATATTGGATTCATATACCACAGCTGGTCAGGAACTTGTCTGGGGATTTGATTCGTTCTAACTGGATGCGTAAAGGGTTGTTTGCGATAGCCAAAGAAGTAACCGAGAAAGACGAGAGGTAACGAGATGCCGAACCAGAGGCACAGCAGGGCCACCATTGTGGTAAAGGGGACCGCACCAGAACTGTGCTTTCCCCATATGAAGAAATTTAGGAAAAAGCACGTCGTGAAAACTATACCTGGATAGAACGTTGCCGTCTGCAACGACAATTAATATTCTCACGTCAGAAACATGGGCTGCATATACGTTCCGCGAATTAATCGTGGAAAATTATAAAAATTAATTATGCAAAAAATATAATTGCGTTATATAAACAATTAAATGCTTTATTACAAGATCCATGCTTTTACCAGTAAAGCGGCTCTTCTCCACTCTCGACCCCGCATAGTTTTGTACAATCGGGCCGAGAAGTAACCAGCGATTAAACCAGAGAACACGTACAAAAATATCGCGCAGGTTCCCAAGGCTCCTCGACTCGCTGGCGACAACATTCCCAACATAGCAAAGACTGCAGAAATACAGACGGTTGTGAGCAAAACATATATAATCTGCCGTACTCTATGTGTTACATTAGATAGGTTTCAATATGTTCCTACATATTGTGATCAGAGCCATGAAAAATATCTGGATGCCACTGCCGATCACAGCGGCAAACAAGCGTGAATTGGTAGGCGGCCGAAACACGTCCCCATGGACCAGTTTCCAGCCGGTCTCCTCGATCGTTTCATCCAGACCGGCCAGACTGTCGCTCTCGCCCGCATTGTAGCGGGCTATGTCTCTCCTGAGCGTTCTCACCATGATCATCGTAAGAATTCCTGCGACCAATATATAATCCAGAATTAAAATTCTGAAAATTGATTTTTTTCAATTGTAAGTATATATTTGAGCTTTTTAATTTATGCAACTTAATTTACCTATTTTTAAAAAATAATAAAGTTTTAAACTTTATTAATAAAAACTCTATAGAGCTCTAAAGTTGCTATTTTTAGTTGACAGTTTTAAACAATAAATTAAATTTAGTTTTAAACAATAAATTAAATGAGTCTAATTTAATCCAGGTGTCTTACATATATTTTGTTTTTCTTTAAAAATCGTTTTATAATATTTTATTGAGTAGCGTCATAAAATTTAATATTGTGTAATACACTTAAAAAATTTGCGTCTTAAAATATTGCAAAAGAAGTTAACGAATTTTTTTACTATGTTTCGAGCAGTAGTTTCTCAAATACGAGTCTAAAGTACTCTAAAGTTTCGCCTAATGTCGTAATCACTGCAAAATTCTCACCAGATAAGAAGAAGACGACGATGAGCGAATTGATGATTGAGAACCAGTGAATTTCGACGTCACTCATGCCGAGGTATACATCCCATCTGCTTGCCCAGCTGACATCCGACTGCTTCCACTCCACCGAGTACAGAAAGAGAAGGCTTGTGCCCTTCGGATTGACGATTTGTGGGTTCGTTTCGCTCGGCAGACTGCACGTGTTCCCATTGAATTTCAATTGCGACGTGTCGACCGATCGAGCCTCCACCTCGAATCCAACTACTCTAAATTCATTTCTGTAAATAAAGACGATGTTATAAATTTTGTTATAGTTTTTTCAATTTCTGTAAATTCTGTTGTGAAGAGAACGGATACTAACTCGCCATGTTTATGAAAGCTTAGCTTTAGCTTAAGATAATTATTGATGTACACTTGATCGTTCATAATTCCGCCCAGGCGGTACCCCTGATAAACCACTACGTTATTCGTTTCTTTGTGCTTCTTTCTAGTAGCTGCTGGCAGATTATCTATCAACCTGCAAAAAAATCCAGGATAAAGACGACGTAAAACATATAAAGATGACATACATATAATGATAAGACACTAACAAATGCACGAAATATTCATGCTGGACCATCTGAATAACGTGCTGAGAATTTGCCTCATTCCAAGTCATCAACTTGGATGGCTTGTGACACAGTAACCTACAGGTGATATCTTCCCCCATTAAAACTTCGTATGGAGTATTCACTATCCTGAGAAGTAAAAATAAAAAAATATATTAATATTAATCTGTTAGATATCCAGCATCCATTTAATCTATGTTAATTAAAACACCAAGTAATTTCAAGGAACCAGAATTTGGACAGAACTCGTACAAAGAAGAATTTAATTTATGTTAAGTAAAAAGCACTAATTAACTTCAAGGATTCAAAGACAATTTAGGTAAAAAGGAATAAATATTAAGTAAATTTATTTTAATTCAAGGTTTATAAATATGACAGTAGGTCCAATAAGCTTTACCGTCAGCTCTAGAGGATCAAAAATAGATTTGAAATTAAGTAATAAAAATAATATTAAAAGTTTTCCCCAAAATCAGATGTATGCTTCCTTTTGGTGGGTCTTACCTGTCGCCACGCAACACCTCTCCCAAATTCTCAGACTTGTAAATAAACGTCCCGTTCTTGGGTAAGCAGAACGGAAGGGAATAATATTCATATGGTAATTGCGTGTGAGTGCTGGTCATCTTGACCGCTTTGACGTCGATCTTCTGGCCCTTTTTGAACTCCACTGGGGCAACTCCAGGCACGTAGAAGCCATTTGTCTCTATCAGGAGGCATATTACCACTAGCACCGCACCATTCCTCTGTAATCTTCCCTGCATCGAGAAAGAGCCAACGAATTAGCGCTGAGGGATTACGGCCGACAACGTCGCGAGATACCGAATTTTTTATTAAACCAACGGCGGGACAAGAGAAAAATTCACTCCCCAGCTTTGTCGATGACAATTACGAGGTATTCGTAAGAGCTTACGCAACCGACGTGTATTAGTAAAAGTCCTTCGCAATTGGGCAAAAATGAAATCAATCTCAAGTCATTCGTCTCTACAGCGAGCTCGTGGGAACCTGATGACACGCAATCACGCTACTGTAAACACCCACCACGACGACGGAGTGAATCATCGTATTTACACAGCGGGGAAGGAATACGCGTGGAGCGTGGGACGCGGTCGCGCGATCGGCGAGCTGTCAGTTTCGCGATCCGTTCGCGTGAGGAAACGCGCGGAAGAGAGGAGGAAAAGGGAAGGAGAGAAACATTTCCACGGAAATCGCCCGGCCACGTAGCGACTCCGCAGGGACATCCCTGCTCCGGGCATTCGCTTCGGCGTGACAAGCGAAACGAATGGTACCTACCATTCTACGCGATTACTATGACTTTTTGACAAGGGCGCGCGTGCCACGCCGTCTTTCGCAGTCTCGCCCTCAGGGTCTCGCCACCACGACCACCTCTCGCCGCCGAGCTCGCCCACCGACAGCTCCGACGGTCCGGAGTGAAGTTGCCACCGCGTGCGCGCCCGCGCCCTGAAGCTGGCCGCGGGACGACGGGCGCGCCGGCGCACAGAGTGCCATTCGCGCAATCCAGCTGGACAAAAATATATTTCTATTTGATTAAAAGGGGCCGTAGTTAAAAAAAAAAGAGGTAACTGATTAAAAAGATAAAAGTTAATTTTTACCTTAATTTATTACGTTATTCTAATTTCAAGTAGTTATTTTTGAAACATATAAACAATTATTTTCTCAAATTTAAATATTTATTTATGTAAAAGAAAAAAATCATAAAAACACGTCACATATATTTTGCATATTAAAGAAACAATATTTTTTGTGATTTTATATAAATTTAATTTACAAGAAAGTATTAAATTTATGTATTTCAATATATATTATAATTGTTTTGAGTGATAAATATTATGATTTTATAAAAAATAATGACATTCTAATTTAATATAAATAATGCTTTTCAAAATTAATTTTTAATTAATTTATAAATTCAAGTTAATTTGATCTTAACGCAACTTTCAACATGTAACAAAAGTTGCATGAAAAACTAACTTAATTAATGTTAAAATTGAATTTATAAATTAAGTTAAACATTTTGTTTGTAAAAGTTAAAAGTTTATATATAATTTTTAACTTGAGGAATTGAAAAAGAGTTAAGTTAAAAAGCTTATGAGTTTTACAAATTAAAGTTAAAGATTAATCCATTTGAAATCAACTAAGTTGAAGGTCATCAACTTTTTTAACTTTATTATTTAACTCTAAACTTTTTAACCGGATGTCACCCAACCCTGATAAATAAAGAATAACGCAGAATATTCGCAAGGCAAGTAGAAATACTTTTGTCCAGCTAGAAAAAGACGACTTTGCTGGGCAAAAATGTACACTGTGCAGCATCGCCAACATTACCCTTGATTCCTAAAAAAGAAGAGCGAGAAAAGTCACTAGCCTCCTCGCCGGCGCCATCTCGACGAGGATGACGACGCGTCGCGTTTCACGCGCAGGGCTGAGGGGTGAAGAGCAAAAAAAAAAAAAAACAACAACCTCGATCACGAAATTGCTCGAATCCTTGAACGAAAAACTCTAGGATATCCGGGAATCCCCGCGATCTCTTCCTCGCGTCGATCGCGAAATCCTGAGAATCCGCGCCGTCGGCGAGAGCGAGACCCGGGGATTCGTCCCCGTGCGCGTTTCGAAGATGGCGCCGAGCCACCTCCGGGCCGCTCGACCGGAAGTGCCGTCTCGTTGAGCAACGGTGGTGCGTCCGTCCACCTCGGCGAGTGTCCGCGTTCGCCGTGCCGCGAGCGTGGAAAAATCACGCGACACCGAACGCGCGTGCAGCCCGGGCGGTACGCGCCGCGCCGCGCGTCCTAGTGACACCCGCGCGACGGACGCTCGGCTGACCAGGCTTTTCCCTCGGTGCGAAAAAATACACCCCCCCGAAAAGGAAAATACCGTCCCACGTGGGGACCCCGTTTAATTGCACGTTACGTTGTTTGGATATGCGTCTGTCCGGCTGATTTCGCGCGCGGAAGCATGGTGCAGGTGAGTGGCGTACCGGCCGCGCGTTATCGTCGCGCGGCCGGGCCGCATCGCGCGGAATTCCGGCCGCGTTTACCATCACGGGTCGCCGCTGGTCGCCGTCGGGCGGAATTTTTGATTGTTTTTTTTTTTCTCGTCTCTCACTCCCTCTCGCTCCCACTCTCGCTCACCCTCCCGCTCTGTCATCCATTAGTAAATAGGAAAGATGGCAGCAGATTATTGCGCTTTTTTCCCCGCGCCTTCGCCTCGCGGGCGGACATTTTTCCCGGGGCGACGCGGCGACCCGGGGCGCGTTCCTCCGCGCGGTCACCGTCCGAAATCGCCCGCCGAGTGCGTTTCCGGGCACGGGACACGCCGCGCCGGCCGTTTTACCCTCGGGACACGTTGATTCGAGCGGTTGAAACGTCGCGCGGGACACCGCACGCGAGACGCCCGCCGCGAGGCTCGCGGCCGCATACCCGTCTGCCGCGCGACCGAGGCGTTTTTCCGCCGTGGGTGGCCGTCGGATCGGCCCCCGCCGCGAGGATCGCACGGTTAACCTAAACGCGCGCGGGAAAGCGCGACCGCGCGTGCAAATTCACGACGCGACCGCGTTCCGGATCGCGACGATGATCGTAAGACTCGAAAATTATTATTGTTTTTTTTTCCCCATTCAAGATTTTTTCGGGAATAACGAAAACGGAAACTTCCGGGCCGACGATTTATTTTATATTTGTTTTATTCTTAGGCTATCGACGAGATGGAGCAGAGGGACCTGCCGCAGGCGTTCCGCCTGCTGGGGGAGATGAACGCGAACGTCCTCCAGGTGAACCAGCTGGTGGACAACATGCTGGTGCGCGTGAAGAACGGCGAGATCTCGACGGACAAGGGCCTGAGCTTCCTGGAGATGAAATACCACATGCTACTGTCGTATCTCATCAACCTGACGTACGTCGTCCTGAGAAAGTGCTCGGGCGAGCGCATCGAGGGCGACCCGTCGATCGACCGTCTGATCGAGATCAGGACTGTCTTGGAGAAAATCCGACCAATAGACCACAAGCTCAAGTACCAGATAGACAAGCTCGTCAAAACGGCGGTTACTGGCACCATCAATAGCGACGATCCCAGCAACTTCCGGGCGAACCCGGACGCGCTTGTCGCCAAGCTTGACAGTGAGGACTCTGAGGACAGCGATCAGGAGGAGCTTGACACAGCGGACGGCGTCAAATCGACCACACAACAATCTAGGAAGTCCAACGTTTACGTGCCGCCGAAGCTTGCCGCGGTGCACTACGGTCAGTTCTTTAAAATTCTCATCTTCGTAAGAGCGAAATAAAGCCAATGATTAGCAAAATGAGTTATAGTATATAAATATCATTTATTCACTAAAATTATACTATCAAATGGTAATATAAGAGATGATGCACATTTTGACCAACACAGAGATTTCATCAGCAGTAAAGAATTTTAATTTAAAGGAAAATCAATATCAAAATTGAAATGCGAGTTTTATGTTATTCCTATTGTTTCAAATCTGTCACGTCGATCTGTTATTAATTTATTTATTCTTGCTACTGATGAAGATTTGTGCCCAAGTCGAAATGTACACCACATTTTTTATATATCTTATATTGTTATTTGATTGTGTAATTGCAATGAATAAACGATATTGCATATTATAACACATTATTTTGGTTTTGATGTTGCTGATCTTACTTTAGAGTTTAAGAACCATCTTCTATACGAGTGTTGGTGGTTAAATAATTTTGAACTATCTAGATAAAGCTAAATAACATGTAATTGTATCTCAGACAAAATAAAGATGACTTAAATTTATCTAGAATAAAAAAAATATGTGAAATTATTTTTTACTTGTGCTCTCGTTTGCTTGTTAATCACACGGAATCATAATTCTTTCTTTCCAGATGGCGACGAGACCACGGCGGAGAAGATCCGTAAGGCCGGCGAGCGGGCCCGCAGACGTGCCGTGTCGAACACGGTCCTGCGAGAGTTGAAGGAGGAGTATCTGGACGCGCCGGTGGAGGAGAGTCAGGGCATGGGCGAGAAGCGGGCGATTCTTGTGCGTGAGGACAAGCGAAAGACCGAGTACGAGGAGAATTACATGACGCGTCTGCCCGTCACCAAACAGGAGAAGCACAGGCGTCGCCAGATGACGACTCTGGGCACCCTTGGCGACGAGATCACCACCTTCGGAGGGGAATCGTCCACCAAGACCGCCAAGAAGAGAAAAGCTCAGAGGAAGGGCAAGGCTAAAAAGAGTAAGAGATCCTATTTAACAGTAGCTAAACAATAACAGACGGGTCGCTTTGAAAAGATAAGATTCTAAAGCTGTGAATTCACGTTGCAGGTTTCAAGAAAAAACGGCATCATTAAGAAGAGTATGATGAAAAAACTCCGGGACTTTGAGCGAGACCTCCGGGGCTTCGCGTAAGCATTAACGATTAAGGTAAAAGGTAAAAAGAAAGAAAAAATAACTTTACTCGACTTCTTCTTCGAAACAAAAGCAGATGCCACTAATACTCGTTATTAAGTTAAGCTAAAGGTAACATCGTAACATCTAGTAATTAAAAAAAAAAAAGACAACGTGTGTCGACGGTGGAGTAAAAATAGCACGATGGTAATTTATTACTGTATAAGACATACTAATGGTCGTGTAATTGATAATTCTAGTTAATAATGATTTTAATCTTTAACTGTTGTCTGAGAGAGATCAATTTTGATCTGTGGAGTTGAGAGATGAAAGACAGATCCATCGGAGAATCGGTGAAAACTGTACTTCACGCGAGTGTGAATGCAGTGCGAGAGGAACAACGTAACGAAGTAACGATGGCACATACGAGCTTAAATGGAAATTATGTGTCGTAATAGCATAAAAAAATATTGTATCGTAATGTTGGATCGAGTAGCGGACTCCAGGATTGAAAATTGTGAATTACACGTAAAAGTTGAAAAAAAAAGCAGAATCTCTGCTTTATTTTGAAATAATTCTCCGGCTACGTAGGGATGTGTGTGAGGAGGAGAAAGGGAGAGAGGAGGAAATCAGTAAAACATAGCAGGAGAGACGATATTGAATTAATTGTTAACGAAGAGCGTAAAAATCACAAGACATTCACAGCAAAAAAGAAAAATGCGCAGAAGTAATAAAACTCAAAGTTAAAAAGAAAACACGAAAGAGAAAAAACAAAAGGTCATTCTTTAGGAACTACGCGCACTCGGCACAACTTCTGAAAGCAAGTTTTTCGGCAAAAGAAAGGAGGGAAAAAACGCAGGAAAAAAAAACGAAATTTCATCGATATCGCATGTCTTAGGATTTTCTCGCTGTCTTAGAGTAGTGTAGTAGTTACTAGTTTTACTATATTATATGTATGTTTCGTTTGTGTTTTTCCCCTGGTGAAACTGTTGAGGCTATTATAAAAAAACATTTTTGAATGTGAGTCATGTTTTTACGTTAAGTCTCATTTGTCTTATTATTATTATTGACAATGTGCTTGTGCATTGTACATCTGTTGTTCTTTGTGTTTTAAATCGTTAAACTTATATTGATGATATAAGGATAACACGAGCGTGTCAAAATTCAAAATTGTCGTCATGTTCTCAGATTTGATTTCGATTTGACCAATTTGTTTGATTTCTCAGAGGGAGAGAGAGGGGGAGTTTGTCACGTCACACAGTAACGGAAGTACAGAAAGAACAAAGGAAGAAACGAGCGAACAAACGAAACAAATGAACGAACGAAGACTTCACGGGCGAAAATCACTTCTGCAACCCTGATATATAGGATATTTATACAATCAAATCGCACGCGGGAAGGGGACTGATCAAGGAGAGATCCAAGTAGAGATCTGTATCACACAGATTTCTAGGAGGCACGATATTAAAATACAGAGTTTGATGTCATAAAAGTTCTGGTGGCATCTGAATGTCACACATTACTTTTCATCACATCAAATTCTGTATCTTAATATTGAACGGCTGGATCTCTTATCGCAAGAATCACATTGTCGATTGCGATCTCCCTCTTCCTTTTAATAGGTTACGTTTTTTAAATGTTGTTAGATGCTCCGAAGTGGCGTCGCGACGGTGGCGGCGTTCCGTGGGTGGATGGTGTTCCTTTAAACATAGCAAGGTTGAGCGACACATATACACACATATTGTTCCATGCAGAAAGAGAGAGAGAGAGAGAATACGTATGTTAGATGTATACGTTGTATAGCTACATTGCTCATTCCGTGCAGAAGTGATCCCACCCTCCCCGTTAGCCTCTTTCGCGCGAGAGAGAAAAAAAATGGAAAGAGGCAACTCGACTCGGTTCGCTACGTGTACACGCTGGCCAAGGGCTCAACCATCCATAGATATTATATTTTTTACAGAAGTGTTCATAGATTGAGCCAACTTGGCGCGGCCGCCGACACGACGTGTCACACACGGCTTCCCCCTCTCCTCAACGCTCTGTGAAGACGATTAATTAATTAAAGATGAAGAAGAAAAAAGAGAAAAAATGTGATAATGATTATTCATGAAATAATAGTTAAAGAGAAACTTAAACAAAATAGCACAATCGCTGGGCATTATTTACAAAGTGCTAGCAAGCCTAATGTCAGCAGCCTTGTCGTATTTGGTATTTAAAAGAAATGAAGTTGAAAAATGCCGAATTGCGGACGGATTTTTTCGCGTGCGGGGCATCCAACGCCCTGGGAGGAGAGACGCGCGCATTATCGATACGGGGATTAATTCCCGGGCGCGCGCGTAAAGAGAAAGAGAGAGAAAGAGATGAAGAAGGGGGGAAAAAATAGCGACGTGGGAATCTCGACGGAATTTGTCCGACGTTGTTCGGCTTCCTCATACTCCATTACATAGACGATAATTTTGTGAAGCGCATCTACGGCCGACGCGAATCGCGAGCCCGGAAAAAATATTATATGTATATGTATATGTCGATCAGCACATTTTCATAATCGTTTCTTCTTCCCTCTCGTCAGATTTCTATTACTGCCGATAATACAACAATAACTCTGCAATAGGCCTGTAACACACCAGGACTTTTTTATACATTTTGTATTAAACAAGATACACATACACACACACGAACGCGGCTTTCCGGGCTCGCGGTCGCAAGTGCGGTAGATGCGCGAAGGAGTAATTCATACGACACACAACATATCCACACACGCAACATATAGCAGCAAGGTAATAGGATATTACATTGAATACACTACCTCAAATCAATAGTAATATGGATTTACAGTAATAAACGGGAATAAAAGAAAATGAGAATTCCGCGGCGGTCGCGCTCGCGCTTGTTGTTGTTGTATACAAGAGCCTCGATTCTTTACTATGATCGCCGACGTGTTTTTTTTTTACGGGACGTATTTCCACCAAGACTTTGTTGAAGGATGTACGTACAGTGGATTAATTCGCCTTAAACATACTCTTGCCTATCTATATTAATCCTGAGAGACGCAGGTGTGGTTTTAATTTTATAGAGACCAGTGAGCTTCTATTGCGACCCTGCGATGGTCAGAGATTTATTGAAGTAGAAGAATTATAGTTAGGAATCTAGAACATAAGAGAGAGATTTTGTATTTTATTAATAAGTTATTGATATTTAATTCTAGAGTGAATTGTGTGTAGGTGAATCTTCATCAAAGTGTTAATTCAAGTTTAGTGCAGATTTTGTTATTAAAATTTGTACAATTTAAAATAATATTAAGATTTTATTTACGTTAAAACAGTGCTAGCTCAGTTGTTTTATCATCTTGCACTCTATAGAGTCAATAAATATGCAACAAGGGGAGGCTACGCTGTGAATTGGTGGTGTCTACACGCGCGTCATAAAGAATAAAATAAGAAGTATGGTGGTAATCAAGATGAAGGATTAGAACAGTAAATATAATAAAAATAGAAAAAAAACGCAGCTCATATTTCATAATAATAGTCACAAAGTCACAAGTGTCATATATCCATCAACGGTTGTGATTCATTAAACTCATTAAAGAAAAGGATGCAACAAGATTCTCAAATATGTAAAAAAATTCTTAATTTTATCAGTTTTTATTTAGAATAATGTTAATTAAAAAAAATATGGACAACACTCTAGAATTAAATTCATTTATCTACATTCCATATTTAGCAGAAAATAATCATTAAATGTAAAATCAGGATTAAAAGTTTGATTGTTCTTTTTTCCATGCATTTAGAGAATTCGCTGAATCCCTACCCGTGTTTCTCAGGGTTATAAGAAAGGACCTACAAATGTACAAATATATATATTAGGGAGATATATTACGAGAGCGTTGCCGCTGCGGACTTTTAAAAGAGTAGTCCTTCAAATCCAACAACGCTGCCGAATGCCGAACTGAAAAAAAGAAGAAAAAGAAAGAAAAGTATCAAGAAGTATCTTTGCAGCAGAGACGGAATGATGATAGGAATGATTTATTGACTACATTCATAGTCTTTGAAGAGTAACGACGTTTGATTTATATATTGGTGAATTTTTCTGTAATTTTATGTATACACTATATAAATAACAATTCTCAACGAGTGTGAGCGAGAGAGACTGCGAGAACAGAAAGCGAGAGAGAAAGAGAGAGAGAAAAAGAAAAAAGGAAAATAAAGGTGAGATAGAGAGAGAAAGAGAGCGAGAAAGCGTACCTTGTACATTTACAAATTGTGGTTATTATGAATGAATTATTATGAATTATTAATTATTATTATTATTATTATCACGGATTATACTATGATTATTATTATCATCATGTAGAATGCTTCTTACTGACTGAATAAAATGTTTTCAATGTCTAAGATTGTCAACGGTGTGCAAAACATTTCCCCAATCGTCCTAATTATTACTGTTTTTTTAAATTGTAGTATTAGAAAAACCATGAGAATGCGTTGTGTACTAAGGATTTTAAACACACACACACACACACACATCCCAGATAGCACAAAATATAATTATCATAAATATTTATAAATATTTTACAAATTTATTTTCAAAAAATATTTTTTAAAGATTATATAATTATTTTCATAAACCATTTAGAAATGATACAAAAATTATTATCAACAATATATAGAATATATTTTTTTAATGTACTGAAAAATATTTATGGTGTATGAACTTGAAATATTTTTTATATTCTTTGATAATAATGGTAGGTATAAATATTTATTTTAAATATTTTCATAAATGTTTATTATAATTTTTTTCATACCTGATAAACTCGGACATAAAAATATGTACAAAATATTTATCATAAATATTTTTCCTTATAAATATTTTGTGCTATCTGGGATATATATATATATATATATAAAAGAACCATATTTTTTACTGGTTTTAATTATTTTTTCTTTCAATTTTTTAACTGGCTATAATATATACTTTAGGACGGAATTCATAGACCGATCTTAAGTTCAAGAATTGTTTTAAGTCTAGCTTCGAGCAGACTTGAGACTTAACCAATGAAATAACAGCATTGACGTCTCAAGATCGTGCTTAAGATGGGTCTTGAATAAGATCGGTCTATGAATTCCGTTCTTAAGGGGTTATATACACTTGGAAAGCCGAAAAAAACGTAATTTTTAGGAATTTTTTTTTTTTAACTGTAAGACTTACAACAAAAACTTTTTGTACATTTAAAAGGATATATTTTTAAAAGTTTTACATATTTTTTTTATTAAAAAATATTAATAAATAAAAGAGATATTATTATTTTTCTCAACCTCCGTTTTAAAAATTGGTTTTGCGGTGACCACTGTAGTTCGGATTTGGATCATCTGAAATAAAAAAATCAAATATATTTATTTAATATATTAAATTATTTAGTCCTTGAACGAAGGATTTTTTAAAATATTGATTTGGAACAAAATGGCGGACCTTTAAAGTTAAAGTTCGATTTTCGATGAAAAAATCACTCATTCTTTCGCCAATAAAAAAAAAACTTCGCATCGGAAAAAAAAATCCTTCGTTCAAGGACTAGTTTTTTATATCTAAAATAAGCCTGTAAAATTTGAAACAAATCGATGCAGTAGTTTTCGAGTTATCTTGGTCACCGATTTTGAAAATACGGTTTTGAGAAAAACGCATTTAAAGTTTCAAGACAAGTATACACTTAAATAAAATATTAATTTTTTAACTTACACAAAGTCATCTATTCCAGGCCCATATAATAAGTTTTCGCCCGAAGTTGAAGCCTCCAAAATATCAAGTTGCTGCTGGCGACGAAGCATTCTTGCTTCTCGAGTACTCTGCAGCGCACGGTCGTCTGCTATTCTCATTCGATTTGCATCTTCTGTAATAACATATTGATGCGCATTTGGGCCACTGTGAACTCCCATGGCTTCAAACATTTGCAATAATGTTTTGGAACCTTCATTAAATATGCAGGCAGAGGTGTATGCCGCAAGTTCGATAGGTTTTAATCCACTAGGTATAATTTTTGGACTGATTTTCCATATTAGTTGATTATAACTTTCATTGTTATTTTGATTAAAACCGCCGACGCATCTTTCTAGTAATTCTTGTTTACTAAGATCCTTGTATATTGGTTCTATAGCATCCAAAACATCTTTAGGTAAAGCGTTGTAATCGTGTTTGAAAGAGGCAAGTTCACCCTTTGCGGAAGCGCACTGCCACGCGCACCACGAGTCAACTCCGGTCGGGCATTTGCTGTGTTGCGGATGTTCATCTGTTGAACTGTAGTGATAATATGTGGCCCATATCGCATCTCTCATTTTATTTGTTGAATCACAATTTCGTCGTATCGCTAAACCATAGTAAACTGTTAACTTATCGATCATTTTGCCAGTCAGTTTATTTTTTCCTCCGAGGTTTTTATTTTTCTTTTTACATTCACGTAATCGATGCCCCATTCTTTTTTGTACATAGCCTATACATTCCTTCTTTATAATGGAAGTATCATCACCGTAAGGACTAGATTTTATAATACCATTATAAGTCTTCGAGTCGCCATCACCAATATAATTAATGTATTTAACACCATACTTATTCTGTGAACGTTTAAACATTTCAACGATAGCGTCAACTTCCATCTTCCCAGATGATCCTTCGTGATTTGCTAAACAGTTGTTACTATGTGTTTCAAACCATTCTGCGTATTCATCTGTATCTTGTTTCTTGTTCCAATACTCGCAGGCTTTACAATATGAACTTTTTACGAGAATATCAAGTATTTTTCCACTATAATACCCGATAATCGATGAAACTCCATACAGTGATGTAAAACCACGTTTTTTCCAAGTCCCGTCACCTGATACAGTTAATTCGTTCGTTTCTTCTATGTTTCTTTCTTTACATGCTTCTTTTTTCTCTTCATTCACAGCATTTTTAAAAAGTTTATCGGAAACTTCTTTAACACAGTTGAGTATATTATTTATAGTAATGTCATAAGACGTTTGAAAAATAAAATGTGGCATGTCCATTAGTCCGCAAAACTTTTGACAACTTTTTAGACCAAGTCCTAGCACTCTCATAGTAAAAATAAAACGCCTGTTTATTTCATATGAGCGTCCAATATAAGGGCACGAAGGAATTGATTGAGGCGCACACGTTTCGCATATCACTATAATATTAAAACCAAGTCCACGCATATTTGCTGCTTGAAATTTAATATCACCATTACATACTTTGCATTTAACAAAATTTGAAATTGCAGCAAATACAGTGATAAAGTTCAAAATTCTATATTCTATAGAATTATCTTGTGGCACAATAATATCTTCTTGAATCTTTATTTTTTTCGCAAAGGTACTAAAACTACTTTCGTCGGTCTCAACAGTTTTTGGATTAAAATATTGTTTTCTTTTTTTTGTTCTCGATTTTCGAACATTTTCTGTCTTTCGTAACTCTCTGGAACCCTTAGATTTATCCATAGTGAATTCCAAAACGGAGATACGGTTTTAAGCACGATTTTATATATGAACGTTCGACCGTACAGCTCGATGCCAACCGTTATACTAAGGTTATAGCATAAGGACACGAAGAAGGGGAAATAACAATACAAAGAAACAGGTTTTTAGAAGAGATTCACACAAGTAAGAACAGTGTACATGTGCGCGTGTGAAAGGATCTCTATCCCGCGCTACGCTATACCTGCTAATGGTCAAACGGAGCATCCTTTGAACGCGTATAACTTCGTCAATTTTATTCAGATTAACTTGAAACTTTCAGGGAATATTTTCAAGATGTTATACTTAAAGAAAATGTAAAAACCCAAAAATCGATTTTTTGAAAGTTTCTAAGTGTATATAACCCCTTAAGGCCTAAACACAATGCCAGGCGACAGACAATAGGAACAGGAAATAAAGAAAGAGAAAAAGAGAGAAGAAGATCCTTTCTTTCTTTCTCTCTTTCATTATTTCTATTCCTATTGCCTGTTGCCTGGCATTGTGTTTAGGCTCTTACTCTCGACCCTTTTTCTACCGTACGTCGAAAATGCAATATGAGCATATATCGCGGTATTTCCACGACGTCGGCGCCACCTGTAGCCTCATCTTGGAATCTCATACATAATGCGGACATTCCCTTCCTGTCCGATTCGTTTTCGTGAGTGACGACAACGCTTGCCACGCTTCCGCATAAATTGTTTACGGCGGTGGGGTTAATTAACGAAAGAGTTTGAGAGATTACGTTTTTTATTCGCGACGAAATGATTAATAACAACTTTGTGCGCAGTTTGGCCAGCAATTTACTCGTTAGATTTGAAAGCATGGTGCCTGTGATTTGTTCGTTAAGTGCGATTTAAAGCGATTTCTTAAAAAATCGAGGATCTAAAGAAAGAAAAAGAAGAATCGTTACGCTGACGCTTATATTTTCGTTGGTCTTCTATTTTTTTTATCTCTACTGTCGCAGTTGACATGTCGCCAAATAGTGCGTTTGACAACCGGAGCTTCACGTTTCACGTTCTTCCTGAACAGATTTACTTGCTGCACTTCGCCGAGGTGTGAAACGATTTACCTCCGTCAACCGATGTTGCAAGGTATAATTAATCTTCGCGTCTATGATTTAATATCGAATTCAATAACGATCAATCTCGTCTCTTGCGCGTTTATTATTCTTTTAAATTAATTACTGTTTACCTTTAAGTACACGCTACTGTCAGGAGCTGGTTGCTCATTGATATATTGCGGAGGACGTTGGAAAGGCTAAAGCTACCTCGAACATGGACCAGCTCATCGACATAGACGATGACGAGGCTGAGATGCGCTCCTCCAAGAGCTCTTCGACGAGCTTGACCTTTGGCTGCATCAGCTCGAACTCATTGTGCTACGTCGTGATCACGATCGCGACTCTGGCCTTCCTCGGCACCATCGTCTTCATCTGCCGGGACTACATAAAGCTGCTTCTCTACTGGATCGAGCACCAGAACACTTGGGTGATCACCATCATCTTCATTGGCTTGTTTACGGTGGTGTCGTTTCCAATCGTGATTGGCTATCTGTTCCTCATCGTCGCCAGTGGCTATTTGTTTGGCATGGTGCGTGGCCTGGCGATCGTTATACTGTCCGCGAATCTCGGCATTGCGATCGCCCATGTAACCCTGGGCCTGCTGTCCACCAGGCTGCCGATAGGTGCCCTCCTTCAGAGTGACACTGCGAGGGCGATTCTGCGGGTAATATCTGGGCCGCAGGCCTTCAAGATAGTGCTGTTCGCGCGGCTCACCCCGATTCCCTTTGGTCTTCAGAATACTATTTTTGCAGTATGTATTTGTCATATATAAAGAGTATATTCTAGTAGAACAATTTTAATGAATTTTTAAGGAACAATTATATTTCGTTGAAAAAATTATTTTCTGCATTTAATAAAACACAGATGACATTTTAATGAAAAATAATTCAATAAAGATATAATAAAACGAAAAATTATTTATACTATTTAATGAAGACGTATGGAAATTATATTAAGATTGTAAATGAATCTTTGATGAAATTGTTATAAAAAATTGCACTCTTATTCCATAATGACATTGATTAAACTACTGAAGTCTTTGAATGAAACTTAGTATTCACTGATCAAAATGTTTTAAAATCTAAAATGAACATAAAATTCAACAAAGAATGTTTCATTGAAGTTCCATTAAAGTTTTGTCAAAATTTTTCTATCGAGATATATTCCCGCACACAGCTCGCAACAATGTTGTTGTACATTGATACATGTGTATGATTAGGTCAGTAACATAGGTGGTTTTCATTACCACATAGCCAGCGCGATAGGTCTACTACCTGCCCAGTTCGTCAATGTTTATCTCGGCAGTAGCCTGAGATCGATGCAGGACGTATTGGAAGACAGATCCACAGCGGCGACTGGCTACATAGTGTTTTGCTTCCAGGTACGTCATGCGTGTCTTCTGTAACATTTAACGCACATCTTGGAATGTTATCCTAAGCTCTTCTTTTCTTTCAAATATTTTATCGATTATAGTCAATTGTATCATTAAAAGTTTTTAATTACGAATGAAAAAATAATTTTAATTATTTTATATGTTTAATATAATTTCGTAAAAAAAATTATAACTATAATTTTATTAAAAAATTTTTAATTCACAAAAAACAAAAGTATGCGTTAAGTAGTAAACCTTTGTGAAAATATCAATCTAAATAAAAAAATGTTCTCACTGTTGTAGATATTAGTGGGAGTATCGCTAATGGTCTATATTGTACAGAAGGCGCGAAAGGAGCTTCAGTTGACGTTGCTCGAGGCTGATCTCGCGTCTATGGCGAATTCTCCTCACTACATTTTGGATGGTCTACCAGATTCCAAAGTCATTTTAACGAATCTAATCGCGTAATTCTTTTTCTTTTTTTATACTGAACGTTACAATCCATTTTGATGGCTCGTAATTTTATTGCGAGCAACACAACTCCGACTTCTTTCTCCACATAAATTATTATATCTTTAAATTATTATATCTCTGTGTTATTTCAGAAATATTTTTCGTATATCTTCCAGAATTGTATTTCGCTAAGACTTATTGATGATGCTTTCGAGAATTTAAGCTTTCGAATGTGGCATTGTGTGCAGAAACTTGTCACAGAGAGATTATGCACATATTTAAGTCTTACTAAAGCTAAAAAAACGTGATTTTAGTAACAAAATGCTCATAGAGCATGTGCGGCGTATGTATATTTTGATTTAAAAACAAGAAATGAGTAAAAAAGGGAATGAAACGGAATTGCAGATCCAAAGCTTCCTTGCAATAAGAGCATGCTGTAATTTATATATTGCTCATATGTAAATTAGATGTATATACACATATGTATATATATGTATACATATGTACATCTAAGATTAACGATAGAGACTGAAACTGTACATTTATACCTTTTGCACTGTTATCAATTATTGATGTTTTTTTAGTTCTTTATAGTTCGAAATCTGTTAACATAATGATTATTAATGTGCATTTATCCGTTGTCTTCTTGTGCAGTATATTCCATTTGTACATTGTATTATATATATTATAAAGAGAGATACAATTACATCTGTACGATATAATCTCCTGGAAGGAGATTGCGTCCCGGTGATATAAAAAAAGAGAAAAAGAAAGTGAATAATAAATTTTTGTCATCATTCTTCAACCGAGCTTTAGTGTGTGTAAATAAAAATTCCAAACTCTTAGTCCTTTTCTCTCTGTCGTGCACCTTGCATACATTTATTAGCTGACTAGAACTTTAGATATTGACATTTCTCATTTCGCTCGCGCGTCCCGAAACTCGAAGAATTTCGTGTGTCTCGTATGTCACGTGTGTATATGTATAAGCGATATCTTCCAGCTTCGAAACGTCTAATGTACGCCGTGTATATATTTAGAGGAATGGCGGCGACGTCATCTCGTTTTTATGCCTGCGTACATTTTCGCTTTACTCTTTATATATTATACACATATGTATATATACTCTCCTTTCCCTCCTTTTTACAGTTCCATTAGTTTAAAACTTAGCGTAACTGGAATCACATTATAAAAATCGTCTCGTTCCTTACATCGTTATATAATCGTATATGTATGTACAAAGATAATACGCGCGTGCGCGCGCGCATTCTTAGCGGCTATATGAATAGTTTCGCTTCTCTCTATTGTTTCATAATATACATATATAATTGCATCGTTCTTGCATACGCATCTCTTCGTTTTTTAAGCTCGCGAAGCGGATTTACGTATGTACAGGGATGCACTTTGGCCGACGAACAATAAAGTAAAGTGCAACGCGCCGATACAATTATAACACGCGAGTAGATTACGATGGTCAATAGTGGATATTTACATGCTGATGAAGTTTCCTGAAATTTACTCCATGTTTTACGCCGGTTTTACTCTACTGTGGACGATTATTTTTTGGAGTGTTTAAAAGAGTCGTTGGAGAGGTCGAAAATGTGAGTCGATTATTATTATTATTCTTAATTCGCGTCGACAGTTGCAATAATACACTTTCAGATTTCATATCTCGTTGTTAGAAGGCATTTCCGGTGAATGTGAACTTATTCTTAGATTATGAACAAAAGAACATGAGATACGGAGTTGTTATTATCTAAGAAAAATATTGTTCTACAAGAGAAAACCGGATTGAGACACGCG